>NW_021167084.1:956637-1046225 GCF_003711515.1 Sodiomyces alkalinus F11 | reverse complement strand
ATTATTATTATTATTATTATTATTATTATTATTATTATTATTATTATTATTATTATTATTATTATTATTATTATTATTATTATTATTATTATTATATAAACCGAAGTTTATATTAGTAAATAACCTAAGGCCATTTACTATGTCTATATATATATTATATATATAGATTCCCTCTTTAGAAGCTTCGGTTAAAGCCATATATTCTGATTCTGTTATCGATAAAGCAACGACTTTTTGCTTAGTTAAAGTCCAGCTTATTAAATTATTTACATCTATATAGTAGATGTAGCATAACGTAGAAGTCCTGTCTTCGATTATATCTGAAAAAGTAGTATTAGAATAACCGTATATAATAAGGTCTTTTTTATTTGAATAGTTATATAAAAGCCCGATATTAGGAAAAGTATTTATTTAAGCCTAGATTCGATTTAACGCTATGGAGTGCTCTGAAGACGGATTACTCATATATCGAGCGCATTTATTAATAGCGTAGGTTATATCTGGTCTTAAGTGTAGTGCTAAACATAGGGACTCAATAAGGAGCCCTCACGTTTCAATATCGGGCCCTCACACGTGATATTTAAGTGGGGCTATAACGCCGCCGCCAAGATATATTTATACCGCACCTCTTTTATATATACACATTATATAGAAAATCCCAAAAGATATTATAAATCGCTTAATAATACCTCCCACACCGTAACTCTAAATCCAACTGCCAAAACACTATACTAATAAGTCACGATATCCTATACAAAAACATATAAAATAGCCGACCACCACCGACCCTACGGCTCTAAGCTCCTTAAAAGGACTTTTCCTTCTAAAGAGCAGGCATACGAAGCTCTTACCGCCCACGCCTTCTCTAACGAATATAGCCTCGCTATCCATAGCCACTATCCGAATAACAGGGCGCCGATACGTATCACCTACCGCTACTGGAAAGACAGGGCACCTACACCTCGCGTTACCCTAACACATAAATCAAAGCGCCGGAAAACTACTACCCAGATAATAGGCTACCCTTTTAGGGTTAATATCCGTTATTGCGATAGCAGCTAGGTTATTAAAGCTATCGTTAAATATAACACCGCCACCGAGCCAGCCTATAACCACGGCTGGATTAAAGCTACCGCCTTTACCCAGGTTCGGGCGTAAGGACTCTAGTTATATAAACTCGAGGTTATTTCCTTATAGAATAGCGGCGTTTAACCCCGTAAGATTATAATAAGACTCCGCAATCCTAAAGATCTAGCCTAGCAGCCGTTAAGCGTTATAGCTACCGATATCTTAAACTTACTCGCTCGGTATCGCCGTGATAAGCTTACAGGAAGGACCCCGATCTAGTAGCTTTACGATATACGTTACCTTCCCTCCCTCCCGATACTACTATATAATCGTATAGTAATTTCTTAGCAACTCAGTATCAAGGATAGCTTCTTCTACCGCGACCGTCGCGATAGCCTTAGCCGAATATAGTCCCTCTTTATTACCCCGAAATCCACGATTATCCACCTTTAGCAATCTCCCGATATCCTTACAGTTAACGTAACCTACAAAACAAATAAGTTTAAGATACCCCTACTTAATATTTACGGAATATCGCCTCTTCGGAAAGCCTTCTCTATTACTATTATTTTCCTCGATACTAAAAAAGAAAAGTATTACGCCTAGTCTATTCGGGTTTTACATAAGTATATTACTACCACTAATTCCCCTCTACCACGCTATATTTTCACGGATTAGGAGCTCGCCCTAATAAACGCACTAAAATCCTACCTAAATTAGAGTCAGGTCCCTAATATTCTATATCTTTAGTATATTAATATAAACGTGCTGGCGAAGACTAAGGCCTTTATTCCTAAGGCTACTAGGCTAAATAATAGCAATGTTTAACAGCACCCTTCTTTTTATACGTTTCTTAAGGATTAAAATACCCTTATTATAAGCCTTATAGAGGAGGTCTTCACGTAGCGATTATAATCTTTCTAGCAAACAGATAAACACCTAGAAAATGTAGTTAATTACGCCCTAAATACCTGGATTAATCCCTTTAAGGAGAAGATTATAGCTTAGTACGTGAATCGCGTACCTTATTTTAGCCATAAAACAACGTTAGATACAGAGTCTTCGTATACTAGCCTTAAGAGGTATTTACAGTCTTCTACGAGCGGCTTAGCCACTATTTTTCGCAGCCTAAAGCTATACTAGAAGAACCAAGGGGAGGATCTAGCTTTAGTAAAAGCTAGCCAAATTAATAAGGTAGAGTTTCCTATAGCTAGGATTCTTTTTAGCCTTATTAATCAGCACGTTATCCCACAAGCCTTCGAACGTATTAAAATCAAGCTAGTTACTCTGGAAAAGCTATGCAGAGGGGAGACCCTATAACCCCCCGGGCCCTATAAGCCTTATACTATCATAACCTCTTTAGACCTGCCCTATCAGCAAGTGCTTTTTGCCTACTTACACGACTCCGAGCCACTCGATATTGCGTTAATCGATATCTACTAGTGATAGAATCGTAATAAGGTCTTTACTTATACTAGTTCCTCTTCGCGACCCGATATACCCCAAAAACTAATAGTGATTCGAGGAAAAGGCCGCCTAAAAGGGGCTCTTAAGATGTCCAGCATAGGAAAGAAGAAGGGCTAAGGGAAAAACAGTACTAAACGGCTCCTATCTACCTTTAAAATCGCAGCTGCAGAAGAGCTACGCGATGCCCTGCCACCCGCAACGGCCCCTGCAGCCCTATAATATAAGACCGGCACATAGGCACCTCGGTAGTCTGCCCGGGTCTTTAATACTATAGAGGATATCAAGGAGGATATAACTAATAAGCTTACGGCCTCGTAAGAGCACGAATTAAAGGTGATTTCTGCCCAGTTTAAGGGTAAAATAGATACGTTAGTAAGGACTACAGATAAAGATACACAGCAGTAAAGGGAAGAGGATAAGGAACTAGACGTAATAGCGGCGGCACAGGCGGCGTTATTAGATAGCTAGATATTTAAGTATTAGGATTAACTATTAAGATTAAGCGATTTACAATATCTCTTTCGATTTTCTACACAATATATACATACAAAATAGGTGCGGTACAAATGCATCTTAGCGGCGGCGTCATGGCCCCACTAAAATATCATATGTAAGGGCCCGATATTAAAACGTGAGGGCTCCCTATTAAGTCCCTAAATATAATAAAGCACCAATTTCCTGTTAGTATATTTAATATCGGCTTTTAATGCCTGTTCCTGATTTAATATAAGGACCTTCTTATTTATATGAGGGGTATCAACGCGTTTAAGGCTTCGTTTATTATATTCATCGAGGATTTTATTCGTATAAGGCAACTGATTTATAGAAAGGGTTTTATTTAACTTATTAATAGTGATTTCGTGGCCTAAAAAGGTATATAGCTAACCTAGATCTTTTAATAAGATCTGTTTCGATATTTCAGTAAATAAATACTATATCGTTATATACGAAGGACTTAGTACTACTATATCGTCTACGTAGTATAGTAGTATAGTACGGTCTGTTTTATTCTTATAAAACGTAAATATACCGTTATCGAAATTAGAGACTAGGTAACCGATTTCGCGGAGTATTTTTATAAGGAAATTATACTAAAGCCGGGGGCTTTGTTTTAAACCGTATAAAGCTCTATTTAGTTTATAACCTAATTTATTATTATTAGAGCCTTCTTTTTCCTCGAAGCCTGTGGATTGTATAGTATAAATCTCGGTATCTATATCGGCGTAAACGAAAGCGTTCTTTACGTCGAAGTATCTAAAATTCTAGCCTAGGGATATATCGCATAGGCACACGGACCACGACGTGGTCTATAGGGGATCTATGCCTAACTAAGGGCTTCGGACCTCGGGTATTATGATATAATAGGGGCGGATACCGGAAAAGACCGGATAGGATCTAAATGCTATAGTACCTATAATAGAGTCTTTACTACCTAAATTAAGGGTATAAGAGACTTATATAGATATAAGTTAATATAATATATACACACGAGATTTCTGCTTTACTAAGTTAATTATATAAGTGCTATTTTAACGTGCGATAGTTATAAGCCCGGTTTATAACGCCTAAATAATAGATATTAATAAGGCTACTCCTATTCTACTATAAAAAGTAATCACGTTTATATAAGCACTCTTAAATAACTACTATCAACCTAATTAAAGTAATTAAGAGCTTAATTAACCTACCTATAAATTAACTAAACGATAAACTAGTAAATATATCTTCTAATATATCTAACGCCGAATAGAAGGCGGCCGTTATTACCTTTATTAACTAAAGGGATTAGGTAATATAGGAGTACGCCGTGCGCGGTAAATCTGCTTCCTACTAGGATAACTATCTTAATCTAAAGCTAAGCGATAAGGACGCCGACGCCTACCTGCTTCTTAAGCCTATACCACCTAATATTCGTAAATATAAAGCCCTTATTATAGACCCTAACACGACGGAGGAGGCTACAGCCACCTTATCTTCCACTATCACGGCTACTCTATCTTCTACTATTACGCTAAAGGGCGATAAGACCACGGATACTACGGACGCTACCGCTATAGCTACCACGGCCGGTGCTATAACGGCTATAACTGCCGGTAAGAAGAAGATGGCCGCTTGCCGGAAGGCTATAGCCGTAACGAAAGAACCACCGATAAGGACGCTTATATTTATCGATAACCTCTCCGAAAAGGGGCGTACGCGCTACCTATAAGATTATCGTGTATACCACGAGGAAAAGACCGATTACGAGGCGTAGTAGAAGGAATTTAATAAAGTATACTCGTATATTAAAGGGACTGTTTATACCACGCTATGTAACCTCCTCGCCTAGCTATAAAACGATACCGTAAATAACCTATAGGCGTAGATTACTCTCTTACACACGTCTGTAGGACTAACCCCTATAGACCTTCGTAAGGAAGCCTTAGTCCTATATCGATAATATACTACGCCTATAAAGGCTATACTTATAGATAGAGACGGCTATTTATAAGCTAGAAAATAGCGATAATATACTATAAATATATAGGCGTTTTAGAGCTATTAAGCGCGGACCGTTAGGCGGAAAACGCGTTAAAAGCTATTAGACCTATTACCTAGGAATAGAGTAATAACTACCTAGTTAATAATTATAATAAGATTACGGAAAACGAGCTAATAATTAACGACTTCGTAAAGGCTTTAAGGGCCGTTTTTAGTAATATAAAGAGCCTATAATTCTCCGCTATAAAGCCTAGAGTCGTGTGAGGCACCTTTAATACCCTGAGGAATCTCCCTGATACGGAGGATATTACTAATAATAAAGATAATATAAAGCGTCCTCGTAGTGATGTATCCGTAAAGGCTATCCCTCCCGTAATAAGAAGGCCTTATAAAATATATAAGAATACCTATGCTACCGCCGCCTATTAGTACGTAAGGCCGGATATACGCCCTTATACCTAGTATAGCCGCGAAGATATTACGAAAGTTATAGAAAAGAAGATACGTAACTATAGTTTTAAAAGCCGCGTAGATACCGTGATATAGAAAAGGTGGGGAGCCTTAGAGGCTATTACCGCTAATAAGATAGAGGAAGTCTAGGAAGATTAACTCTATAATACTACGCTTATTATAACTACTATACCGTAATAATAAAATCGGGGGGTTACTACGCCGCCCGTAAGTATAGTTTTAAAAGACCTTTCTATTACCGCGAGTATACGGCTAGGCGTCCACCCCTCCTAAGAAAGGGGGGTAGCGCGCCCTTATACGACGATACTATTAAGATTATAAAAATAAGGAGTATTCTTATCTATTAACTAAGCTAAAGCACTACTATACTATGCGACCCTAGACTTAGGATCGTTAATCTATATCTTTAATAATTAAGGCCGTTTTACGGCTATTAGACTATCTATTAATACTTTATCTTTATCCTTTTAGGTAGGTACTTATAAGACTTCTATCCTTAGATACGGAGACGTTAAGCTACGTGTATAATCTCTATTAGGCACAAAAAGGCTACTACGCCTTTATAACATCGTATACTATAAGGAGTTCGTTACTAATATCGTCTCGGAACGCTAGCTACGCCTACAAGGCTACTGCAAGGATATCGTAAATAATATGATTATTAGCTCTACTAATAACCGGCCTATCTATAAGCTACTAGATATCCACGGCTAGTATATAATCGAGCGCCGGAAGCCACGGCGGCTACCGCGTTTACGGTTTTGGCTTACCACCCCCGCGATAACCCGTATAGAAGATCCCGATAACCGCGGTAACCGTAGAAGACTATAGCGTAATAGTAGCACGAACGCCTCGGCCACTACGGCACCGATACCTATATAGAGATCGTTAATGCTACTTAGGGGTTAAGAATAAAGGGACTATATACCGCCCACTATAACGCGTATAGGTAATCGTAAATACCTACGTAGATCCGGTAGATATTATCCCTTTACCCGTTAAAGCCCGGAGAGGCCCTAGCTATTAATTTTTACGATCTTAAAGAGGCGGAGTCGTTAGCGGGTAGCCTACATAAGTCTATTATATTTATTATAAATATATATATAGGTTATACGTGGGATTACTACTTATAGAAAAAAGACTAAACCTCTATCCTTTATACGTTAAAAGACGTTTTTACCCTGCTTAAGACCTAATTCGATATTAGGCCACGCGTCCTACAGGCCGATTCTAAGATATTTTAGCACCTAGAAGTCGTTACTTTCCTCGCTACTAAGGGGGTAAAAGATTAGCCGTCGGCACTATATTTATAAGATTAAAACGGCGTTATAGAATAAATTAAAGGTATCGTTCAAAGGAGGGCGAGGGCTATAAGGATAAAGGCTAATCTGCCTATATCTATCTAACCTAAGATCTTTAAGACTGCTATATATTTATATAACAGAACGCCACGATATATTAACGACTAGAAGACGCTATACGAAGGCCTGCGCGGCCTTTAACCTAACCTTACACACCTACGAGTATACGGCTATAAAGTCTTTATTAAAACGCGCGATATCTAAGCTAAAAAGAACCGTCTATAAAGGCTAGAACCGAAGGCATGGATCGGATATTATATTAGATACTAATCCTCGAATAGCTTCCGCGTCTAGCTACTATACCTAACGGATATTATCACTATAAGAGATATAATCTTTAACGAAGATAAGACCTTTAACGGTATGATTAAAACGCTATAAGCTATAGCTTCCGCTGAGGAAATTAAGAAACGCCTATAATCTATTCGTATTATCTAATCTAATAATATTATAACCGCGAATAGGCTACTATTAAGGGGTATAGCCGTAGACGTATTAGATCTCGAGTCGGAAGACTCTAACGCCACTGCTATTACTACGGGTAAAGGCGACGCTACCGTTATTATTACGGATAAAGGCGAGGCTACCGCTATTACTATAATAGAGGCTACCGCTATTACTATAATAGAGACTACCGCTATTATTACAGGCACCGCTATTACTACGGATACTGCTATTACTATAGGAGAAGACTATACTACTATTATTACTACCGGTAAAGGCGACGCTACCGCTATTACTACGGGTAAACGCAATTATTATTATTATTATCGATCTTACTCCGCTATCCTAACTAATCTATAGGAGCCTTTCTAGGCTATACGGTCCTTCTCGGGTAGCTATAGGGGGGAAAACCCGGGTAAAACCCGGGGAAAACCCCTATATACTTCCTTAGGTGGAGTAGTACCGCTACGGGGCCGATATAGCCCCGATTCGTCTCTACTATATATCTGGATTACACCTCTAGGCTAATAGCTAACGGGAAGTATAGCAGGCTAGTGGTTCGGTAGGTTAGCCTAAGCTAATCGTTAGCGACGGAGTAGGGGGCCGAGGGAGTACCGCTACGCCTCCGCAGTACAGAGGCTACGGCCCTCTAGCCTCGGCCTCCCTATATCCCCGAGAATCGTGCCTTTTATTCCTTCTACTCGGTTAATAAAAAGAGTAGGGGAGGCAGGCGCCTCCTACCTCTCCTAGGTAGGTTCCTGCTATATCCGGCGGCAGGTAGGGGGGGGTAAGGCTCTACCCTGTTATAAGAATTAGATAGTTAATATCCCCCGAGGCCTTTATGCCTTAATTCTCCCTCTTCCTCCTATAACGCTAACGATTTCGTTATAGATTTCCTCCTAATCTATTCCCGTTTACAGTCCCGTAGGTTTATCGTTACGGTTTATACTAACTGGTAAACCCCTTTAGGATTCTCGTCGTTTTCCTATTATAGTTTTACTATAAGTGTCTCGCGGGTAGCGTCGCGGTGGCGTAGTGGCGTGGGGTTAACTAGGTAGTATAGTAATAATCTATATATATATATAAGTAATTAATAGTAGTAGCTTAATATAAGTTCTCTTCGTGGCGTAGTGGTGCCTTTACGGTAGCGTGCTAATAGTCGTAGATATCTTCTCCTAATAATAACGCTAATACTAATAATAATCGTAACCGTTATAAAAAGGGCTTAATCCGTGTTATACCGTATATAAACCCCGGGGGTGTTAGGGCGGTGCCGTAGTGGCTAACTTAGGGCAGTTATATTCGTTATAGTAAGCGCTTAAGTATATACCCCGTTAATACCGAGCTAATACCGCCGGGGTCCCGGCTTATAGGACCCCTATTAATATCCACTAATTCGCTATACCGTTCTGTCTCCGCTTCGGTCTTACTTCGGTATCGTCTTTATTTTCGTAGGCCTTTATAACTTTAAGGGTAAGGCGAAAGTCCGTAAGCCTCTTCCGTTATAGGAATTACTTAGCTATTATTCCGGCTTTAGTATTATAGTCTAGTGCGTCGTATAGATCTCCTCTAATCGTGAGTAGTCTCCCTATAACGCCGAAGAGCTCTCTACGCTTTTCCTTGGCTATATCCTAGTATTAGAGTACTACGTGCTCCGCTATTTCTGCCCCCCTATTACCGTAGGGACACCTTATTATCGGGAATCCCGGCACCCTTACTCTTACTAAGAAAGCTTATAGGCCTAGCTTTTCTAATCTAATTTAGGTAAGTACGGTACTCTATAGGTTTAGGAGTCCCCTATATTTCCGGAGGGAGTATTATATTAGGGGGCGGCTTAGTGCCGCTACGGTGTAAGTATAGGGTCCCCGTACCTCCGCCTAGGTTTAACCCTATTCCCTTATAAGGGTTTTCCTTAGGGCCGCGTTTCCGGCCTAGGTTATTAGGGCGTTTAGTTAGGCTATCCACGCGAGGGCCGTGTAAGTCCTATAGTACCGGTTCGGTGCCGCTAAAGCTCTCGCTACGGCGTATACTCCGGCTAATATCTTATCTTCGTTTCCCTCCTCTTATATCCGGCGGACTTTCCGGGCACTTAGGCTTAAGAGGTATAGGTTAAGGGGGGGGATAAAGGTCTTTTTTTCGAGGACCCTAACCGGCGTAGCTTCATAAGCTCTAGCTATTAGCCGGAGGCACCGGTTTTATACCGTTATAAGTGCCGCTACGGGGCTATACCGGGGGCCGGCCCTTATCTTATAGACGGTTAAGGCGTAATAGGCGATTACTAGCCGTATTACTATATAGTATAGTCTTCTTACGTCTACGAAGCTATACCCCCACGCTACCGCGATAAGCCTTAAGAGGGCGTATATTTAGGTAGCTAGTCGGCTTTTTACCTTTTTAGTGTTTTATCGGAAATTAAGCTTCCTATTAAGCTAAACGCCTAAGAGCCTTATCGCCTCCGCCGCCGGCACCGAAGTAGCGTTAAAGGGAAGCGGGGTAAGTAAGGGTTAGCGTGACTTCGTAAAAGGGATATAAATACACTTAGCTAGTTTGAATTATAGTCCGCTCGCGATCTCCTAGTTTAGATATATCCTCTACGCGGGGGCGAGGCGTTACCGCGTCTATACCTTTATCCTACTAAAAGCGATAATATTCGTGTTATCGGTAAAACCTATTACTATTATTTTAAGGACCCTTTTTAGCTTTTCGTATAGGGTGGAAATATAGAGAATAAAAAGGATAAAGGAGATCGGGGAGCCCTATAATACGCCCCCGTAGAGGTACCACGGGGGGGCTATTTTGCTATTAAGTAGTAGCTAGGCTATATAGTCCCGGAGGAAGCTATTGATTAGGGTATTAAGCCACCAGGGGTAGCCTTTCCTTTTAAGTACCTCGATAAGGCGGGAATGGGGGATAGTATCGAAAGCGCCTTTAATATCTAGTTAAAGTATTAAAGCGGTGCCGCTATAGGCCTAACTCGCCCTTATAGCCTTTATAGCTCTTTATACTACCGTTTCTATACTTCGCCCTATCCGGTTACCTATCTATCCCTCCGGGAGGAGCCGATACTCCTCCGTTATAGTTACGATCCGGTCGGCTAGTATCCCCTTAAGGACTTTACCTATTATACTAAGGAGTAATATCGGTCGTTAGCCCTTTACTATCCCGTAATCGGCCGGCGGCCGGCCTTCCTTCTTAAGGACTACCACGGTAGCGTAGCGGTACCTCTTCGGGTAATAGCTCGCTTTAAGGCACGCTATAAAGATAGTACTAAGTCTTTAGTATAAGGGGGGTCTATATACTTTTAGGAGCCCTGCTAGGAGTCTATTAGGACCTAGTACCGCCTAGGGTTTTATTTTTTTAAGGCGCCCCTATACGTCCGCTACGGTAATATCGCGGCGGATATCCTATCCTAGGGGGGATTCCGCGCTTAGGGGCTTAGGGGCGGTAAGGAGGGGGGGGGGGGAAGAACTTCCGGTTTAGGACCTCGGCCTTCTTTACGTATATAGGTACCGGGTAATTGCTATCGTCTTAGTATAGTAATAGTATTAACGGGGGTTCTAATAATACGCCCCCTTTAGTTTATACCTATTTTTATAGCCGCTAAAAAGGCTATCGTCCTTCCCAGTTAAGTAAAGTAGGTACCGTTAGTATATCCGCTTCGCTACCGCCACGGCCTTATCGTAGCGCCTCTCCGCTTCCTAAAACTCGTCCTATCGGTTCCGGGACTTCCTGGATATATATCTACGGTAGAGGCGCCTTATTTCCTAGGTAAGGGCGGTTAGCTCCGCGTTCTACTAAGGGGTGGATAGGCGTCTAGGGGTACCCCTATAACGGCGCGGCGCGGCCTTATCGGCTATAGTCGTGAGGTCTACTATTAGGTTATCTAGTACTAAGTCGATATCTTCTAGTAATATAAAAGGGCCGGTCTACTATAGCCGCGTAGTAATAAGCTAGGGGACCTATAAGGGGTTAAAGTCTTTCTAGACCTAGCGGGGCCCGGCTAAGTCCCGCGGTGATATTATCCCGGTAGTCGGCGAGGTATCCCTCCTTATAAGGATTCGGACCGTCTATAAGTAGTGGTTAGACCCGAAGACAGTCTTATCCGGGCCGTTAAAGTCGTAGCGGAGCCCTTATATTATCTATATAAGGTCGATAATACTAGTATACCGGCCCGGGCAGTGCTATATAGTTATTCCGGGGGGGGGTATTAGGTTAAGGTTCTACCGGGTTATAAGGGTAAGCAGGGTATCGGCTTAGGGGTAATACCACGGTGGCTATAACTATAAGGGGTAGTATAGGTTAAAGTCCCCTACGAGGATATATCGGCCCCGTAGCGGCGCCGTATCGAATATATCTCGTAGGGGCGTATTCTAGGGGGTCCTAGCCAACTAGTAGTTCTCTAAGTAAATCGACTAGATTATAAGGGTATTATCTCTAGTCCCGAATATAACCGTATAGGTATCGCGATAGGCCCGCCACGTCTATATATATAGCGGGTATCTTGTATAGATATATAGGAGGGCGCGGCCTCCTCCCTAGATTAGCCGGTATACCCCTTAGGAGGAGTATATGGGGCTTTTCGTAAAGCGGTTAAGGCCGGGTTCCTAAATTACTACTATGTCGTACTCGGCGCGGTACCGGAGCGGTAGCTCCCGCCGCGCCTAACTCCTCCCTATATTCCACGAAAGGATATAGATTTCTATTAATTAAAAGGAGGGGGGGTTAAGATAATATACCCGGTATAACCGAGGTCTAGCTCTAGGGTTCCTACTACGGTGCCTTATCGACCCCGCGGGGGATTATATAGGCGCTTATCGGGCCTAGTATTAAGGAGCCCTCCTATCCCCTAGTCCTTTTCGGGGGCCGATCCCTACCTCTACGGAGGGGTTAGTCCTAGTCCTAGGCGATAATAATTGGGGGGAAGATCTACGGCTACCGCGGGTATACCGTTTCGGTCTAGCGGGTAATATCGAAGTCCCTAGCTTAGTACTTATACGCTTCGCGGGTCTTTTTAGCCTCCTTTTTTAGTAATTAGTATAAATCGTTAAAGGTATTATAGTCTCCGGTATAAGCGGCGTAACGGCAGGGACGCCCCGGCGCTATAGCTTCGTAATATCCTAGGCCCTAAGGGTACGCTGATTCGGGCTTAGCGTAGTAGCGGTATACCCTCTCCGCTATAAGGTAGCCGTTCGCTTGGTAGCCGAAGTATAGGTATTTATAGTACCTTAGGGGGCTAAGGTCGGGGTCGTATAATTTATAGATATAGCTACCCCCCTTAAAGAGGAGGGTATTCCGGATAAGGCTTACTGCCCCTTCCGGCGAAGCCGATTTAATAAGGAGGAGCGCTACCCTACCGGTGCCGCGGCGGGGTACCCGCTATTATACTTAGATAATTTTTACCTTAGGGTTCGTGTCTTATAGGGATACTAGCAGGTATTCTTTGGATAGGGCGCTAAGGACCTCCCGGGGGATAGCTTTAGCTAGTATAGGGTAGGTGCGTGCGGCTAGGGTAGCTCCTTTACTAAAGGCCTTCTCGATCTATTATTCCTTATAGGTAGCCTACTACTATACCCCTTTAGTAAAGGTAAGGTAGATATCTCCGCTTAGGAGCTTCTATACCGTTACGGTATCGTGTCGGGTAGTCGTAGCGTTTATAGCTTAGATAATCTCCTTTAGGGTCCTATCCTTAAGGGGCTAGTCTTCGGGGAGGGTTCCTTAGCGGATAATTAGTTCCCGGTAATACCTAGCGGGAATCACTTTAAGGGGTACGGGGTCCCGCGGCGGTGCCGCTATAGGAGCCCGGGCTACGATATTAGCCTAGGTCTTTTTTATACTATTTATCCCTTTTCGGAGTTCTTCTCGGATACTATAACGAATAGTAGCGTATAGGTATACTAGCGGTATTATACTAGCGTCCTGACGGGTACTAAGTATTATAATTAGTTCCTTTACTTGCTCCACGACCTAGTTAATCGTATTCCTGTTAGCTAGTAGGGCCTAGATTTCTGCCCTTATCTTAGTTACTCTCGGTTCCGGGGGGCGTGGTAATCTCTTTTCGGTCTTATATCGGTTCCGCGCTATATCCTGCCACGGGCGGGGGGGGGGGGCGCTTATATTACGAAAAGTGGATCCGTTACGAATTCTGTATAGTCGAGGTTAAGGCGACGCTATCCTATAACTCTTCCGGCTATACCGTAGCACCGGTATTATAGTACCGCTACGATAGTATCCCGGGAGGGAGGTAGTAGTTATAATCTCTATCCTGATAGTTTTATCGATTTTGCTCTTATTACGCGCCTGTGGTCGATAGGCGTGTCCGGTAGGTCGCTTTATTAGGAAGGTATATATCGGTTATAGTATCGGAGCTTAGGATCCACGGTAAATACTTTAGTATAGGTTAGTATAAGCGCCTTTCCTATAGTATAGCTAGTAATTATAGATTCCTTATAGACTCTACGCCTAGACCTAGTAAAGAGAAGGCGTTTTCGCTTAGCGCGTTAGCGGGTCCGCTAATAAGCCTATATAGTCTATATAGGCGCGGTACTTATAGGTTATACTAGGCGGCGGTAGGCGAACTATACCTAAAAGCTTTAGTTACTACTATTTAATAAGCCTTAGCTAGGTAAATCCCTGGCTAGCTAATATTATAGGACCTAGAGGGTCTAGGATTTAATATACCCTAGCCGGGCACGACTCTAGTCAGCTAGTACTGTTAAATCTAGGAAACCTAGGATTTAGAGGGTAACCTTTACTATAGTAAATAGGGTATAATAAAGATCTATTATCTAAGCTAAGGGGGCGCGCCCCCGGGACTTAAGTATCCACGGGTAAACCCCGTGGAATCCTTGACTTTTACGTATAGGAACCCGGGCGATTCCCCGGTATTCACTAATCGTACCCTAGGGAAGCTATAGTATACCCTAAAAGTACCTATAGTATATCCCTTAGGTGCTATGGCTTATACTATAGTACCGCTAGGGTACCCCGTAGTATGCCCTGGTATTCCCGGTAGAATCTAAAGCGTATTAGGTCTCGCCGATACGAATATAGCCTAACCTAGAGGATAAACCCAGGGTTATTTCCTATATTAAAGCGGGTCTAAATATATAATAGATAGAATCTCCGGCTCTAGGATCCAGGGACTTTCTACTAATTAAAGTTAACGGGATATACTTCCTAAATATTTATAGGGGCCTTATAAACGAGTTAGATATCTAGAATACACTTATAACCTATATACTGCTAGCGAATATTATAATTAGGGGCGATTATAATACTAGATACCGTGACTAAGAGCCTATAATCTATTAAATAACCGGAAAAGGAGAGGAGATCGCCGATTGAAAAAGGTTATAGCCTTACCCTATATAATAACCCCGGAGAGGCGATATATAACCGAGGATACTACTAAACGGTTATAGACCTAGTATTCTTATCGGCCCTATACACGAATATTAAGCTAGTAGTAAAGACCGACGCGCCGGCCTACTACTACCTGCTATTAGGATAAATCGGCGCCGCCTATATTAACACGGAGAATACCCTAACTAGACCTACCCGATTTATTCTCCTAGTCGAGGAAGAAAAAAGGGTAGCGATTAGGAGAGAAGTATAGAAAAACCTATAGTTTTTACCCTACCCGGCGGGACACGAGGAATTAACCCTACGCACCGAGACTAATAGGCCTAATAAATAATTAATATTATGGTAAGCTTACTACACCGCCTAGGTATACGGTTACGCGGTTTAGCGAGGAATAAATAACTATAGTAGAATAACGAATATAGAGAGGCTTATAAGAACGCTTTACGCTATACATATTATACTCTAGAGTATACCGAAGTATAAAAGACCTTCCGGAAAATAATAAAGCGGGTAAGCCGGTAATACTATAATAAACGGATCGGAAATATAAAGAACGCCGAGGAGCTATATAAGGTAATCGGCTAGTATAAGTTAGGGGATAGGCTAACGCCCCCCCGGATCTTTTATAATAGTCTAGGCTACTTTAAAGACGAATAAAAAAGAGAGGTTCTACGATAAACTAAACTAATAAGGAAACCTGAAATTAACAATTTAGAAGACCCGTCGAATTAGCCGGTAGTCTAGTCACGAACTATCCTGGTAAATAGCCTAATCCTAATGGATAAAACACGCTATTATATTATCGACGTGATTATAATAGCACCTGGCGGCGATAATGTAAGTATCCCTTTCCTCCGGCTAGTATAGCCGGTACTTAAAGATAAGGTTATACGCCTCTTCGAAGCCTATAAGGGAGCCGGATACTACTTACGTCTATTTCGGAGAGGGGATATAATAATAATCGATAAACCCGGTAAGGATACTAGCACTATTATAGGGTATAGGCCGATCTAACTATATAGCGTCCTCGGTAAGGGCCTTAAACGTATTATAGTAAAGAGGACCGGGTACTAGGTAATAGCCACGGGTATCCTAAACCCCTAATATATTACCGCGCTCCTAGGCCGATTAACGATTAACCTCGCTATTATACTAATGTATAAAGTTAAATTATAGCTAGCTTAGGGGAAGCGGGATATTACTATAACTAACGATATAAAAGGAGTATTCGATATAGTCCTTCACGGGTAGTTTATTTATAGACTACGCTAATAGGGGTAGAATATCCCGACTATTAAATAGTAGGAAAGCTTTGCCGCCGATAAATAAGCACGGGTTACTTTTAGTAACTTATACCCTAGCGAATATACCCCGCTTAACTCTATAGGACTCTTATAAAGTTCTCCGGCTTCCTTAATCAGATACGCCCTTCGTTTTGTAGATATATATAAACTACCTAATAAGAGAAATCGATTTAGTTACGCTAATAAGTCCTATAATATCGCGGCTTATAAGGACCTCAACGAAGAACTATAATAGGCTACTAAGATACTATACTAAAAACTTAAGTAGTGTAAAGATTGTTAATATTGATATTATTACTAATAATATCCTTAATATCCTTCGAGTATATCCTTCGTACTCGAATAAAGGATATCTTCCCCGTAAGTCTCGACCGTTCTCTTGCGAGTTAGTTTATCTGATACGAGTTAGACAAAAGGATTACGATATTATTACGATATCAATCCTTTTACAAAGAACAAAGAATATTAACCCGTTCCCTTGGTTCGTGTCGCACGTCAAATAGCACTTGGATAATCAACTTAGTAGAGCAGAAATCTCGTGTGTGTGTATTATGTGAAGTTATATCTGTGTGAGTCTCTTATACCCTTAATTTAGGTGGTGAAGACTCTGTTATGGGTACTATATCATTTAGATCCCATCCGGTCTTTTCCGGTATCCGCCCCTGTCATATCCTGATGCTCGAGGCCCGAAGCCCTTAGTCAGGGAGTGGATCCCCCCTGGATCCCCTATAGACCACGTCGTGGTCCTGCCCATACGACAGTTCGGTTCTTCCTTTCTTTGTTCTTCTTCCTCCCGTGATTTCTAAAAAGCTCCACAACGTCTAGCTTCACAATACCGACGTTTGTCGAACAGACCACAGTCTTTTCGGTTACGTAATAGGCCGGATTGCCAAGAGTATAATCCGGGTCGACGCTTACAGAATCTGCACTATATAAAATACGGTGGCAGCGTTTCCCTGACGGTCTAAGAGAGTTATAATTATACATAATTACCTTAATCAAATTTTGACCTATTTTGTGACGATTTTAACTACGCTTTATTTAATAATTAAGAGTCTTACTTACTAAGTGAATACCCTACCTTTTACCTCTACCACTACTACCGATTTAAGAAGCTATCTAGCCACGCCGATATAGCGTGTTAATCTACAAATAACTATTAAGATATCGTATCTCAGCCCTATTACGTATAAAACCCATAAGGATTAGGAGCTCTAACAACGCCTATACGAATCGGTTACTACCTATAATAATATATAGAGGTTTCTCCGCCTAATCGATCCGACTTAAACGCCCGAAAAGCCTATAATACCGAATTACGACTCTTTCTCCTCTATAACGCCTAAGCGTACCCCTATATAATATCTTAACCTTACGGAGGCCGGCTAGAAGGCGTACGACGTCGAAATCGCGCGCTAGAAGATTCTATAAGCTTAATACGATAGCTACCTAAAAGGAATTAACGCTATACTAACCTAGCAGGTTAATACTATCGACTAAAGCCGTAGATAACTACTATAAGGAGGCATACCTCACGAGGTGTACGAAGCCGTTAAACGCGATACGGATTAGTACCTAGCCACTCGCTAAACCGATACCCATAAAAAGTATATCGAGTATACTCGTTATCCTACGAATAGCCTTAAAAAGCTCGGGGAGTAGTTAGATAAGTAGCAGCTACTACTATAAAGCTATAAAGATACCGGTTTAAAGCCCGCCACGCATATATAGGTTACAGATTTCTTCAGAGGTATACGCCCCTATACCGGCCGTGATTAGACTAAGGCCGAGGGTCGCCTTATAGATAACTAAGTAGTTGTACCCGAAGACCTTCACACCCTCGGTCAGAAGTATATCAATACTAGACTTAAAGTCTAAGGAAAACGCGGTAGCCACCGCACTATAGTATTCCTTGTATTATACACCGGAAGCGAAAAGGGTACAAATACCTTAGAGGCCACGGCTAAGCCCCGTATCCGTGGTAAGGAGCCTTAATAGGGTATCGGCTACCACGTTCGTCTTACTAAGGATATAATAGCAGTCTAGCTAAAACTAGCTAAGGAATTCGGAAAAGAAAATAAGCTTTATATTTAACCGGGTCTTATCTATACTAGCTAGCGCTATAGACTTTATAATCCTTATAGTAGCCGCGTAGTCTATTAGAATAACGGTCGGATTTCGGTAAATAGATTAAATAATAGTCTAAGTCTTACGAACGGCCTATATAAGGTAGGTAACCTTTAGTTTAGTCGGCCAGTACTTCTACTCAGCGGCGTTAAGCCCTTTACTAATATAAAGCACCGGGCGGACTAAGGTTTTACGGACGGTTCTTTTAATAAGCTATTGGGACTCGTTAATAAGCTAGAAGAGTATAGCGGAAAATCCGTATTCCTTAAAGGCGTCTAGCTAGATAAAGAGGATTTTCGTGGGATCGTGGTAAAAGAGATAAATATTAGAGGTAAGCGTATCCGTAATATCTTTAAACACGGCTAACTCCTTAGTAGTTAACTTAACCACGGTACACCTAGTATACGCCTTATAATTAGCCCGTATCCTTTCCTAGCTTCTATACCTTAGCGAGAAAAGCGGTCTTCCGGCGCTATAATAGGCTAATACGATAAGAGAACCGCGGAATAAGGTGCCGAAGCTAACCTATTATACCGATCTATTATTTAAGAGCTTAAAGAGATTTCGGGGGTAGTACCTTATAGAGGGCCGCTATATATTCCTTAGTATTCGATAGGCCAAGGGCGTTAACCTTAAATCCTAGTAGCTAAACTAATAGGTATATACTAAAAGACTTATTAGGGAGATAAAGATCCTCTTACGATTAAAAAGGGATAGAACGGACTCTAGGTAGGCGGCGTGCTTATCCTCGGAGTCCGATATAATCACGATATCGTTAATAAAGGCTACGGCGAAATCCTTATATAGCTAAAGAAGCTTATCTATATATTGCTAGATATACGCCGGGGAGTTACGGAAACCTATAAAAGCGACCTTAAAACGCTCTTATCCTTAGTATAAGATAATAGTAAACCGCTCGCGATACGATTTATATACCGGAAATTAATAGAAGAAGGCTCGGGTATTAACCACGGAAATAAACGTTTTCCTATAAAGGCGGCGGATAACCTTATCTTATAACGGTATAGGGTACGCGTCGGGAATAATAACCTTATTTAGGGTATAAAGATCGACTATTATTCTACCCTTATATTTACTATTTACGGTACGCTATACGATAAATACGGGTACGCTAAAAGGCGTAGGCTAAGTTAGCTATTCTATATATCCTTACTTATAGAGCTTATTAAGGGTTTTATCTAGGAACTACTTATCATTATAGCTAAGCGGGTATACCTTCTAACTAATCTTTTAGTTATACTACCCGTTAATTAGGGGGATCCGTATATATTCCTTAGGAGGTATATCAATAACGCCTTAATCGGTCTATATCTTAGGGTACCTTTGTATAATCTTAGCGAAACGGCGGATAATCCGGCCCTTATAGCGGTAAATTAACACGCCTTCCTTAATAGTTTTTATAGGGGTATCGGGGCTTTTAGCGATACCGATTCTCCCCTTAGGCGTAATATACCCTCGGAAAAGATCGCTTTTCGCCGCCTCCGCTAGGGGTTCTATAGCGTTTATACGCTTTATTAAGATATTACGTATATTATCGCGTTTAGCGTAAAAGTAACTATCTACGTAAAAGGGCTTAACGTGGCCTAGTCTAACGCTTCGTGGAATAACTAAGGGCTAGTCGCCGGCGTTAAAGATTAGTATACTTAATTAATCCCGTAGGAGTAAATTAAGAGATCCCGCGATATCGGGTATAAACTCTATAAAGTCGATATTAATATCCCGCTTCTAAATCGGAACTAATCTATACTACTAGGGTAAAATCACGGTCTCCTCGGCGGATTTAAGCTTCTATTAGACCGGTAAGCGTTTAGTAAATACTCGAGCTAATACTAGGAGATCCTAGTAAGCGCTAATATAAGTAGCGTCCTATATATTAAGGATATCCAGGCTATTAAGATAATTAAACTCTTATCCTGTAAGTAAACCGACGTTAAGCCTAGGAATGATCCAGGCTCTTACGTATAAGCGGCTAATCCGCGTATCTTTACCTACTATACCACGAACTAGTATAGTAAAGGTAGCTTATCCTAGGGTCTTTATCGATCCTATACCCTAAAGAACGGCGCGTTTAGTAGAATCGACGTGTTTATCGGGAAATCGACTAAGGAACTACTAGCTTACTATGTAGCGGGAGGCTCCTAAGTTAATATAGATTTCGAACGGCTCGCCTATTAGCGTGCTACGGTGATACGCCCACGGCGCACTATAGATACTAGATAAGGCACGGGAACCGTGTTCTATGGCGGTCCACTATTAGAACCGTGTTCCACGGCGGTCTACTATTAGAACCAGGGTCTACGGTTACTGAGCCGAACTATTCCCGGGGTTCCCCCGTAGATATATTAGTTCGGGGCTTCGCCCCTTAGTTTAGAGAAGATATCTTTATTCTACCCTTATATACTAGAGTAAAGGTCGCCCTTTTAAACCCTAGAAGCCCTAGGTCTAATAGTACTGGCTGGCCAGGGATTTGCCTGGACAGGGCGTATTATACGGGCTTAGATCCGGGCGTATATATACTTATAGGGACCCTTAGCAGGATCCTGTATTTCCTAAAAAACGCCGTTAATTAGGGGAGAGTCCTATCGACCTTAGTCTACTAGTAAGTACCGCTAACGATAATACTTCTTATAGTAAAGGGTCTCGGCGTTAGATCTTATAGTCGTATAGTATTTACTATACTCTCGGCGTATCTAATAGAGATCGGAATACTTAGATATAAAACCGGGTCCGTTAATAACCTAGTATAGTTATTCGCTTTCTTATTATCCGCGCTATTATTATATAACGCCACGGAACCCTTAGAGTCTTCCTCCTAATAATAGTATTTATTTTTAGGCTCCGCGTTAGCGTTATTTTCCGATACGGGTCCTATAGCGTCCTTAGTAGCTATATAGACGAGTTCCTATAATCTCTCTTAGCGATAGTCTTAAAATCGGCGGCTAGATTAGTTATTCGCGTTAGTAGTTAGTAGGCGTTAACTCTTATCGTTTACGAAGCGATTAGCGTTTAGCGTAGGTAAGGCGCATAGTAAATCGTTACGGCGGAACTAGCTTAGACTAGGGGAGCGATAGTTAGGTTATAGTATACGGCGGTATTCCGGTATAGGGCTAGACCGTTAGTCATAATACTATAGAGCGGGTAGCTAAACGTAAATACTAGGTAAGGCCCTGTATAGTCTATGGGTATCCCGGTTAGTCCTTAGGAGGCTATAACGGCTAATAAGGTGCTTCTAACCTCCCTAGGTATAGTTCCGGTATTATCTAGGTATTTAATCAGTAAGAGTAGTTATAAAGTTTATCTAGCGGATAAAAGGCCTAGGTTATACTATAGTAGCCGCTAGGTTCGTGTTAAGCTTATCCTAGATAATAGATAGGAGCTTTTCCTTAGGCTTATCGGCGGCCTTAGCTAGGCGAATAATCTTATCGGCGAATACACGGATATCGCGGCGGAGTATTATATCTTCTAAGGTATACTTTTATCGGCGTAGCTTATACTCGGCTTCCTTACGCGGGAGCCTAAACCTTTCCTAAAAAGCCTTTATCCAGTTAGCCACGGTAATATCTTTATTAAAGAATTCTTAGCAGCCTATATTAAGACTTATAAACTATACGGACGCTTTACTAAGGAGGTACCGTGGTAGGCTACGGGGTATACTTCGTTTATAGTTATGACTTAGACTAGTATATTACTTAATAATATCGGTAAAATAGTAAATATCTATAAAGATAAGCTTAGTTCCTTTAGTATATATATCCTTTTCAGTAGAGAAATACCGGGGAGGGTTAAAGTAACCGAGGTTATTAGCCTTAAAGCGGTAGTTACTTAGGGGCGTTTAGTTATTTCGGAAATTAGCGGTACTTTATACGATAAACGCGGCGAGGTTAGCCGGTCGGATATATATAAACGGCTATTACCGGCTTACGCTTTAGTTATTAGGCGAGTTCGGCGTGCCGCCCTAGCTACTTTAACCGGAGATACTAAGGGCGTTCCCCTGATTACCTTATCCTTAATCTATACCGCCGCTACCTAAAAGCCTCCCTTAACTACTAATAGCATAGCCTTATATACTATTAGAACCGGCGTAGTCCTTATAGCTTCCGGAGTTTCCTCCGGTATTCGTGGTTACGGGAATATAGATAATATTTAATAGGGTTAGGCTATAGTATTTATCCTTATTATCCACGGTTAGCGAATAGTAGGTAGACTTAGTAGTATAGCAGTCTATAATAAAAGATTAACGGTTAGTAGTATCGGAAATAGTATCGGCGGTTGGTATTAATAGGAAGGATAAGTTAGACTATTAGTCGATACGCTATTCGCTAAGGGGGCGTAGTATATCCCCTTTATCTTCCAGGAATCCGCCGACTATTATACTTATAATAGGGCATAAAAGGAGTAAGGTTAGCCCCGCCCCTACGTTATTATAATTAAGCTTAGGCTTAATAGTCGGAAGTTTAGGATTAACGGTAAAGGGACGGATAGGCTATTTTCCCTTAAGATCCCGAGTTCGGCCGGGCCTTATAAGGGGTTCCCGGTAATAAGGCTCTTTATTTAGCTATTTAGTTATAGCGTTAGTGAATTTTACCGGCGTTATAGTCTACGTCTAAGGGTATATAGGTTCCTTAATAGATCTCGCGACTATAGTTCTTCTTCTTAAGGTTAAGGCGCCGCTAGTGTTGGGTAGGCTAAGAAGATTATAGGCTTACTTAGTAATATAAAGTAGGGTAAGAACCTCGGGCGAGAGGGATTCCTTAATAAGATCGGGATAGTTATTAACTATCTTAACGATATTCCTTATTCGTTTAAGGTCCTAGGGGCGGGGAATATTATCGGCGGGGTTAGCGTTAGTTATAATTCGGAGTTTTAAGGTTCTACGGCTAATAATCGTTATAAAGGCGGTATAGATAGCGTTTAACGGTATAGGACCTAAGGATAGTAGTTCCCTTATATACTATACGCCTAGACCTATTAAAGGGGAGGCGTTTTTATCTAGCGATAAGCGGTTAAGCTATTCTACTTAGTAATTATAGCGGACACGGCGGCGTTATATAGCTTTCGTAAAATAACGGTACGTAAACCTTATATAAAGCTTAGTTATTACTATTTAATATACCCTAACTAGGTATATATCTAGCTAGCTAGTACTCTTAGACCTAGGAGCCAGGCGTTTCTAAAGGGGTAACCTTAGGATGCTATAAAGGGTAGTAGAATAAGATATCTACTCTAAGCTAAGGGGACGCGCCCCTAGGACTTAAGTATTCCACGGGCAAACCCCGTAGAATCCTCGGATCCTATATATAGGAACCCGGGTATAACCCGGGGAAGCTATAGTATACACTAGAGGTACTTATAGTATACCCCGTACGTGCTATGGCTTATACTATAGTACGCCCGTGGTACGCCCGTGGTACGCCCTGGTATTCCCGGTGGAATCTAGGGCGTATCACTAAGGATAGCTAATATTTTAAGACCGCTTATAGGTGCTAGGGGATAACGAAGACGGAGTAAGTTACCCGCTATAAGGCCGCCTTCTATAAGCGATCTATAACTTAGTAGTCGGCGGATACCTAGGCAGGGATAATACTATTACTCTAATCGCCTATTAGTTCTTTTAGCCCGGGATAAATTAAGGTATTAGAAGATTCGTGCGGCATTATAATATAAACTAAGCTAGCTATATATAAAGGGGTATAAAAAGAGGATTATTACGCTTACTCCTTATACTAGAGTAAATCTTTTACGATATCGCGATAGACTTTATAATAGACTTATTACCTGCCCGTAAGGGTAAGTATAGATAGTTATAGGTAATTACCGACTAACTCTTAAAATTAGTAACGCTTAAAGCGATAGATATTATAGATACTAAAGCCTATACTAAACGGTTCTTATTATACTATTATAGGTTCCGCGGAATACTAAAGTCTATTATTAGCGATAAAGGGGTAAACTAGACTAGCCGCTTTTAGCGATCCTTTTATGAACTCGTGGGTACTAAATAGCGACTAAGCACTATATACTACCCTTAGATGGACGGAGGTCCTAAATATATTAACTAGAAAGTCTAAGCCTATTTACAGACGTATACCTATTACGCCTAAGATAATTAGAATACGCTACTACTAATAGTATAACTAGCCTTAAATAACCGGGTAAACTTAATAATTTAAATAAGTCTATTTTTCCTATAATATAGGTACTACGCGGATCCTCTCTAAGTTAATTAGACTACGCCGACTAATAAGCGTAAGGCTTCCGTGTAAGACCTACTAAGTCGCTTTTAGGAAGCTACCTAGTTCGCCTAAGCTATAATAGCCGCTATATAACTATATTAGGAGGAGTTAGTAAACTATTAGTATTACCTTGCTAAGAGGTTCGAAAGAATAACCTTATATAGTCAGATATCGGTAACTACTCCTTACGACGGCCCTTAAAAAAACTTACCTAGCTCTACTATAAATATAAAGTCACGAAGGTTATTAACTCCTATATCTTAGAATTAGATATCCCCTTATAGATCTATAACCGTTTTTATATAGATCTCCTATAGTAAGCCGACCGCGACCCCCTATTAGGGTAAGCGATAATAAACCCCTAGCCGCTACTTATCCGTGAAAGGCTAGATAAGGAGGAGGAATAGGTAATAGAGGAAGTCCTTTACGCTTATACGCGAAGACGAGGTCGCGGTAAGGTCCGCGAGGTATTAGTATAATAGGAGGGCTATATATAACTAATATAGGAACTGCTTAAGAGCCTATAGGAGATATAAGCACTTAACGAATTCGAGAAGAAACACGGCCTAGTATAGTCGAATACCGGGCCTTTATAATAGTACACGAAAGAGATATAGACACGAAAAAAGGCCGACACGGCGGCGAGGAGGATAAGGACTAAAAGCAAGATTATATTAGGGTCGTACCCCCGCTTTACTTGATCTATAAGTAGCGAGGAACTAAGTAAAAAATAAAAAACGACTTAGGTCATTAAAGAACCCTATTACTCTATAACCTCCCCTTTTATTTAACTCCTCCTTTTATAAGGATATACCGCCCTTAGCGGTACCTACCTACAATTCCTTTATCGGCTTAAAGTAAGCCGCCGAGGTAGCCGCGCTCTCCTCGCTATTAACGATAAAAGGAGTAATAACCTCCTAGGGAGGAGCCGAAGCAGGTATAGCCTTAGGGGCTACCTCCGGCGTACTAGGAGCAGGAATAGGATATAACTTAGCGAGGTAACGGTATACGCGTTTAGTATTATAAGAGATACTACGAACCTCCGCCTATATAAGGGAGAGGGTAGCGCTATAGTCCTATAGCCCCTATAATATATCCTTAAGTATTTTATCTATACGATGTATAGAGGTGGCGATATCGTTAAGAGCTTATGCTATACCTGCCTAGAACTTAGTAGTAAAGGGCGGGGCGGCGGCGGAAATAGGAATAGGGGAGGGAGTAGGAGCGGCGATAGGAGCGGGAGCGGTAATAGGAGGGGCGGTAATAGTAAGCGCGGGGGACTATAATAGACTAGCGATATTTTTACTTAATTTAGCTCAGAGCATCATCAAGCCAAAAGTGACCCCAAGGTGCCATATCATCGATAAGAATCAATTCTGATATCGGATTCGGATTCTACGCCCTTATAAGCACCGGAGACTGATATCGTAGCGAGGCCGTAGAGGGCGCGGTAGGCTACACGCTATAGGGCGGCCCGTAGTGATAACCGAACGCGATACTAGTATACTACCATAGAGCGCCCAGAATATAACGACTAGCACTAATCCGGGGCGCTTAGCTTTAAGGGAGCCCCTAAAATCCTAGGCACCGAGTAGGTATATCGAAAGCGTACTATATAAACTACGTACCTAATTTTCCGGACTACTAGCTAATAGGGTAAGCGCCGATAAGGCGTTATAGCTTATACAGAAAATCCTTTAAATATAATACTATAAGACTATTATAGGAAAGCCGCTACGCTAATAACCTAGTAGCGATATACCCCCCCTTATAACCGAAAGGCCTACCGAAACGATTTAATAAGCGATTAAGGGTATACTAAAGGAATTACTTAGGGTAGCAGGACCTAAGACCTATTCCTAGGTAGTAAGGAGCACGCCCGCGTATCGTTAACGTATTAAGATAGTACCGGCGAAAGTTATACTTACTTATTACGCCTAAAAGCTAATAGTCTAATATAGGGACGCCGAGACCGACCTTAAAAGCCGAACCCTATAAGAGATTATTAAGGCGGTTAATTAAGTTACCCGCCGCGTAGATATAATAGCCGCGCGACGACTCCTAAACGGCGATATAATTATTATATTTAAATATAGGAATAAATAGTGGATAGCGAACGCGAATAACTAGGTTAAAGGCGTATTCGGTATAGAAGCTATAATATAAGAGAAAATATACTAAGTTATAGTAAAAGGAATATACCAATAGCGTAGCTACTAAATTACGACCCCGATATAACGCTATAAGAACTTCGATTATAGAATTCTATAGCGATTACCCGGATAAAGGCTAAGAAACCTAGGAATAACGTAGCGCGGATAGCGCTACTAACTATTAAGGTTACCCGCTCTAAGGATACGGAGCGAGTAATAAAGGAGGGAGTTTTCTTTAATTACTGATACTATAATAGTAAACCCTATAACCCCGAGATATCCCTATAATAATACTTTAAATACCTTAACTTCGGATATAAAATAGGGTAATACTAGGCGATAAAAGCATTTTACGGGGATTATAGTGGCGAAGAGTTAGCGTACTAAGGGGGCTTCACGGCGTGCGAAGCTAAGACGGACCCGAAGAAAAAGCGTTACGCCGCTTATAAAGGGCCGTACACGGCGTTTAACGATAAGAGTGCCCGAGTAAAGTAAAGGAAAGGGCGCGGACTAAAGAGGTATACACTAATAGGGTAAAGGGATTTAATCTTAGCTAACTTAAGAACTATAGAGCGGAGAGGGAGTATAGCATTTTCGTGGTATTATAAGATATAATAATAGTCTTTAAACCGCCTAAGAAAAAGAGAAAATAGAAAAAACGCCCCCTAGAGTCGCGGAATATCCTCCTTAGATTATATACCGCTCTTTTACGCTTACTTAGGATAATAACCCGATTATAAGGTTTCTCGCTTTTAATACTACCTTCTAGCCCCTATAAAGCCTTACCCTTACCCCGGGGCTATACCTAAGATATAATTATAAAGTAAAGTAAGCGCGGCGTAGCCGCTTAAGATAAATAATTAGAATCGTTTAGTAGAATATAGGGGGATAACGGGATAAAGTATAGTAAGCGCTTTATAACTATAACGGGTATAATATAATAGCGGTAATAAAGCCCGGGTTAAATAAAAGAAAGAACCCGATTTACTTAAGGGGATATAATTATAGGATAGTATAGGGGAGTAAGCGCGTCCTACTCTATATATATAAGCAGTATAAGGCCGCTATATTTATATAGTGTACGGGTAAGGATTAGGCCTAGGCTATAATCAGAATCGGGATATAATAGTAGGAGATAAGCGTATAAGTAGTATACTTACTATACTATAAGGGAGGAGAGTAGGAGACCCCGATATATAGTCTTACGGCGGAGCCGGGGCGGTAGCGTACTATCCTAGTAAAAGACTTTAACCTAAAAAACCCCTTTTAGGATAAGTATAATAGATATAAAAGATAATTAGAAGACCTTATTACGCTCGCGTACTAATAGTAACTTAACCTCGTAACTCTAAAAGGATATATTATTAGGACCTTAGCCGATACTAATCGATAGTATAGTATATTTAACCTTACCTAGGTTTCGGCGGACTTAACCTATATATACTAAGAGGATAATCTAGACCTAATAGGCTTAGACTATATAGCCTAGGTAATTAATATCGATATAGCGTAGTCGCACTAGCGTATTATTAGTAAAGGATAGAGGTAAAGGAAGTTAGACCGCGAAGCGGCCTAAAAAGAGGCCTAAAGGCTAGACTATAGAGATATACCCTTTACCCCGGAAGTAATCGATTAGGTAGTAAACTAGATACTATAGGACCTTACTAATATCGTGGACGTTATAGCGCCGCGCTATAAGTTAGCCGCCTTCCGTGATAGACCGCTATAGTGGACGTAGGAAATAGTAGAGGCGAATAAGGAGGTAATAAGGCTAATATAGTACTATTACGGGTGGAGGTCGCGCGGTAAGTATAATAAACTTAAGGAGGCAGAAAAATATCGTGATATACTAATTAGGATAGAGAAGCGGAAGAGCTAGCGCGGCGCTATTAATATAATAGTAGTAGACTAGAAAAGCCTCTAGGTATTATAACGCTAGGCCCGGATAATAAGCTACCTACCCCTAGACCTCCTATCTATCCCGCCCTTATAGCATAGCGCGGGCGGACCGCTTATAATAATATATAACGGAAAAGCGATAATCCTTATAACGAAGTTTTCCCCCCTACTATACCTTATAAAAAACAGGCGTATCGGCGGCACGCTAAGGATAAAGGTAATACTATTTATAGAAGAGGTTATAGAAGAAGAGGTCTAGTAGGTTATATAATAAATAGTAAAATAAAAGGTACCCGGAGAGGACGGCCTACTAAACGGATTCCTACTCGCCTATAGCTAACCACTCTATAAACGACTAGCATAACTCTTCTCCGCGAGCCTTAAGGCCGTATATTTCCCGTAACGATACCGTACCGTAAAGGTAGAAATACTTAAGAAACGGGGTAAACTAAAGGAAGCTTATATAATAGCCTCAAGGTAATAACCGATATTACTCCTAAGCGTGATAGAGAAAGTCCTTAAGAAGATAATAGTAAGGAGAATTATAACTATAGCAGAGGAGTACCGACTCCTTTGTACCGGATAGATAGATAATCGAAGATATCATAATACGATAATAGCGGTTAGGGCTATTATAGAGGGAGTATATACCATATAAGAGCGTAGCGGGGCTATAATATAATTAAAGCTTAATATCCAGGGCGCCTTCGATATAGTACTATATTAAAAACTCCTTAAAGTCCTTACCTAGTATAGTTTCCCGGACTAGGTTATAAAATAGACCTAGTTATATCTTATAGCGCGCACGGTACGCCTACGCTTCGATAGCGATATAGCGTACTAGGTAGATATCTAGGCGGGAGTCCTCTAAGGATTACCCCTTTCCTTAATCCTCTTTATACTATTTATCGGGATACTTTACTTAGAACTAATCCGGATACCGCGGGTCGTAGTAGTCGGCTTTACTAATAATATGAATATCGTGGCCTTTAGACGTAATAAGGCTATACTATAGGCGTACCTTAAATAGGTATAGTAAGTCTACTAAAGCCAGTTATAAAGGAGCGGACTATAATTTAAGCCATAGAAGTATAAGCTTCTTTACTTTACGAGACAATAAGACCCGTTATTACTCTAGCTACGCCTTAAGGGCGTATTAGCGCTATAAGTTAAAGAGATAAAGGTCCTAGGGGTTATCCTTAACTAGAAGCTTATATTCCGCCCCTATATCCGGAAACTTAAAGCTAAACTCCTTACCTAGAAATACGCCCTTACGTGCCTTATAGCGTTAATATAGGGCTACCGTATTAGGGACGCGTGTAAACTATACTAAATAATAGTCCGGAGTGCTATACTATACACGGCCCTAGCCGTTTATATAATAACGGGAAAAGGGGAGAAGCTAAGCGGAGTCCTAAAAGGACTAGCTGGTAAGTAAGTGTAATACTTATATATTATCACCGGCGCATATTAGGCTATTATTATAAAGGTAGTTAAGATAAAGGCAGGGGTCCCCCCCCTTAACTTATACCTCAACGCCTTAACCGCGCGAGCGGTGCTACGGGTAAAGGGTACCTAGATAGAGTAAATAATACTTTAGGTATAATAAGTAGCCAAAACGGCTATATATCGTAGAAGATATAAGGGAGGGGTTAGGCCTTACCTAAAGTCCTAGGGGGTATAGAAGCAGGAGGTTAAGTCCTAGCTCCTTAGAAGGGAATTAGCTTAGCGCCTCTAAGAGAAATAGGCGTACTAGTAAAAGCGTACCTCGCTACGCTAATATAATAGCGTAGCCGTAGCGTAAACGCCTTAGTTTAACCGCGTAGTGCTTAGGAAGTATAAGGGCCTTATAAAACTATAGAGTTTTATCCTTACCTAGATTCGGATAAAGAAAATAGGCCTTCGCTACTTCCTCTTTATAAGAGGCGTGCCAGACACGGTAACGCCGCGCTACTAGTATACTAATAAAGGGCCGGAGATAGCGGAATATATCGCGTTATAATACCGGGATATATTAGGGGAGATATAAAAGCGCCTTGCGGCCGATATAGGCGCGCGCCTATTAATAAAACAGGACTAGCTCCTAGCGCTCCGGAGTAAAAAGACTACGGTGAAGGTCGCGAAGTGGTTCCTATAAACTAGGCGCCTCCCAGACTTCCGATTAGTATAATAACTAGAATCGGAGGCGTAGTTAAGCCTCTATAGCGCTAGAACCTCGGGTATATATACGGGGAGGTAAAGACGGCTATAAAGAGAATAAATAAAAGGAGAGTAAGATATTTATTAATAGCTGTTATACGGCTATACTATAAGTGCGCTATAACCTTATTTACTCTTTATCTATATACTTATCGGACTTATCGTTATCGTTATCAGAGCTAATCGCTTTACTATCTACTAGAATAACCTTATCCTTACCTTTACCCTTATCCTTAATAGCCGAGGCCGTAGGGTCTCCTAATAAAGGGATAGGGATACCCTATAAGGCGTATTAGTAGCGGGGTCGATATAGGGGAGGCGCGGGGTAACTTATAAAGTAAGTAAGGATAAGCTCTAATATCTCGCCGTTACGAGCGTAGCTACTACTATAACTCTATAGGGGCGTAGCGGCGGGGGCGGCGATTATAATACTACTATTAGCCCGGCAGAGGGCGGCGTGGTACGCTTAAAAGGCGCGAATCTAATAGGTAGCTACTTATTAATACTTACGGATATTCTATAAAAGGATTAGTAATAAGGATATAATATACACGGTATAACAGAGAAGGGGGAAAACCTATAAAGGGTATTAGGGCGGCGATAAAGGCGGTAGCGGCGTTATTATAGGGGGGGGGCCTAGTAGGAGGATTAGCAGAGTAAAGGCGTAGCGGGGGCGTAGCAGGGATAAACCGGGGCGTAGTAGCTATTACTACGGTTACTATTAATATATGTAATATAATAAGCGCTTATTCCTAAGTCGGGTTAGTAGATACGATATAATAAGGGCGTAGCGGGAGTGTAGCGAGAATATAATAGGATTACTTACCGGGCGGGTTCTAGTAAGGGGGCGCTTAATAGGTACGGACTAAAAAGATAATATAAAAAACGTAGGGGGATAAGCGGGTAGTAGGAGCGGGTATAGGCGCGGACTATACCGGGTTAGAATATAAAGCGAGGGCGTAGAGCGGGCGCGGCGATAATAGAGCGGGGAACTTATATTAGAAGGCTAGGGGGTAGCTGGCCCTTTACCCTTATAGGCGCTAGTACCGGCTCCCCCTTTAATAATAAAGGTCTTATTACTAGGTATCTAAAGGGGTAGGGGGGTTAGACCGAGGCGGGCGTTATAGGGGCGGAGCCGGGGCGGTACGAGGATAGTACGACCCGGGACCCTATTAGATCCCCTACGATATAGCCGAACGGTACCAGGGGATCCCGTATAGGAGTTCTAGGGCCGTACTTACACCGTACTAACCACGTAAAACTTACCTTAAAAACGATAGCTTAAAGAAGGAAAAAAGGAAAGGAGGAAAAGAGAGGAAAAGAGGGAGGTTTATAAGAAAAGAAAGTAGTAGATTAGCCCTATAAGTCACTACGCCTTTTAGGGAATAGTAGCCACGCCTAGCCTATATTATAGCACCTACCCCGGAGAGCCTACGTAGCGTAAGTAAGGGAGGTATATAACTAAATAAGGGCTACTATATATAGTAAGTATATAAAGGAAGTTATAGAATAAATAATAAATAAAGGAAGGAGTAAGGGGGGGGGGTAAGCGCGCCCCCCCCCTTTATAGAAAGGAGGGAGGGTATAAAGGGTACCGCGGCGAGGGGAGAATAACCTCGCCGGATCCAGAATAAAGGAAAGGATAGCGGCGAGTAACTATAGCGATAGTATACCGAGGGCGTGTACGACCCGACACGGTACCTACTAAACTAATTAGCCAACCCCTATTAGCTACTAGCCCGGAGGTAAGATCCGGTTTTCGAATAGCGATAAAAACGGGGCCGCGGAGCGATACTATAGCGGCCACGTATAATAGAACTGCTTATATAATAAGAGCGTAGGGGTTTTTATCTATTAACGGTTTCCCCTTAAGAATTAGAGAAGGACTATTACCTAGGTGGCTAGCCTAGCTTAACTAAGCGAGAGCAGAGTAATAAATAATAATACTTAATTTAGCTAGGCTAAGGATAATCTAGAAATAGCTATAGGTATCTTAGAACTAACGGTAATTCTATACGGAAGAATTAGTATAAAAGCCACTAAGTAAAGGGTAGGTATAAACTTATATCCTTATTATTAGCGTCTTTATTTATTGTATAAGCGGTATCCTATAGAGTATTAGCGGCGTTATAGGTAGCGGACGGGAGCTATATCGCTTATTAGTCGCGAATATCCTACGTATAACCGGTATACTTACCTCGGAGTATTTATAAGTATAGTAAGAGTACTTATAATATTTAGTATCGGCACAAGCGGTACCGGGACCCGATTAGTAATAACACTTAACGGTATATTCCTGTTTATACTACCGGGTAGCGTACTACGCGTAGGGAGTAAGGCGGCGCGGGTCGGGCGGGTTCTTAGGCGCTCTACGCTTCTTAGGGGGGGGTTTGGGGTCTACTTAGTATTAGTTATAACCGACCTTATAACTAATAGTAATACAGGCGGAACTTATATTATTATTATTACTACCCTTATAAGGGCGTTTACTAGGTAAGGCGAAATCCGATATCTGTTAACGGTTAGCTACGGCACTAAATTATAGGCGAGGGGCGTGCTAACTTACTATAAGAAGGGTATAGGCAGCGTAAGTAATAAGGTATTACTCGGCGATATTAGTTATACTATTAAGGGACCTATAAGGTATCTCGGGACTACTTATAAGGTAAAAAGTAATTAAAAGACAAAATAGAAAACCGGAAGCTATAGAAGAGGGAGAAAATAGTAAAAAATAAGGAATAATAGGAGGTTTACTTTATTACCCTTCCTATGCTATTAGAGTGGAAGGAACGACCCCGGTTATATACACGGCAGACACGTCGCTTATAACGAGCACGCACGGCGACGAGGAGCTCGCGATAGCACCGCTATATAAAAGCTCCTTTATACTATTTTAGCCTTAAAAGGACCTTAGCTACTACGGAAGGCCTCCTTTCGAAAGCGCCTTTAATAGAAGCGAATAAAGGAGGCTATTTTTAGATTATACGCTATAAGGCCGGGTAATACGAGGTTATAACCGCGCGACCACGACACGACCACGACCTCGCCGCCTCCGGCGGGGGGGAGTATATTACGGGCTATAGCCCGCAGAATAGTCCCCGGTAATAGCCGGGACTAAGGAGCACAGACCTCCTAGTAAGGCCCGTGCGATCTAACCTATACTTAGCCGCCTACACACCGCGCAGACTCTTCCTTTCCTCCTTTTCTTCCTTAGTTCGAATAAACTATATTTTCGGCCTTAATACGTAAATAACTTTTAGTAAGCCGTTATATAGCGGTATTATAATACCGGCGTTACGGTATAACCGGAAGAATTATAGGATAGCGTTATCCTAACCTCGACTATACAGAATTCGTAACGGACCTACTTTTTATAATATAAGCGTTTCCCCCCCCCCCATCTAAAGTAGGATATAGCGCGGAACCGATATAAGACCGAAAAGGGGATTACCACGCCCCTTAGAACCGAGAATAGCTAAGATAAAGGCAGAAATTCAGGCCTTACTAGCTAATAGGAACACGATTAAGTAGGTTATATAGCTAGTAAAGGAGTTAATCACGATATATACCCGGAATACTGCTAGTATAACGCTATTAGTATACCTATACGCCTCTATCCACTAAGTTATTTAAAAGGAACTCCGAAAAGGTATTAGTAGTACTAAGGAGACTTAGGCTAATATCGCCGCCCGGGCTCCCGTAATAGTATTACCGCGTAACCCCGCCCCCTTTAAAGTAATCCCCGCTAGGTATTATTAAGAACTAATTATCCGTTAAAGAACCTTCCCCGAAGACTAACCCCTTAGAACCAGGACCCTAAAAGAAATTATCTAAGCTGTAAATGCTATAATTATTCGATATAATACTATAACGATATAGAAGCTACTTAGCGGAGATATCTACCTTACCTTTACCGAAAAGGTATAATAGTAGACTACCTATAAGGAGTAATAGGTTAAGAAAGCCTTTAGTAAAGGAGCTACCCTAGCCGTGCGAACTTACCCTGTGCTAGCTAAGGCTATTTCCCGGGAGGTCCTAAGTACCCTATCCGAAAAGGACTTACTAGTATCCCTATAAAAGACGAATCCCGAAGCTAAAATCCTCTGAGCACGATAACGGTACCCCGCCGCGGTACTAGTAGGGTTATACTTCTCCTCCTCGAATCGGCTTCCCCGGAAAGGGCAGCGAGCCTTATCCGGAATACCCTCCTCTTTAAGGGGGGGTAGCTATATCTACGAACTATATAATCCTAACCTTAGCCCCTTAAGGTGCTATAAATACCTTTACTTTAGCTATAGGGCTAGCGGCTATACTATAGTAAAACGGGTATACCGATACTATACTAAGCTAATAACTCTCCTTCCTATATACCTCCCCATTTTTAGGAGTGTTAGTATAGTATACTACCACGCACTAAAAACCTTAACAGCACTAAGCACACCCCCCACACGGGATAGCTCCGGCCCACTCCTAGGCGCCCTCCACGCAGGGCGCCGAGCTTCCTTCGACCCTAACGCTATCGTAATAGCTATATAGGTAACGCCCACCTACTACTACAATACTAGCGACCTTAAGCCCTCTCGCGATAGAGGGAACGCCCTCGAAAGCACCTCGCGCACCTCTTAAGGGTATCTCGAAATCGCCCGGAAAGAGAACCGCCGCTTAATCCACCCTCTCGCCCTCCCCGCCAGGGCCACGTAAAACTCGAATACCTACCTTACACCTCCCTACTCGTATAAATAAGGGGTAAAAGGGGGAGCTAATCAAGGGCACGAGATAGCCCCCCGGAAATAATCTAATTTTAGTAAGACCCACTAAGCCCGCTAGTAAGGCAGGAAAAATTACGGCCGTATAAACTATTAGTACTAGCTCCACTACTAGCCTAATAGCTATATAAACCGTATAACCTACCGCGCCCGTGGTATAAGTAAAGTCCCCGGATATATAACCGGCTAAGGATATACCCTCGGTATAAGACGTATAACCCGCTAAAACCGAAAACACTACGTAGCCTGCTTCCGTAGACACGTAGTCCGAAGACGAGATCTCTGCCTAGATCTCTGCTATCCGTAAGGCATAGGAAAGCTTCTACCACGTCGGAAATATCCTAGTTAATAATATCGAGGCGACGCTTAAGAGCCTCGCTATAGAATACCCGGAGGTAATAAACCACTACTTATCCCTCCTAGCCATAACGCTAAAGAATATCTTAACGGATTAAGATACCTCCACGCCCCGACTCTAGCGGGGGCCGTAGCCCACCGCTAGTATTAAAGTAACCGATAATATTAAAGGAATACCTTAATAATCGCCGGCAGCTCCTTAAGCGCCTTAGGACTACTAGAAGGATATATAATAAGGACCTTCGATACCTAAACCGACTATCCCTTAGTACACCCAAATCTTTATCCGCCTCCCTCCAGGACATAAACATTAAGACATCGACCCTGTAAGTATCCGTAGGAGAGTTATTAGCTTCTGCGCGCTTAAGAGCAGCGATATTATAAAGGCTGTTAGGGTTCTAACCGGTTTCGCACTTATCCCGAAGTCTACTAGAGTAAGATCGACTATACTTACTAGTAATACTAAGCTTTCTAAATACTTTAATATAGTAGCTATTAAAGGATCTAAGGTTTAGTCCTCGTATTTAGTTTCCTATATCCCCCGATATATCTACGACTTCGGAGCACTAATCGATATAACTAAGGTAATCGAGGAAGAAGTCCTTAGCGCTACGGGCTACCGTCTAACCCGTTACGCTCCCGCTAGGGAAAACCCTGACTGCTTCTAGGCTAATTAGACCTGGATTATCTCCTTTACCCACCCCGTAAAGCCCTTCCGTATCTTCGACGGCAGCCAGGCCAGGCTTATTAACCGTAAGACTACTCCTCTATAGTATAGTATTTACCTAAACTGGTATAGCACCCGGCCGTGCTACTAAAAATAATATTATAATAACTACGGTAGACCCTAACACGACGGGGGCTACTATACGTAGTGCGCTAACTATAAAGGCCCCTTTTTCAGTAACCACCTTAACTATCCCGCTAAATCAAAGACAGTTAATAGCCGCACGACCCGCCTGCCTAGGGAGGACCTAGCAGAAATCCGTAAGAAAGGCTCCTAAGCTTTCGCTATCCACGTAGTAAGGCAATTAAGGCTGCCTAAACGTAGCCTCCTACTATTACTAACGCTACCGGTACTAATACCGAAGCCTCCCTTTCCCTCCCCTCCTCGCCGCCTTTACCGCTCCTATAGACTATAAAAATATAAAAATAATAAACCTAGTAATATCCCACTTAAAAAGATACTATATAAGTAGTTCTCCGCGACGAAATACTTATAGACACCCTTATTAATAATATCTCTATCTCTGAAGGGGGCACTATACCTGCCCCTATTATCGAACTAGGCTCTATTATATTATCCGATCTATAATACCCCGCGATACTAAGATCTTCTAGGCTAATATCGGTAAAGGTAGCCTAATATACGATATTACCCTAAACTTCTTATACCGCGACGGCGCCGACATCGTTATAATCTAGGAGCCCTAGTGCTCCCTTAATAAGGCTATAAATATTATAAAAACGTATCCTAGATATCTCTACCTCTTACCTATCCACTCTTAGGACTTAACCTTAACAGGCCCACGAGTTATAACCTATATTAGGAAGGGCCCCGCTATACCGGAACCCTTTAATATTACTACTACCTACTATAACCTTTACGGTATTAAATACCACGGGATTAGCTTTATTAACGTTTATAGAGATAGTGATAAACTCCACGTTCTTAATACCCTATAGGACTAGTCACCCCCCCCCCCGAATATACTTATCGCGGGGGATTTTAACGCCTATTACCCTATATAGTAATCTAGCGCCACCCCTAATAAAGGGGTAGTATAGCTTACTAGTTAGGTAGAATAGCGCTCGCTCGCTCTTCTAAATATACCCGGTATACCTATACACGACGCCGGGAATACCCTTAACCTCGCTTTCTTCGATATACCTCTCGCCTTCTTATAGGTGACGGATTATCTATATACTAGATCCGACCACTACACGATCACCACGGTAATCTCTAGCACGTTTCGCCCCCCGAAGCTATAATAACGCTACCGCCTACTCCCTTAGGATATCCCCCGGTTCGTAAAAGCGGTCTAAAATAACGCCTAGCTACTGCCTAAAGCACTTAACATGCCCGAAGACCTTAATAGACTCGCCCTTAAAATCACCACACTACTCCAGAACTCCCTAAAGTTAACCGGCCGTAAATATAACACCTCCTTAAAAGCCGCTACCTAGTAGGACGATAACTGCCGGGAAGCCCGGAGGTAGTACTACCGCGAAAGAAGACTCAACCCCGCCTCCGAACTAACCTAAGAAGCCTATAAGGAACTTAGGAAGGCCGTTAAAAGGGCTAAGGTATCTTTCTAGTAATAATAAATCGAAGGAATCCAGGCTAATAAGGATCTTTATAGGATTATAGGCTAGTATACGCCTAGACCTTAGCTTTAATTCCCCTCTTTATAGGACGGTGATATTATACTTACCGTACCTAGTAAGAAGGCGTAGTCCCTTCGTAGGTACATACTTAAGAGGAACTCCTTATATAACGATATAGACTCTTTTATACCTACCTGCCTACGGGTAACTATCCCGTGGACCCCGAAGATACACCTAGCCGAAATATATCGCGCTATACTCTTTATCGGTAATACCTCCCCGGGAGTAGACGAAATTACCGTTATTATGCTTAAGGTAGCCTCGCTAGCAATATACTCCTATATTACCCGGCTTTACTAAGCTTACCTAGACCTGGGATACTACCCTAGACCCTTCCGGTAAGTAGAGGTTATTATGATCCCGAAACCTAATAGAGATATAAGCACTTATAAAGGCTAGAGACTAATCTTACTCCTCTTATGCCTCGGGAAAAAACTTAAGCGCCTTATTGCTAGGCGCCTTACGTGGGCTAGCGTCTAATATAAAGTCCTTTACCCGTAAACCGCCGGGGCCCTCCTATATACATCGTTAACCGATATCGTCGTAGCTCTAATATATAATATAGAGACCGCCTTTAATAGACGATAAGTGGCTACCCTTATAATTATTAATATCCAGGGCGCCTTTAACGCAGTCCTTAAAAACCGCCTTTACCTCCGCCTTAGAGAATAAGACTAGCCCCCTAGCCTAATCTCCTAGGTCTATAGCTTTATAGATAATAGGTAAGCCCGTGTATAACACGAAGGCTATATAACGGATATAGCCCCCCTATAGTACGGCCTGCCCTAAGGCTTACCTGCCTCGCTAATCCTTTTTCTTCTCTATACCGAACTAATCTACCGTATCGGCCCGATCTATATACGCTTTAGATACGCAGACGACTACGGTATCCTCTACGTTAGCCCCGACCTCGACTTTACCGCCTAAGCCGCCTAAGACCTATTAGACTAGACTATCAAGTAGGGGCTACTAAACTTAGTTATATTCGACCCCGGAAAGACCGAGGTTATATACTTCTCGAAAAAAAGGGAAGAATCCCTCCCTGCGATTAGCTATACTAGCCGCTAAGTTACCCCTAGCCGTTCTATACGCTGGCTAGGAGTCTGGCTTAATAAGACCCTTACTTTTAAGTCCTATATTAAGATAAGAACCGCTAAAGCCTATTTAGCCGCTAGGTATATCCGTGGACTTAATAGGGTATACCGCGGAGCCCCCCCCCCCCCCTTCCGCGGCTATATATAACATAATTTATACTATTATACTTTCTAAAGCCCTCTTCGCCTCGGAAGCCTAGTTCCCTAGCGATACCCGCCCCTCGACTAAGCGGTCCCGAGGGACCTATACTCGGGTCGGGATAGGTCTCTAAGACTAGATCGCTAAGCTATAAGTCGTAATTAACTTCGCTATTAGGGGCTGCCTTCTGGTATAGAAAACTATACCGATCACTACTATTCTTAGAGAATCTAGCACCCCCCCGGTCTAACTACTCCTTAACGCCTACCGCCGTAGATACGCCCTACGGCTCCGGACCCTCGATAAGCACCACCCTCTTATTATAAGGGTCCGCGCCTTCTATGCCTATAACGATCTCGATAAAGGCCTATTATGCCCATCGGTCCTAATCGAAGCCGCCGTATTAGCCCCGGACTTCCCGAGAGTAAAACTCTCCTTACCGGACTTTAGTATAACTCCTATAGTCCCTAAGAACTTTATAGATAAGAAGTCGGCTATATCCGACTTTAAGTCCTGGACCCGCTCCCGCACTGCCGTAGATATTATAGTATACACTAACGGCTTATAAATCGACACCCCTACTGGGGCCGGCACCGGCTACGGCTTCGCTATCTTTAAGAGTAATAACCTCGTAGGCGTGGGCGCCTAATCTCTCCCGCTCGTAAAAGTCTTCGATGCTAAAGCCTTAGGAGTAGAGTACGGCCTCCGGGCCGCCCTCGGGCTTACTGACTTAATAACCTATAATATAATAGTATACCTTAATAACACCGCCGTTATATAAGGTATTAACGGTCCTTTTACCCCCCTCTCCTTATACTAGAAGTTCCTGGATTTTAGGAGCCTCTACGTAAACGCAGGGATCCTAGTAGACGTCCGCTAGGTCCCTGGGCATATAGGTATCCCTGGAAACAAGGTAGTAGACTACCTTATAAAACGCGGCGCCTATATTCGCCCCCTATATAAACCCCCCCTTACCTATAGCTATACCCGCAGGAAGGATAGGGCCTTACACTATACTGCCTTTTAATAGTGGTGGATAGATAACTAGCTAGCTAGCTACTAAGAGCTAGAACTCACGGCCTCCCCTAGACCTATAGGGGAAATACTCATGCTAGATAGAGAGAAACTATACTGGCTCCTCGCCGCCCGTATAGGATATAGAGAATTTTGATATTAATATTATTACTAATAATATCCTTAATATCTTTCGAGTATATCCTTCGTACTCGAACAAAGGATATCTTCCCCGCAAGCCTAGACCGTTCTCTTTCGAGTCAGTTCATCTATTACGAGTCAGACAAAGGATACAATGGATTACGATATTACTACGATATCGATATATATTACAATGCTATTACGATATCGATCCTTTACAAAGAACAAAGGATATTAACCCGTTCCCTTGGTTCGGTTCTTCCTTTCTTTGTTCTTTATTCTTCATCCTTAATCCTTTATCTCAATCCCTTTTTCGATCCGAAGAAGATACAATACGCGCGCAGAGATCCTACCTTACAATCCCATTATTACCTTCTTATTTCTCCACTGCTTTTCGTGACTTTCGTCCCTTCCGTTTATCCGTTATCGTCAGATATCTTCAAAAGAGACTTCGTAGCCTACTATACCCGCTTTAACCACGAAGCAGAGCTTACCTACTCGTGTAGTAGAAAGAAGACTCTAGTATATCCCTTATTCTATAAAAGAGTCCTCGGCAGAGGCACGCCCTAGATAGGCCGCCGCCACCACGTAGCGTGATAACTTAGCTAAGACTAGCCTTCCTTTATTAACCTCCTTATAAGATCGTAGCTCTTTATAAGGATCTGCCTAAGGTTTCCCCTAAGTCACTCCTTAGGACCTTAATACCTATAAATATAGATATCGCCCTTTTTCTTTTTTTTTTGATTCATTACGCGCTTACAGCCCTAAAGCTATGGCGCGGCGCCTATCGCCCTAAGGGCTAGAGGCTATCAGAAGCTAGGTACAGTAAAAATAGGGCGTACTAAATAAAGGAAATCCTCCGTAATAATTTATCTAATAAAACCTAATAGGTAAAAAACTAAAGCAAAATAACTAGTCCGTAGGAGTTGTAGTTTGCGCCCTATACTACTCTGCCGAGGCTATTTTAGTAGCTAAAAGGTAGGCCTATAAGGCCTGAATTCCTCTTTTAGTACTAAATAATAGCGGCAGAGATAGCGGTAGGCCTGCTAGGGCTTCCCGCAGGGCTTTTCGTTCTTCTTTATAAAAAGGGCAGGAAAGAATAAGGTGTGTTATATTCTGTATAGGGGAGCCGGGACAGAAACAGCGGTCGTTAGCGCAGTTTTAGGCCCTTTTTTAGTGGGTTTTTAGGTATCAGAAGCCGGTTTTTAACTGCGTAAAAGCCGATTTTACCCACCTAGGGCCTTATATTGGTAGTAGTTTTCGGGAGAAGCGGAGGTTATCGCGGACTAGTCGCCGATATAGACGGCCTAATCGAACCGATTTACCTCTTTTCTCCTCCTCCTCCTCGTGATTCTATAGGGTTTTCTAGTCTTAAATAAGGGCTTTATTTACCCGGCGTTTTAGGTAGCTAAGGGTAACTAAGGTAACGGATTTAGTAGCTTTTTCGGGGTTTAACGCCCCTTTAGCTACCTTATCCGCTAGTTCGTTCCCTTCTATCCCTATATACGAGGGGCACTACTAAACAGAGACCGAAGTGCCTAGTTATTTAAGGTGTGATATAAGGTTTTTAGCTTCTATAGCCCACTATAAGGTACGCTAAAGCTTCTGAATAGCCGCCTGGAAATCACTGAAAATATAGCACTCTAGGGGTCTAGGCGTCTGCTCTAGGGCAGCGTAAAGGGCCTGGAGAATAGCGTATAATTCAGCGTCCGCGACTTCGGCAGCGGCCCCTAGGTTAAAGCCTATAGCTTTACAGGGCCTTCCGGTATTAGCCCACTATATAATAGCGGCTATAGCCTACGAAGGCCCTATAGGGGGCCTAGTATAATAGCCTAGGGAGCCGTCGGTATAGAAAACAGCAGCCTATTCCCCTAGGCCTTATTATATTTCAGTAAGGGCTTCGAGGTAGGCCGTTTTCTAATCGAGTGTATCAGGGCCAGGGTCCGTGCCTGCTTTAGACCGGTCTGTAAGTGGGAAAAAGGGTCTTAAGTCCGCTATAGATTCCGAGGCCTAGGGGGCCTCCCACCTAGCCGAAGGACCCTCGGTATCCTAAGACTAACCTATTAAAGCCACTGTTTCTAGGCCTAGCCTATATAACTGTGTGGTAGGCTATGGGTTCTGAAGAAGGGTAAGGTGGTTTCCGTCTCCTTGGAGCTAGCGCTTAATAGGGTGGTTCGGTAGGAATTTTAAGGTCCTAAAGGCATAAAGCCTAGTAGACCTAGTTAACCGAACCGCCGCTAGGGGTACTGCTGCTTTAAGTTCTAGAGGCCGTAAAGGGGCCCCCCTAAAAGCACCTAGGGCCCTAACTAGAGCGCCGTATTATAGGCGTTCTAGGCGGTCCACGAGGTGTTTTTTCGGTGATTTAGAGTCCCACTAGAGCTACGAGCCAAAATCAGCTAGGGAAGCTATACAGGCTATATATAGCTGCTGTAGAGCCTTAAAAGAAGGGCCCCTCTATAAGCTAGCTAGCCTATATAACCTGTTTAGGGCCCCCAAAGCTAAGTTTAGGCGTTTTTCGACGTATAGTTTAAAGGATAGCTTGGGATTAAACCAAACCCCTAGCCACCTAATAGCACCTAGCGCGGGTTTAACTAGGTGCCCCTCTATAGTAACTGGAGTATCTTCTTTAGAGTGTCTTCGATAGAAGTGAATAAGCTCTGTTTTGCAGGGTTAAAAAGGACTTAGTTAACTTTTGCTACGTCGAAAAGGGAGGTTGCGGCTTTTTCTAGGGTTTTATAGTTTTTCCTAGTCGACGTAGATACTATAAGATAGCTGGAAATCGTCGGTATAGGATAGCTAAAGGCCCTGAAAATCCGGCCCCGCTGTAACCTTCCTAATATAAATTAGGAAGAGGATAGGGGAGACCGGGGAGCCTTATAAGACCCCTATATTTAGGAGGGTAGGCTACTAAACCTGCCCCTCGAAGGCTAGTTAGATACGCCTGTTTTCTGTGAAAGAGGCTACCTATTTAACTAGGTTTAGGGGTAATTATAGTTCTTAAAGGGTCGTAAGTAGCTAAGGACGGGCGATGTGATCGAAGGCTCCCTTAATATCTAAAAATAGCGTGGAAACTACCGGGTTCTGGCGTGATTTACGCTGTTTTTCGATATAATAGAGGAGGAGACGGGCTGTATCGATAGCAGAGCGTTATTTTCTACCCCCTATTTAATTAGGGTGTAGAAGGTCGTCGCGAGTATTAGCTATAAAGCTAAGCCTAGCAGCTATAACCCTCTCGAGGACTTTACCTAAGCAGTTTAGAAGGGCTATAATCCTATAAAACTTAGAATTGGAATAGTCCTTCTTCCCTGGCTTCGGTAAAACGACCCCTAAGGCTTCCTTCTAGTAGGTAGGGTAGTGGCCTGCTAAAAGCAGGGCTGAATAGGCTTGTAAAAAGGACCCGGGGATAACCTTATAGGCCTGCTGAATCGGGTTCAGACTAATCCTATCAGGCCCTGGGGCTTTCCCCTTAGCAGCTCCGAATATAGCGTGCTGTAGTTCGGCAGCCTGGAGGCTAGGCCACTCCCACGGTCTTCTAAGGCCCTTACTGCGTGATCTAGTCAGGCTCTGGGGGCCGTTCGAAGGGTAGGAGGGGCCTAGGCCAGATATCGCCCTATTTACTACCGGATAAGTATTACGTTATCTAACGCCCTTGCCTAGGAACAGCTCGCAAGGACTTTACTCTGCCTGCCTCCGCCGTAGTATATAGGGCCCTGACCGGAGGGTGGCTACCGGTTAACCCTAATAGGCTACACGGTAATCTAGCCGGAGTGACTATATAATATAGTACTCCGCCGGGTCCCGATCCTTATAGTCGGTGGATATTCGACGCCCCGCGCCTATAAGCACCACACCATAATCACTTACCTAATTTTAATATATAGCTCCCTACTACCCTAATCCTGCCCTATCTAATAGTTGAAAATAGTCGTATTATTCGCTTATATTTAGTTCTGCTTTATTTTACTTAGCTTATATTTAGTCTTTGTTTAGTCTTTGTTTAGTCTATTTCTAGTAAATAGTATATATTAGCTTTCTTACTATTAGTTTCTACGTGTGTTTAGCTTACGATACTGTTATCGCACTGTATCCGATGTATATAGATATTAAGCAGTTGTATTAGGCATCCTTTGCTCTTCTTAGAGATATCCAGACGTTAAAGAATACTACTACTACTACTACTATACTAAGCTAAAATCGGTATACCCGTAAGGCCTAGGGTATTATAATATAGTATCGCCGGGGCGCCCCCGCTATTATGCCGCCTATATCGGAGACTATAATACCTTTAATAACTCCTACTAACTCCTAAAGAAGGAAGCTAAGAAAACCCGGGAAGTATATAAGTATAAAGCTAGAGACTATAATATTACCTGCTAAACCAGAACGGTATACCCGTATATATGTATATATGTCTATTTAACGCCTTGGCGGTACGCTAGTGAATACTAGGTCCGCGCCCTATATAAGGTATCGGGCGGTACGGCTTCTATATATATCTATCCGGGTCGGATAGTGCTAATCGCTTAACTCTATACCTCCCGTCTATTAAATTCGATGAAGTCCGCACTATACTGTCTATAGTATATAAGATAAAGGAAATTTCCTATATCCGGCGGTATACCCTTAGGGGTCCCCTTACTCCGTTTATCCCTACCCCTACGTTATAGGTGGTAACCCTTTTCCTGATTAAAAGGGTAGTGGGTAAATCCTTTCTAAGAATCCTATTACTTTATCTAGCGTAGCGAATACCTCGCTGTTTATTAGTATTCTTATAAGGGTCTCTTATAGATTATATTTTCTACGTGGGTTATCGTGCTAAAGGTAGGCTAGCTATTTACTATCTCTAATCCCTCTAACCTTATAGTAGTAGGCGAAGTATTCCCTTATTTTTATATAGCCGTAGCTATAGTCCGCGTCGAAGTCTTAGTAGTGGAATCATTTGTGACATTCTCTAAAATCACCGTGCTTAGTGCGTGCCTAAAGGAGGCGTATTAATATTCTTCGGGGGAGGCCAAGCTCTTTCGGCTCGCGCCGGTAAAAGCCTAGTCTTTACTATAAGGTTTCATCGTACCCGTTTAGTCGGGGAGCGGTATACTATTTTCGAAGCCTAGCCTTAGAGTATATCGCCGCTAAGGCTTTTACTCTAGCCTAGGTCGACCTTTTATTTTCCGGGACTATACTATATATATTATTATTAAAGTAGAGTTTATCGGCCCTCTTATTACCCGGTATTCCTATATACCCCGGGCATTACTTAGGAGTAGTAAAGGTATCCTTTACTATCCTCTACTAACGTAGGAATTCGTTTCTTAACGATTTAGGCGCTATACCGGTAAGCCCCTTAATTACTGCCTAGCTATTGATATAATAAATAATCTCGTCTATATCTAGGAGCCTTACCACTACGGCTAGACCACGCGTGGCTCCTATTGCCTCTCCGTTAAATACTACTATATTACGTAGGTGCCCGCGCCCTAAGGTAATTTCTCGACCGCCACGCTAAATGGAGAAGGCCTAGGTTATACTTAATTCTTTCTATAAGCTATCGCTAAAGATAAGAGTATATTCCGGTAATAAGCGGTCCGCCTAGGCTATAAAGGCTATTATAGCCTCCAGCTTAGAGCGGTTATCGAGGAGCTAGTTCTTATAGCTTCTTCCGGTAAATCGGGGGCGGGCTATAGGATGCCTCGGCGGATTTATCTTTACTAGCTCGCGCGTCCGTAGAACGCGTAACTTTCTAATCGGGGCCTTAGTTTTCCTAGTATTCCCTTTCGTGGTTATCTTCACGGCTTATATAACTAAGTATTCTGCTTCTAGTCTAGCGAGTCTTATCGTATAGCGTTAGCGTAGGTATTCGGTATATTCCTCTACGGAGGGTATACCCGCCTTACGGTATAGAGTAGCTCTAGGCACCGTCTTCTATATCGGTAGGACGGCGCGTAGTATTATTATCTACGCTTTCGTTATAGTTAGTAGTCTTAGGAGGTAGCCGGATAATAACCGGCACCACTTCTTATTTATAACGTTAAAACGTCCTTAAGCCGGGGCCGTTTTCCCTTCTTACTAAATTTCTACGGTATAGTATATAATTCTTAGGATATACGCTAGAGCTGCCTATTATAGTAGTGCTAGATTAGGTCCGTAGGTGGCTCCGGTAAGTCCCCTAATATAGGTGGCGACCTTAAGGCCTTTTCGGGCCTACGTCTTGACGTGGTCCCGGAACTCGAGTCGCCTATCTATATAGACGCTTAGCTACCGAATAGTAGCGGGTAGGCGTTATCCTCCAGGGCTAGTCTTATAGACTACTATAACCTTATAGTAAAGATAAGAAATCCTCATAGAGGAGAACTAGGGGTTTTTCTAGCGGGAGAAGAGTTATACTTCGGCCTTATCGAAGTCTAGTTCTACCCCGTTTTCTTTGCACTAAGAGAGCTATCACTTTACTATTTCGGTGGCTAGTCGTACTACTTCGTTAATATTCTTATAAGTAGCGATAACGTAGGAGTTATTAGCGTATCCGAATTGATTCTCCTTATTAGGTAGTTTATATATATCGACAATACTAAGGGCGTATCCGATAAGGGAAGCCGGTAATCTCTATAGAAGTCCTACAGGGTCTAGTAGGGTATAGTCGGCCGGGTATAAGTCTCCGAAGATAACTCGGGCTTATCGCTCTACGGCGAAGGATTCCTACTACTTAATAGTAGGGGTATCCTACCCTTACTAGCGTAGTCTATACACGAACTATCCGTGGAGCACTATATTAAACGCCCCCTTTATATTATTAGTTATAGTAATAATCTGCTTCCCCTAAGCTAGCTATAACTCGACTTTATAGGTAAGTACTACGGCGAGGTCGACTATCGACTATCCCGGGAGGACGCTAATATACTAGGGGTTTAGAATTCCTACTACTATTACCCGGTATACGGTCCTTTTCGCTATTAGGCGTTTAAGGCCTTTGTCTAGGACACTAAGTAGCTAAATCGGGCGGTACCCGGCGATAGTAGAGGAGTCTTTTCTAGGCTTATCGATTATTATTATATCTTCTTTTCGGAAGGTTCTAGGGTAGTATCCGGCTCGCCTATAGGCCTGGAAGAGTCTTATAACCACTTCCTCGATTTCCGGCTATACTAGCCGTAGGAGAGGGATAAGAACGTTATCTCCGCCGGGGGCGGTTATAATAACCTTTACTATATAGTAATATATCTTATCCCTCCGGATCGGGCTATCCTTTAAGATAGATCGTGACTAGGCTATTAAGTGATTCTAGGGGTCTTTTCGATTATCGATATCCGGCTTCCGAGTTAGTTTAGTCCTTTGTAGGAGGGCTACCTTCTATATATCTTCGAAGTATCCTAGACCGTTATAAAAGATCGGGAGGGGGGCGTTAGCCCCTCCCCTAGCTTATACTAGCCGATAACCTTATAGAGTTCTTCGGTATTTTTTACCCCCCTAATCCGTTTATTCTAATACTCCTTACTAATCCGTCGTACTATCTTCTAAAAGGTCGCCTTTACTTCGGTATTACTTAGGTCGTGATATCTATAGCGTATCGCCTTTTTATAAGCCTCTCTGTATTTATCGTTCTACTATAATTATCTATTCCTTCCTAGGCCGCGGGATAGTGTCCTTAGTCGTTATAGTAGGCTTATAATAACCTCGGTTAGGTGCTAGGCCTATTCATTTAGGTAGTTAGGGTCCGATTCCTTATATTCTATTAGTGAAGTTAGAAGCTATAGGTTCTCCTAGACTTCTTTCTTAGTCGCTGTTTATTTATCCTTATCCTCCAGGATAATAAAGCGAGTAGGTTTAGTCGGGTCGTTTTCTATATTAATATATACGGTACCGATCTATCCTAAGAGGGGGTAGTAGTAGGCCGGCGCGCCGGCCTTATCTATTACCTTAATATTAGTATACGGGGCCGTAGATAATATTAGGTCTATAACTATCTAATACCCTCCTCGGCTATAAGTCGTCTTTCCGGGTATATTATATAGGAAGAGCCTATTCCCTTCTATCTATTTAGCGATCTCTTCTCCCTTACCTATAGTCTAGGGTACCTCCGGCTCCTAGTCCCGGTATCTTACGTTAAAGTCCCCTCCGATTATGATATTCGGTAGGGGAGTCTAGTCCGCTAGCGTGTCCTAGGTGTCTAGATCTCTGGATAGTCCTCTATAGATATTTAGGAAGTATATCCCGTCTACCTTTACTAGTAGCAGGTCCCTTAATCCTGGCGAGGGGGATTATATCTATTACGCGTTAAGTCCCGCTCGTATATAGGTTATAATCCTTAGCTCGTCTCTAGGGTAACGGTATACCCGTAGTAGCCGTAAATCTTCTCTTAGATTAGTATACCCTAGGACTAAGACTAACCCCTCTAAAAGGGTAAAGGACGCCCCCCGAAAAGGACTAGGAGTTAGGAGGGCTCCCCGACGTCGGGGCTAATAAGCGCGTATATAATCCCCCGCGGGGCTAGTAAGGTGCTATAATAGGAACTCTAAAGCTAGGCCCCGGTCTTACTAGGTATATTATCTTGACTCCCCCGCCCCCTTTAACTAATAAGTATCTATATCCTTTTATAGAATATAAGAAGGAGCTAGGCGTAGAGGGAACTCTAGCTCTGGTACCGCACCGAGTACGATATAATAGTAATCTAGGAACCCGGCCTTAACCCTTTGACGAAAAGCCCTGCTTACCCCTCCTAAGGGGTATACCGGCTAATCTAATGAGGAGGTCACGCCCTCCTATATATCTATAAAAGATACCCGCTATATACGTGGACGTGGCGGGCTTACTATAATACCCTTACGGTTATATTTAGGACCGGAGACAATACCCTTATAATCTAGTTAATCTATTTAAAGAACTACTAGTTAGCTAGGATCCCCTAGTATATTCCCTTATAGGATATTATTATAGGTGTACTGTGAGGAGTGACAGGCCACTGCAGAGCGATATAAGATCACTTAGTGACTAATAGAAACTAAGGAGGGGGTATCGTGATAAGATTATTCGTTGAGTCCTTCTAAGACTCTAGGAACTGTAGAAGGCACTCCCCTCTTTATACCTACCTAAGGTCTTTTAACTAAGTAGATAGCGAGAGGCCTCCTTAGGACTAAGTTCAGGTATAAGCTGGTTCCTAAGCTAACCAGATTACTAGATCTAAGCTAACTTCTAAGCTAACTAGCTTATTAGACCTCGACGCGTCGTATCTCTAACGGTCTAACCTAATTATAATCCCCCTATCTATATATAAGTCTAGTGCTAGTCCTATGGTAATATATAAGCACTATATATTCTGATAATATACCCCTCTTTAAAAATACTCCTATCCTTAGGAGCGTAAGTGCGGATAGTTAGAAAGGGATTAGTTATCTAGTAAAGGGAACCTATATTATTACGAAACTCTTCAAGATAACCGTCTTTATTCAGACCGGGTTCTTTCTTCCTACTTATAGTACTCGAGGAAGATAATAAGCGTTCACCTTTAAACAGCAGATATAGCTATATCTAACTAAGACGTTATTTAGGTATAAAGGTCCTAAGGGCAGTATAATTAGTTTAAAGAGCGAAGTCAAAAGGAATCTATAAGTAATTATCGTGTAAATAAATAACGTGCCTAAAATATTCTTAAAGTAAGTATATAAAGAGATTATTTATAGTATTACCGTTAACCACCACAGTTCTTATCGCGGTAAGTATAAAAGGATATAGGAGGTCTAATAGTAAGTATAATATATCGTCGTGGTAAATATAAGGAAGGTATACGCGGGTCTCTAGGGTTAGTTAACCTCTTACCATAGTAATAATAATAATATTCATACCTTTTATATTTAATAAAGGCGGTACTCGATCGACACGCTTATTAACCACGGGCGCGTAATAAGAGCAAAATCGATAAAACTATCGGGATAGAGATTATAATTACTACCTCCTTCCCGGGATATTATCGTAGCGGCACCGTAATACTAGCGCTACGGTATAGCTAGAAGAGTCGTGGGATAGCGTCGCCCCGGCCTTAACTATATAGAATTCGTAACGGACCCACTTTTCGTAATATAAGCGCTCCCCCCCCCCCCGTCTATAGCAGGACGTAGCGCGGAACCGATATAAGACTAAAAGGGGACCACCGCGCCCCTCGGAACCAAGAGTAACTAAGATAAGGACAGAAATTTAGGCCCTACTAGCTAATAGAAACACGATTAACTAGGTCGTAGAGCTAATAAAGAAACTAATTACGATACGTAGTACTCGTAAGGACGCCGGTATAATACCGCTAACGCACTTATACGCTACCGTTTATTATATTATCTAAGAGAAACTCCGAAAAGGGATAAACGGTATAAAAGAGACTTAGGCTAATATCGTAGCCCGGGCTCCCGTAACGGTACCGCTGCGGGACCCTATACCCCTTAAAATAATCCCCGCTAGGTATTACCGGGAACTAAATATCCGCTAAGGAACCCTCCCTAAAGACTAGCCCCTTAAGGATAGGACCCTAAAGGAGATTATCTAAGCTATAAACGCTATAACTACCCGATACGATACCGTAGCGGTATAGAAGCTACCGAGTAGAGATATCTACCTTACCTTTACTAAAGGGGTATAGTAGTAGGCTACCTATAAGGAATAATAGATTAAGAAGGCCTTTAGTAAAAGAGTTACCCTAGCCGCACGTACTTACCCTACGCTGGCTAAGGCTATCCCCCGGGAGGTCCTTAACGCCCTATCCGAAGAAGACCTATTAGTATCCCTATAGGATATAAACCCCGAGGTAAAGATTATCCGAGTATAATAACGGGTACCCCGCCGCGGTACCGGTAGGGTAGCGCTCCTCCTTATCGAATCGGCTTCGCTGGAAGGGGTAGCGAGCCTTATCCGGAATACCCTCCTCTTTAAGGGGGGTAGCTATATCTATAAACTATATAACCCCGACTTTAGCCCCCTAAAATACTATAAGTACCTGTATTTCGGTTAGTAAGCGAACGGCTACCCTATAGCGAAGAGGGTATACCGTTACTACGCTAAGCCCGAATCAGTATACGCCTAAGGCCTAGGATATTATAAAGCTACGGCGCCGGGGCGCCCCTACCGCTACGCCGCTTATACCGGAGACTATAATACCTTCGATAATTTATACCGATTACTAAAAAAGGAGGCTAAGAAAACCCGCGAAGCGTATAAGTACCGAGCCAGGAACTTCGATATTACCCGCTAGACTAAAGCGGTATACCCGCGGTAACTGTAGATCTTTCCCCTGATTATTATCGCCTAGGACTAGGACTAACCCCTTTATAGAGGTAGGGGTCGGCCCCCGAAGAGAATTAGGGGATAGGAGGGCTCCCTAATACTAGGCCCGATAAACGCCTATATAGTCCCCCGCGGGACCGATAAAGCACCGTAGTAGGAACCCTAAAGCTAGACCCCGGTTATACAGGGTACGTTATCTTAACCCCCCCCCCCTTCTTTAATTAATAGAAATCTATATCCTTTTATAGAATATAGAGAGGAGTTAGGCGCGACGGGAGCTACCGCTCCGGTGCCGCGCCGAGTATAACGTGATAGTAATTTAGGAACCCGGCCTTAACCGCTTCACGAAAAGCCCCGTATACCCCTCCTAAAGGGTATACCGGCTAATCTAAGGAGGAGGCCGTGCCCTCCTATATATCTATAAAAGATACCCGCTATATATATAGATATAGTGGGCCTACTATAATACCTATACGGTTATATTCGGGACCGGAGACAATACCTTTATAATCTAGTCGATCTACTTAGAGAACTATTAGTCGGCTAGGATCCCTTAGAATACGCCCTTATAAGATATATTCGATATAGCACCGCTATAGGGCTAATATATCCTTATAGGGGACTTTAACCTATACTACCCCCTATAGTTATAGCCACCGCGGTACTACCCCCGAGCTAATACCCTGTTTACCCTTATAACCCGGTGGAACCTTAACCTAGTAACCCCCCCCGGAATAACTATATAGTACCGCCCGGGCTAGTATACTAGTACTATCGACCTTATATAGGTAATATAAGGGCTCCGCTACGATTTTAGCGGCCCGGATAAGACTGTTATCGGGTTTAACTATTACTTATAGATAGTTCGAATCCTTATAAAGATAAACGCCTCGCCGACTACCGCGATAACACCACTGCGGGACCTAGCCGGGCCCTATTAGGTCTAGAAAGACTTCGACCCCTTATAGGTCCCCTAGCTCGCTACTATGCGGCTATAATAGACCGGCCCCTTTATATTACTAGAAGATATCGACTGAGCACTAGATAACCTAATAGTAGACCTTATAACTATAGCCGATAAGGCCGCGCCGCGCTGTTATAGGGGCACCCCTAAACGGCTATTAACCCCTTAGTAGAATACGGAGCTAACCGCTCTTACCTAGGACATAAGGCGCCTTTACTATAGATATATATCCAGGAAGTCCCGGAACCGATAGGACGAGTTCTAGGAAGCGGAGAGGCGCCGGGATAAGGCCGTGGCGGTAGCGAAGCGGACGTATTAGCGGCACCTACTTTACTTAACCGGGAAGGACGATAGCCTTCTCTAGCGGTTATAGAAATAGGTATAAACTAAAGAGGGCGTATTACCGGACCCCTTATTAATATCACTACTATACTAAGATAATAGCACCTACCCGGTAACTATATACGCAGAGAAGGCCGAGGTCCTAAACCGGAAGTTCTTCCCCCCCCCCCTCCTTACTATCCCTAAGCCCCTAAGCGCAGAATCCCCCTCGGGGTAGGATATCCGCTAAGACGTTATTATAGCGGACGTATAGGGGCGCCTTAAAAAGATAAAACCCTAGGCGGTACTAGGCCTTAACGGACTCCTAATAGGGCTCCTAAAAGTATATAGACCCCCCCTATACTAAAGACTTAGTGCTATCTTTATAGCGTGCCCTAAAGCGAGCTATTACCCGAGGAGGTGCCGCTATACTACCGTAGTAGTCCTTAAGAAGGAAGGCCGGCCGTTAGCCGACTACGGGATAGTAAAGGGCTAACGACCGATATTACTCCTTAGTATAATAGGTAAGGTCCTTAAGGGGATACTAGCCGACCGGATTATAACCGTAATAGAAGAGTATCGGCTCCTCCCGGAGGGATAGATAGGTAACCGGATATGGCGAAGTATAAAGACGGTAGTATAGAGAACCACGGAGGCCGTAAGGGTAAGCTAGGCCTATAATAATACTACTTTAATACTCTAACTAAATATTAAAGGCGCCTTCGATACTATCCCCTATTCCCGTCTTATTAAGGTGCTTAAAAGGAAAGGCTACCCCTAATAGCTTAATACCCTAATTAATAGCTTCCTCCGGGACTATATAGGCTAGCTACTACTTAATAGCGAAATAGCCCCCCCGCGGCACCTCCACGGGGGTATACCGTAAGGCTCCCTAACCTCCCTTATCCTCTTTATCCTCTATATCTTTACTCTATACGAAGAGCTAGAATGAGTCCTTAAAACGATAGTAATAGGTTTTACCGAAAATATAAATATTATCGCTTTTAGTAAGATAGAGGTATAGATGCGGTAACGCCTCGCCGCCGCGTAAAGGATATACCTAGAATAGGAGATAGCGAGCGGACTATAGTTTAAACTAGCTAAGTATATTTATATCCCCTTTACGAAGTCACGCTAACCCTTACCTACCCCGCTCCCCCTTAGTACTATTTCGGTGCTAGTAGCGGAGGCGATAAAGTTCCTAGGCGTTTAGCTTAATAAGAAGCTTAACTTCCGATAAAATATTAAAATGGTAAAAAGCCGCCTAACTACCTAGATATACGCCCTCTTAAGGCTTAGTGCGGTAGCGTAGGGGTATAGCTTCGTGGACGTAAAAAGACTATACCTTATAGTAGTACGATTAGTAATTACCTACTACGCTTTAACCGTCTATAAGATAGGGGCCGGCCCCCGGTAAGACCCCGTAGCAGCACTTATAACGGTATAGAACCGGTGCCTTTAATTAATAGCCGGAGCCTATAAAGCCACGCCGGTTAGGGTCCTCGAAAAAGAGACCTTTATCCCCCCCCTTAACCTATACCTTATAAGCCTTAGTGCCCGGAAGGTCCGCCGGATATAAGAGGAGGGAACTAAAGATAAGATATTAGCCGGAGTATACACTATAGCGAGAGCCCTAGTAGCACCGAATCGGTACTATAGGACCTACACGGCCCTTATATAGATAGCCTAACTTAACGCCCTCACGACCTAGGCCGGAAATACGGCCCCGAGGAAAGCCCTTATAAGGGACTAGGGTTAAACCTAGGCAGAGTTACGGAGGCTATATACCTACGCTATAGCGGCACTAAGTCGCCCCCTGATATAACACTCCCTCCGGAAATATAAAGGACTCCTAAAGCTATAAAACGCCGTACTTACCTAAATTAGAATAGAAAAGCTAGGCCTATAAGCCTTCTTAGTAAAAGCGAGGGTACCGGGATTTCTAGTAACGCGGTGCCCCTACGGCGACAGGGGGGCAGAAATAGCGGAGTATATAATAATCTAGTACTAGGATATAACTAAGGAAGAGCGTAGGGAGCTCTTTAGTACTGTAGGGAGACTACTCACGACTAAAAGGAATCTATACGACGCACTAGACTATAACACGGAAGCCGGGGTAGTTATAAGGTGGTTCCTATAATGGAAGAGGCTTAAGGACTTCCGCCTCGCCCTTAAAGTTATAAAGGCCTACGAAGATATCCGCGATACCGAAGGAGGACCGTATCGGGGATAAGGTAGTATAACGACTAATTAAGTATTAGGATAAGGGCCCTATAAGCCGGGGCCTTAGCGGTATCAACGCGGTACTATTACGATACCGATTAGCTTTTATCGTTATTACCTCCCTTAGAGGCACTAATACCGCTTTTAATATACTTAAAACTCTACTAGGCTAATTAGTTAATACCGCTAAGGAGCTGTAGCGGGACCGGGGGGGAGCCACTTATAAGGTGTTTTAGGATAAGGTCTATCTTACTCTTTAAACGCCTTATCTAATAAGATAACTCCTATACCTCTACTAACGCGGTGCCTCCGCGACCGTGACCGGAAGGTAACGCCCGGTTTAGGGCCCGGCTAAAAGACTAGGACGCTATCCCTAGGCGCTCCTTAGCCTATAACTTATTAGCGTAGAACCGCCACGGCACTAAAGGGGAATACCTATAATAGCGATACCCGCGCTACTAGCCGCCTTTACCGCTATATACGCCTAGTAAATATCTATAAGACGTTACTACTACTTCTTAGTAGCGGAGGGGACCTATTAAACTATTAGCTATATCCACCCCGACGCTTATATGATACCGCCGCGGCACCTAGGCGACTTATATTCTTATACGGACGGTGATTATTAGTATACTAGTAATAGGCCGCGCCTATTCCTATAGTGTTAGCGTAGGCTTCTATATTATCGGGGTAAATACCTAAACGCTTACTATAACAAATATAACTACCCTATATTAGCGCTACGATACTACTCCGACGCTATGAAGGGCTATATACGGTATAATATAAACTATACCGCGCTCGTAGCAGTGATTATTGCTATTAGTATTATTATTATTAGGAGACGATATCTACGACTATTAGCACGCTACTACTAAGGCACCGCTACGCTATAAAAGGAACTTATATTACGTTATTACTTCGGATTACTTATATATATATATAAATCGCTACTATACTACCTAATTAACCCTATACTACTACGCTACCGCGACGCTATCCACGAGGTACTTGTAGTTAAAATATAATAGGAGTATAATAAGAAAACTAAAGGGGTATACTAGTTAGTATAGGCCATAACGATACACCTATAAGACTACTAGCGGGAATAGATCGGGGAAAACCTATAATAAACTTATTAGCGTTATAAGAGGAAAAGGGAGGATTAAGGTATAAAGGCCTCGGGGGATATTAACTATCTAATTCCTATAATAGGGTAAGGCCCTATTCCCCTTATCTACTACTAGATATAGTAGGAACCCACCTAGGGGAGGCAGGAGGCGCCTACCTCCCCTACGCTCTTTATTAACCGAGTAGAAGGAATAAAGGCACGATCCTCGGGGATATAGGGAGGCTAAGACTAAAGGGCTATAGCCTCCGCACCGCAGAGGCGTAGCGGTACCCCCTTAGCCCCTACTCCGCCGCTAACGATTAGCTTAGGCTAACCTACCTAACCCTAGCCTACTATATTTCCCGTTAGCCACTAGCCTAAAGGTATAATCCAGATATATAGTACAGATAAACCGGGGCCACGTCGGCCCCGTAACAGCACCACTCCACCTAAGGAAGTATATAGGGGTTTTCCCCGGGTTTTACCCGGGATTTCCCCCCTATAGCCACCTAAGAAGGACCGTATAGCCTAGAAAGGCTCCTATAGATTAGTTAGGATAGCGGAGTAAGATCGATAATAATAATAATAATAATAATATTAACTATTTTCCCGTATAACCTTCGTGTTAACTTTTTCTTTCCTAATATAAGTATATATTCGTAGCTCTCCTTACACTAATAAGTATCTCTCCACGTCTATCGTTAAAGATTAATAAGTAATAAGGGGTAGTCTTTATTTATAAAATTAAATAATTTTCTAATATTAACGCGCCTACCTCCACTATTATTATATCTAATAACCTAACTAGAGACTAGCTAGCGCTTATAGAGTATATAGAGAACCTCCGCTAGGAGAATATAGCGCTAAGGCTAGTATTAGACTAGTAAGATACTATTATTAATAATAATAATAATACTCCCGTTAAAGTAGTTAACCAGGGTAATAGCCCCGTTATTAAGCTATTATCCGATAGCGAGTACGCTCCTAGTAAGTATAAGAGACTAATAATAATAGTGTTATTATAATTAATAACGATTCCTTTAAGGGGTTCTCCGAGGGAGAGGGTAGTAAGGTGGTTATAGTGAACCACGGGGAGGAAAAGGAGGACGAGGATAACACGGACCCGGATACGGTTAATAATATCGATAAGGATAAGGATATAGCCGATACCTATAAAGGCGATAACGAGCCGTAGGAGGATACTATATATATAGTTAAGGAGGATGTAGAGGGCACTTACCCTCGCGCTCCTTATAACCGTTATACGTGGCACTTCCTCCGGCTTAAGCTAGACGGTAGCCGCGACTATATTATCTTTAGCGCCTATAGGGAGGCGTATACTATTAATTCGTATAAATATAAGTATTACTAAGGTAATAGTTCTCGGGGTTACGTGAAGGTAAGTAATTATAACCCCTTCCCGATAAGCTACTCCGTGGATTACTAATAGACTTCTAGATAACTCTTAAGACTAAGCTGCTAGGTAAGCGTATATAGCGTTATCTAATTAAAGCTAATAACCGCGGCTATTACACCGATACGTAGCTTATAAGTGAACCTTACCCTCTAAAAGAGTATACCTTACTAACTTAGTAATAGGCCGAACTAAAGAAGCTATAGATTTTACTAGGTAAGGCTAAGAGCGGGTATTAGGCCTAAAATCGTCGGGGCTTTAATAAGGCTCTTATAGTTCGCTGCGCGGCTAAGGAGGCGGTTTACGATACTCGGTCTTATTAGGAGATTATAGAAAGTACGCTACTATATTTCGTAGCTATAGGTAAACGCTTATACGAGTATCTACTTAGTGAGTAGCTATAGTAAAACGGGGGGCTAAGGGGCGGTTAATATATAGTCACCGAGGATTTATATCGGGGGGAAGGGTAGTAAATATTTAGCTCTTTTATTTTTCCTATCTAGTATAATAGTAAGTTCTTATAGGGTAATAATTAATTTTCTAGACCTTAATTTAGGAGGTCTATAAGTCCGGTATGTAAATTCCTAAAGTCCTAAGCCGTGATATATTTCTTAAGCCTAGTATATTAGGATTATACTCCTAAGGCGCTCTAGGTATCTATTTAGGGGGTATATCGGGACCTCCTAGCGTAATACTCGTAAAGGAGCGATTCCGGGATATTTCGCGTGGGTTCCTAAGTGTTTTCGTTATAGCTATAGCCTTCCTACTTAACTAGGTATTAACGGCGGTTTTTATTATAATAGTAGGCTAGGATATCCTTAACTTCGTACTTATCGGACTCCTAAGGTTCTACCTCGACTTTTTAGGGGACTTAGACGCTATCTATACGAGGACTTTATAGCTTTAGGAGGGAAATAAGGAAAATATTATAAATTTTTATAGTTAACGGAAGCTTTAATTTATAGGCGAGGCCGTGATTCCCTATAACTTCCTTAATTTTATAGGGCCCTAAGTACTTATCTAAAAGCTTCTTACTAGGCCGCTTCTGCTTAATATTCTTAGCGGAGAGGAGGATATAATCGCCTTTTTTAAACCTATAGGTAAGTTTATCGGTATTATAGTACTTCGTATATATATCCTAGGCCTTCTTAATAAGGTCTATAAGGGCTCTCCTATTCGTTACTAGGTATTTAATATATTTATCGGCCGATATAGCGTAGAACTTATTAGCCTTAGGAAGCGTAACGTCGTTAGGTCCTTAGGGGGTATAGCTTATAAGTGCTATAGCGGGGGATTACTAGATCGTAGAATACTATATAGTGTTATACGTGAACTAAGCTAATAAAAGCTTATCCACCTAATTATCCTATTAGTAGGTATAATAAGTCCGTAGGTAATACTTTAGGTTTTAATATTACCGCTTAGTTTAACTATCGGTCTACGGATAAAACGCTATTAATAGTCGCCTCTTAAGTCCTAAGCGCCTATATAGGGTAAACTAAAATTTACTCGTGAATAAAGAACTATAGTTAGAAATAATACTATCTAGCAGACTAAAGATAGAGAAGATACTTAACTATATAAGGTCCGCTAAGCCCTTTATACTTAAACTAGAGCTGCACGGGATATATAGGGTAAATTTCGTGTACCGGTACACGACGACGAGAATAGCGTCCTTTTTCCTAGCTCTATATATTACGGGCGGTAGGCCGGTAATAAAATCGACTAAAATTTCCTAGAACGGACGGCCTAGTATAGAGAGACTCTAGAGATACCCGTAGGGCTTATAATATCTAGGCTTAGTCCTCTAATAAATAGGGTAAGTAGGGATAAAAGTCTTAACGTCTTATTTTATATATTCCTAAAAGAAAGAGTCTATAATACGCCGGAGGGTCCTCGTGATTCTATAGTATCTAGCTATAAGGTAGTCGTGGAACGCTTATAGGATTTATTGCCGGAGACTAGAGTATTTCGGAATAAAAAGCCTATCGCGGAAAAAGACTAGGCCTTATTTATTATAGGACCACGGGTTAGTCGGGTTACCTTCTCGTAACGACTTATAAAAGGGGTCCTATTATTAGGCTTCTAAAATATTATCCTTAAGACTAGGTAATAATGTTATTATATCCTTATAATAGGCCGACTTAGGGGTAGTGTTAGGGGCAGCGTGAATAGGTCCGACCGTAAACTTTTATATAAATACTTCTACTAGTTTCTATCACTCTATACGAAGGTTAAGACTTCCTACTACGTGCTAGGGCTTCCTCGAGAGGCTATCTATAGGGTTACTAATACCCGGTTAGTATCGGATAATAAAGTCGTAAACTACTAATTCCTTAAGCCACCGGGTATACTAGGCCTTAACCTTAGGTTTTTTAAGAAGGTAGCGGTGATTTAGGTGGTCTGTTAGTACCTTTACGGGGGTCTACGCGTAGGCGATATAGTATCTTTATTATCGAAAAGCTTCTATAATAGCTATAAGCTTTATATCCGGGGTAGAGTAGTTTAACTTAGGACCTCGTAGCTTCCTAGAGAAGAATACTATAGGTATTTACTATCGGTCTACGTTAAGTTAACTAATAACTACTCCTAGGGCAAAACTCGATACGTCCGGCTTAATCCGGATTAGTAACGTCGGGTTAAAATATCGAAGAACGGGCGCCTCCTAGAATTTTTAGTATATTAGGCGGAAAGTATCCCGCTCCCTAGAGGTTAATACGAAGACCCCTACTCTTCCCCCGTCTTTTAATAGGTTAGTTAGTAATACTATGATCTTAGAGTAAGACTTAATAAACCGCCAGTAAACCCCCGTGAATCCTAAGAAAACCTGGATTTTCTTAATCATATCTGGCTTTTCCTAATCCCGGATAGCCTTTACCCGTTTAGGGTCTATAAAAACACTATAAAGGCTATAGATAAACCCGAGGAACTCTACCTCTTAAATCTTAAAGATATATTTCTTCGGATTAGTATATAAGGACTATTCCTATAACCGTTATAGAACATTTCGTATATATTACCGATATAATACTATATCGGAGCTATAAATTAGGATATCGTTTAGGTAGATAACGTAAATAGTATTTATAAGTCCTTATAAAGACTTATTAATATACCGTTAAAAGGAGGCAGGGGCGTTATAAAGACTAAAAGGTATTACTAAATACTTATAATAACCGTACTTAGTCCGGAATACAGTCTTCTATTTATCGCCTTCTCGGATCCATAACCGGTAATAGGCGTCCTTAAGGTCTAACTTCGTGTAAATTATCGAATAGGATAAGCGGTCTAAAATCTTATAAATTAGCGGGAGTAGCGTACGGTCCTTCTTAATTACCTTATTAAGTCCTCGGTAGTCTATATATAGTCTTAGCTTTCCACCCTTTTTCGGGATAAAGAGGATAGGGGCGCTTATTAGACTAGATAAAGGCCGGATCTATTATTTCGCTAAAGTATCTTTAATATACTCCCTTAAGACTACGAGTTCCTCTTCGGCTAAGGCGTAAATAGGACTAAAGGGGGGCGATTTACCTTTATTAAGTTTAATAGCGTGGTCTTACTTATAGTATAGTAGGAGGCGACTAGCTTTAACCGTGTTAAAAATATTAGTAAAATCTCGGTATAGTTTAGGGAGGGTATCCTTATTAGGGGGGCTAAGGGGGTTCTAGATATACTCCTAATAGTCTTAAGGAGGGTTTTAGGTAGTAGTTATAATCTAGCCTAGACGCGTAAAATAAACAGCTATAGTAGTCTATACTATTAAAGGGATTACCGTAGTAGCGCGGTTAATAGCCTTTTATAGCTAACGAGTTATGGTAATAAGAGCTAATTCGGATTTCTAAAGACGAAAAGTCCACGTCTTATCCTTCTAATAGATACTAGGACTATAGGATTAAAGCTATAGGAGACTAAGGATAATCTAAGCGCTATAGGGATCTAAATCTATAATATAAAATATAATAGTTTCGGCTCGGTTCCTGCCCTAACTATCTATAATCTAGTAGATTAATTTTATAACACCGTAGGTCTTTACCTACTAACCTAGTACTAACTATAAGACGTCCTTAGTAGGTCCTAAGGGTTCGTAACCGGATAGGAGGCTAGCACGGTTAATAATATCTAAGTCCGAACCTAAGTCTATATAAGCACGGCAGGAGGTATATTCGCTATCTTATTATATACCGCCTTATCGTAAACTAAGATATACCTCTAGGGGATTATAGGAAAGAGGTGCTAATATAAACGGCGCGCGTTTCTATTATAAGGGCTCCTTAGAAGGTATAACCTATACTTAACCTACTATAGTATTTCTCTTAGGATCCATTAGTACGGAATTAGTACTTAGCGACTTATTCTAGGGATTATTCTAAGGCCTATTAGTAGTCTAATTCGTCTTCCTAGGGTTCTTTAGGTATAAGGAGCGATAATAGCCTTTCTCGTAATAGTAAAAATACTCAATTTCCTTAATAAGGGGTAATAGACTAGTCCGGGGGTTCTTCTAGGGTTTATCCGATATATCCTCGTCTTATCTTTTAGTGCCCTTAGTGTTATTCTGGTTACGACTACGTAACGGGCTTAACTATCTCTTCTACTTATTATTATGCTTAGCCTATTAATAGGCTAGTAGGGAAAAGCGTGGCTAGTTATTATCCTCGGTATCCTGGATTAAGGTAACCTAGGCTTAGCGGGCGGCTATATAGAGCTCTTTAACTAACTTTAGTAATCCTCTAGCACGGATCCGGTCTTTAAGGGGCTTTCGTAATTTATTAAGAATTAACTATATACGAATTTTATCGTTAAGAATAATAGAAACTTCCGTGAAAAGTCTATTTATAAAGTCTAGAAATGTATCGTAGGACTAGTCTAGTTTCTACTATATACGGTCGGAGAATAGTTATTCTATAATAAATATTTCCCGGGTATTATCGTTAACTAATAAACTAATAAGGAACTTTTTCATATCTTCCTAAATAGCTCCTCCTTTACGATTTATATATCCGAAGGTAGTCCTTTAGTGCTAACGCTATAGTGATTTAGTAGTTTATAGAAGACTATTAAAGGCGTAGAAGATTTTAGGTAGTTCGATACGAAAATAGTTAGGGTTTATAACGATCCGGGACTTAATATCCTCGACGAATATAAGATATCTATTATAAGATACTCTATCCCACTTAGGGATATCTATATTAATTTTAATTACCTTACTACCCTACGCGGGTATACCTAAAGAGGACTAGGAGGGCTCTTAGGAGGTTATAGGGGTAACGGTATCGGGGTTAATACCGCTACGTAGAAGTTCGAGTCGGCGTTCTTTTATCTTTCTTTCGAGTCGTAGTTTAAGATAACGGGTCTCCGCTATAAGTTCGGTATTTTAGAGGTTTATCGTAGGGAGACTCTAGAGATCTAAGTAAGTATATCGCGTTATACGGTTATCTCCTTATCCTTTAGGATTAGGAATATTAGGGTTAGGGATACTGTTAAAGGGAGGAGGGGGCGAAAGGGAAGAGGATCCTTCCTTATTATCGTCTATAGGTCCTATAGGAGGGGGAACTAGCGGATTAGTGCGTCGAGGTATAGTGACTATGTAGTGTTCTGCTAGGAATCAGTCGTTATAATTCCTATTAGTCGTTATACCCGTATAGAAGGGAAGAACGAATAAAATGTTATAGGTATACTATAAGGAGTGATAGGCTACTGCAGAGCGATATAAGATCACTTAGGGACTAATAGAAACTAAGGAGGGGGTATTATAATAAGATTATTCGTTAAGTCCTTCTAAGACTCTAGGAACTATAGAAGGCACTTCCCTCTTTATACCTACCTAAGGTCTTCTAACTAAGTGGGTAGCGAGAGGCCTCCTTAGAACTAAGTTCAGATATAAGCTAGTTCCGAAGCTAACTAGCTTACTAGATCTAAGCTAACTTCTAAGCTAACTAGCTTACTAAACCTCGACGGGTTATATCTTTAACGGTCTGACCTGACTACGATCCCCCTATCTATGTATAAGTCTAGTACTAGTCCCGTGGCAACGTGTAAGCACTGTATATTCTGATAGATATACTCAACACGGTACCGCTACGGGGCTAATATATCCTTATAGGGGACTTTAACCTATACTACCCCCTATAGTTATAGCTACCGTGATATTACCTTTAGGCTAATACTCTGCTTACCTTTACGACCCGTTAGAACCTAGACCTAGTAACCCCCCCCGGAGTTACTATATAGTACCGCCTAGGCCGGCGCGCTAGTACTATTAACATTATATAGGTAATATAAGGGCTCCACTATAACTTTAGCGGCCCTGATAAGACCGTTATAGGGTTAAACTCCTACTTATAGATAGCCTAAATCTATATAGAGATAAATACTACGGTAAGTACTATAATAATACCACTACGAGACTTAGCCGGGCCCTAGTAGGTCTAGAAGGACTTCGACCCCTTATAAGTCTCCTAGCTCGCCGCTACGTAACTATAGTAGACCGGCCGTCTTATAATACTAGAAAATATTGACTTAGCACTAAATAACCTAATCGAAGACCTTATAACCCTAGCCGATAAGGCTATACCGTGTCGCCGCGATAGTACCCCCGGACTCCTACCTACCCTCTAGTAAAACACGGAGCTAACCGCTTCTACTTAGGAGGTATAGCGCCTTTACCGTAGATATATGCTAAGGAAGTTATAAATCCGATAAGACGAGTTCTAGGTAACGAAGAGGTGCCGAGATAAAGCCGTGGCGGTAGCAAATCGCCTATACTAGCGATACCTACTATACTCGACCAGGAAGAACGATAACCTCTTTTAGTAACTTTAGAAATAAGTAAGAACTAAGGGTAGAGCGTTACTAGACCCCTTTTCGGTACTACCACTACGCTAAGACGATAACGATAGCCTAGCCACCTTATACACCGAGAAAGCTAAAGTCCTAAACCGGAAGTTCTGCCCCTCCCCCCTATCCTACTATTTATAGACCCTTAGGCGCAGAGCTACCTCTCGGCTAGGATATCCGCCACGACGTTACCGTAGCGGATATATAATGGCGCCTTAAAAAGACTAAGCCCTAGGCGGTACTAGGGCTAGACGGACTCCCAGCAGGGCTTTTAAAGGCTTACGGAACCCCCCTATACTAAAGGCTAAGTATACTCTTTATAGTATACCTTAAAGCGAGCTATTACCCGAAAAGGTACCGCTACGCTATTATAGTAATACTAAGGAAAGAAGGCCGGCCGCTAGCCGATTATAGGATAGCGAAGGGGTAATAACCGATATCGCTCCTTAATATAATAGGTAAAATCCTTAAAGGTATATTTACCGACCGTATTACTATTATAGTGGAGGAGTATTAGCTCCTCCTAAAAGGGTTTTATTTTTTATTTATTTATTTATTTATTTATTTATTTATTTATTTATTACGCGTATATAGCTATTAGGTGCCCCTGCCTAGGAGATAGAGGCCGGGTATACGATAGAACCACGACGGGTTCCCGTATAGACGAGACCGGGCTCCTATCTTAACGTGGCCATGGCTGCCCTATGCCAATACCACTATACAGGGCCGTGGCCTAGGCTTAGGCGTAGATATCTGTTTACGATATCCGTTTGACTATACTAGCGTTGGCCTAGGAGTATATAGTGCTTATGTGGTGCCCCCTCCTTAGTGTGGAGAGGGCAGCGATTATTCTGATTCCTTAGGACCACCTACGTTCGGACTAGCTATAACCACTACTTGATCCACGCCTATTCCCTTTTAGACCCTCTCTATACTACCTTCTTACTCCTTATAACTACCTATCTAATAGCAGCCCTAAACCTATAGCGCGGCGCCTATCGCCCTAAGGGCTAAAGGCTATAAGAAGCTAGGTATAGTAAAATAAAGCGTAGCGTAGTAATAAACAAAGGAAATCCTCCGTAATAAGCTATCTAATAAACCTAAAAGGTAAGAAACTAAAGTAAAATAACTAGACCGTAGGAATCGTGGTTTACGCCCTATACTACTCCACCCAGGCTATTTTAGTAGCTAAAATATAGGCCTATAAGGCCTATATTCCTCTTTTAGTAATAGCGGTAGAGACAATGGTAGGCCTGCTAGGGCTTCCCGCGGGGCTTTTCGTTCTTCTTTATAAAAAGGCAGGAAAGAATAAGGTGTGCTGTATTTTGTATAGAGGAGCCGGGACAGGAATAGCGGTTATCCGCGCAGTTTTAGGCTCTTTTTTAGTGGGTTTTCAGGTATCCGAAGCCGGTTTTTAACTACATAAAAGCCGATTTTACCCACCTAGGGCCTTATATTAGTAGTGGTTTTCGGGAGAAACAGAGGTTATCGCGGACTAGGCGCCTATAAACGGCCTAAAGACACCGATTTACCTCTCTCTTCCGCCTTCTTTTCGTTATTCCACAGGGTTTTCTAGTCCTGAATAAGGACTTTATTTACCCGGCGTTTTAGGTGGCTAAGGGTAACTAAGCTAACGGATTTAGTAGCTTTTTCGGAGTTTAACGCCCCTTTAGCTACTTTATCCGCTAATTCGTTACCCTCTATCCCTACGTGCGAGGGGCACCACTATATAGAAACCGAAGTGCCTAGTTATTTAAGGCGTAAGAGAAGGTCTTTAGCTTTTATAGCCCACTATAAGGTGCGCTAAAGCTTCTGAATAGCCGCCTGTGAATCGCTAAATATATAGCACTCTAGGCGCCTAGGCGTCTGCTCTAGGGTAGCGTAGAGGGCCTGAAGAATAGCGTATAATTCAGCGTCCGCGACTTCGGTAGCGGCGTCAAGGTTAAAACCTATAGCTTTATAGGGCCTTCCGATATTAGTCTATTATATTATAGCGGCTATAGCCTACGAAGGTCCTATAAGGGGCCTAGTAGAGTAGCCTAGGGAGCCGTCGGTATAGAAAATAGCGGCCTATTCGCCTGGGTTATATTGTATTTTAGCGAGGACTTCGAGGTGTGCTGTTTTCTGATCGAGGTTTTCGGGGCCAGGGCCAGGGTCGGTATCTGCTTTAGGTCAGTCTTTAAGGGGGGAAAAGGGTCTTAGGTCCGCTATATATTCCGAAGCCTAGGGGGCCTCCTATCTAGCCGAAGGACCCTTAATATCCTAAGACTAACCTACTAAAGCCACTGTTTTTAGGCCTAGCCTATATAGCTATATAGTAGGCTATAGGTTCTAAAGAAGGGCGAGGTTTTAGTTTTCGTCCCCTGGCTACCTTTAAATGCTAGCGAGGAGCTGGCGTTTGATAGGGTGATTCAGTAGGAATTTTAAGGTCCTAAAGGTATATAGCCTATTAGACCTGATTAACCAAACCGCTGCGGGGAGAACTGCTGCTTCGAGTTCTAAAGACTATAAGGGGGCCCTCCTAAACGCCCCTAAAGCCGGCGCCGTACTATAGGCGCTCTAGGCGGTCTACTAAGTGCTTTTTCGATAATTTAGGGTCCTACCAGAGCTACGAGCTAAAATCAGCTAAGGAGGCTATATAGGCTATATATAGCTGCTATGGAGCCTTAAAGAAAAGGCCCCTCTGCGAGCTAGCTAGCCTGTATAGCCTATTCAGGGCTCCTAAAGCTGAGTTTAGGCGTTTTTCGACGTGGAGTTTAAAGGATAGCTTAGGATCGAACCAGACCCCTAGCCACCTAATAGTACCTAGCGCGGGTTTAACTAGGTGCCCCCCTATAGTAACCGGAGTGTCTTCTTTGAAGCGTCTTCAATAGAAGTGAATAAGCTCTGTTTTTCAGGAGTCGAATAGTACTTAGTTAACTTTTACTACGTTGAAAAGGGAGGCTACGGCTTTTTCTAGGGCTTTATAGTTTTTCCTACATAATATAAACGCTATAGATAGCTAAAAATCGTCGATATAGGAGAGCTAAAGACCCCGAAAGTCCGGTCCTGCTATAACCTTCCTAATATAAATCAGGAATAGGATAGGGGAAACCGGAGAGCCTTATAAAACCCCTATATTTAGGGGGGTAGGCTATTAAACCTGCCCTTCGAAGGCTAGTTAGATACGCCTGTTTTCTGTAAAAGAGGCTACCTATTTAACTAGATTCGGGGGTAGTTAGAGTTTTTAAAGAGTCCTAAGTAGCTAGGGACGGGCGACGTGATCGAAGGCTCCTTTAATATATAAAAACAGCGTAGAAATTATAGGATTCTAGCGTGATTTACGCTATTCCCCGATATAGTAAAGGAGGAGAAGGGCCGTATCGATAGCAGAGCGTTATTTTCTACCTCCTATTTAACTAGGGTATAGAAGGTTATCGCGGGTATTAGCTAGAAAGCTAAGCCTAGTAGCTATAACCCGTTTGAGTACTTTACCTAGGCAGTTTAGAAGAGCTATAATCGTATAAGACTTAGGATCTGAATAGTCCTTCTTCCCTGGCTTCGGTAGAATAACCCCGAGGGCTTCTTTCTAGCAGGTAGGGTAGTGGCCTGCGGAAAAGAGTGCTAAGTAGGCCTGTAAAAAGGACCGGGGAATAGCCTTATAGGCCTATCGGATCGGTTTTAAACCTATCCTGTCAGGTCTAGGGGCCTTCCCTTTAGCGGCTCTAAAAACGGCGCGTTATAGCTCTATAGCCTATGGGCTAGGCCACTTCCACGGTCTTCTAAGGCCCTTACTACGTGATCTAGTTATGCTCTGGGGGCCGTTAGAAGGGTAAGAGGGGCCTAGGCCCCCCGAAGGGCCTGTAAATACAGGGGCTTCGGGGGCGTCGGTGGCGGAGGGTGCTGGAAAAAGGGTCTGAAGAAGGACGTGGTATTTATCTACTAGTAGTCTTTACAGATAGGTAAAGACTATAAACGTCTATAAGACGTTATTACTGCTTCTTAGTAGCCGGGGGGACCTATTAACTTGTTAGACCACCTCGATATACTAGTGGCACCGCGATAGTATAGGGACGACTTATATCCTTATACGGGCGGCGGCTATTAGCGTATTAAAAATAAGTAGTATCAGTGCTTATAGTATTAGTATAAGCTTTAACGTTATCGGGGTAGGTTCCTAGACGCTTACTATAACGTAAGTAACTGCTATATATTAGCCGCCACGCTACTACTCCGGCACTATTAACGTATATATATGGTATAATATAAATAGTACCCCGTTTATAGCGACTATTATTATTATTAGGAGAAGGTATCTACGGTTATTAGTACGCTGCTACTATAGCGCTACCACGATATAGAGATACTTATATTACGACGATATTTACGGTTAATATTATAATTATTATTACTATTACTATTACACTACCTAGTTAACCCCGTGCTACCGTAACGCTACCTCTAAGTTATAAACTATATACTAAGATTAAAGGAAAATTATAAATTAAGAATAAAGAACTAGAAAAAGCCACTAGTTAGTACGGTATTATAATAGTAGACCTACGAGACCCTGGACGGGAACGTAATAAGGAATACCTATAACGAGCTTTATAACGTTATAGGAAGGAAAAGAAGAAAAGGAAGAGGACCTTATCCTCTATTAACTATCTACTATTTTTACGGGTATAAGCGGAGCCCTGCCCTTTTTACCTATTACCGGATATAGTAAGCACCCCCTCCCCTTAAAGGAGGCAGGAACGCCTACCTTACCTTTTCTCTTTATTAATTAAATAGAAGGAATAATAGGTATAGTCCCCGGGGATATAGGGAGGCTAGAGATAGCGTGCCGCGGCCGCTACATAGCGGAGACGCTATAGCACCCTTTCGGCCCCCGCCCCCATATTAATAACCGGCCTAGGCTAACCCGAACTATAGCCTACTACCCTTTAACGTTAGCTATTAGCCTAGAGGTATAATCCAGATATATAGAAGGGATAAACCGGGGCTATATCGGCCCCGTAATAGCATTACTCTAATTAAGGATAAGTTTAGAGGTTTTCCCCGGGACCCCGGGTCTTCCCCTCTATAGCCACCCGAGAAGAACCGTATAGTCTAAACTAGGCTCCTATAGATTAGACAGGATAGTGGAGTAATAATAATAATAATAATAATAATAATAATAATTAACGATATCGTTAGTCGGCTCGTTTAATTAACGATATAGCTAGTCGGGGCTTCTTTAATTATTAACGATATCGTTAGCTTAAAATATAATAAGTATAGATCTCTGGGTACTCGGGCTATATATATAGATTATATAGGATATTTTTAAAAGATACTATTATCTTTATAGCTCCACTTAAAGGTGGGTTTATATATCGCTAGGACAAAACTTACATATCGGGGAGTCAGTCCCTATATTCATTCCTGATCCCCGAGGCGGTATATCACGTGACCATTTACCGATTAAGATACTTTACAAAAGTTTCGAGATCTTATATGCTACTCCTTGTCGATACATGTAAAAATCGGAAGACCAGCTGAGGGGAGGTACTTTCAGCATGGGCGCTCACCAGTCTTCAGCCCGATACGAGCAGGGTAATACGCCCGATGGCACACCTAGAAAAACCTGCTACTATGAGCTTCTTGGGATCGCTCAGGATGCCAGTGATAGCGAGTAACGTCTTGACTAACAATCCAACCCTCTACATGTACCATCCTCTAACAATGTAGATAGTATCAAAAAGGGGTACAGGAAGAAGGCACTTGAACTGCATCCGGATCGCAATTTGGGCAATATTGAGGACGCCACTCGCAGGTTTGCCGAGGTCCAGTCTGCATATGAGGTGCTGTCTGACCCTCATGAGAGAGCTTGGTATGATTCCCACCGAGAAGCCATCTTACGCGGCTCGGATGGGCGAAATTTCGACCACGACCCCCCAGAGTTCAAGGATGTTCGCCTGACTACGACCGACGATATATTGTCTTTGATCAGACAATTCAATGTTTCCGTGCCCTTCACAGATGAACCAACAGGATTCTACGGTATTCTCAATGAAACGTTTTACCACCTCGCCAGAGAGGAGCGGGCGGCCAGTGGTCAGGATCTAGGCGAGGTTCCCGATTATCCAAATTTCGGATTGTCAGGCGATGATTTCGAGACTGTGGTGAGGCCCTTTTATAGCGTCTGGGCCGGCTTCACTACCGTGAAGTCATTCGCATGGAAGGACAAATACAGGCTCTCCGATGCACCTGACCGTCGCGTGCGGCGAATGATGGAGAAGGAAAACAGGAAACTTCGAGACGATGCGGCGAGAGAGTTTAGCGAGGCAGTCCGATTTCTTGTCACGTTTGCCCGAAAACGAGACCCTCGCTACGTAGGGAACTTGCAGAGCGCCACCGAACGACGGGAGACATTACGTGCTGCCGCTGCCGCCCAAGCTGCCAGGTCTCGGGCGGCGAACCTGGAGAAGTTCAAGGACGAAATTGCTGTCCCGGAGTGGGTGCGGTCCCGAGACGAAGACGATGGGGACGTGCTAGGTCATTTCTCGGAGACCGAGACTGAATCCGAAGTTGAGTGGATAGAGTGCGTCATCTGTGACAAGTCCTTCAAGAGCGCAAAGTCATTCCAGGCCCATGAGAAAAGCAAGAAACACACCAAGGCAGTACAGCAACTACGGCGCCAAATGAAGAGTGAGGGGTTAGAACTCGAGTTGGATCAGCAATGGGCCGAGCCCGGAGATCCCCAAACTAGAGGGAAACAAGACTCGGTGAACACAGTCACACAGGAGATGGAGCAAGAACAAGTCATGGTTCCGGTGTCAGAGGCAGCAAACCCCAGGAGGGGAACGAGAGCCGGGTCAAACACCGATACTGCAGACTCTAGCAGCTCTGACAAACTCCTAGATGATGGATGTTATGCCCCGCGGACCGTGGTGCAGCAGAGAACGGAGCTTGAGACATCAGCCAATACTATGGTATCACAGAGCCCAGGGAAAGACATCGAATATGGTGGAATTGGCAGCGAGATGGAGAAATTGTCACTAAATGGGGATTGGGCCGATGATTCAAACCGCGGCGACCAACCAGCAAAAGTGAAAGGCAAGGCAAAGTTGAAGCGTGAAAAAAAAGCAGCCCGAAAAGCAACTCAGGAAGTACGCATACAGATCCACGAGACTCGAACACAAGAAAAGCTAACCGCGTTCATAGCACACCTGCAACATTTGCCAGGAGGTATTTCCTTCTAAGACACAGCTTTTCACACATATTCGCGATACAGGTTATATAGGACATAAAACCATTCAAGGGATAGCAGACAGGAAAAAGAGGCGTTGACTACTATAATTTTAAAATAGGGAAGGATTAGGGCGGCCGGATATTTAATATTAAGCTAGTAAAAGTAGAGTTATAATAATATATATTCCTTTACTTATATTATATATTAGATACTATAGCCACTGTATCGGGGTATAATGAACTGTATTATATTAGACGTGTAGAGTACCTCGATCCTATATCTATAGTTATTTCCCCTGCTTTTTCCTTATAGTTAGATATCCCTATAAAGTAATATAAACTGTACTTAGATAGATATAGATATAATTCCGTGTACCTTATTTATATTCTAATATTATACATACTATAATAAAGTAAGGCCTTATTAAACTATATTATAGGCCTATTTACTATAGGTAAATACCTAATTCTTTATTTTAACTATATAACTCGAATATATAACTAACGATACCGGACCCACACACACCACACCGCCTATAAAAGATAGTCTGAGCTTGCTAATAACCCTTGCTTATCTTGAGGTGAAGGCCTTCTGTATGGGTGGCTGGGATTACCCGAACGATAAAGCAGACTTGGTCCCCTCGGGACAAGCCGATGTTTGAGGTCCCAAGTCGCAATCATGCACCCTCGCCCCTAACATCTAAGAACGCCAGAATGCGTGCACTAAAGTGCTATTGTACACATGAGATCTACACATGAGGCAATCACAGCAGCATGCGGCGGGGATCCTCAATATACTCCTTCACCTTGACCAGGAACTGAACGGCTTCCCTGCCATCCAGAAGCCGGTGATCGTAGGTCAAGGCCATATACATCATGGGCCGGATTTCAATCTTGCCGTTCACAGCAACAGGTCGTTCCTTGATAGCATGAAGTCCAAGAACAGCAGACTGAGGAAGGTTGATGATGGGAGTGCCCAGAAGTGAGCCGAAGACTCCTCCATTGCTGATAGTAAAGGTTCCGCCGGCCATATCCTCGATGGTCAGCTTGTTATCGCGCGCCTGCTCTTCATGTCAGCATCGGGAAGTAATAACAATCCGTCGCATGCATATGGACAAACCTTCTTCCCCATGTCGGCAATGGCCTTCTCGATGCCGACGACGTCCAAGGATTCTGCGTTGCGCACGACGGGTGTAACTAGACCCTTCTCCGTCGCCACGGCAACGCTGATGTCAACGTAGTCACGGTAGACAATGGTGTCGCCACCGTTGGGCCCCTCGATGGACGCATTCACAACGGGCAGATCCCGCATCGCGAGGACACAGGCACGAGCAAAGGCACCCATAAAGCCAAGCTTGACACCCTGCTTCTTGAGTACATCATCCTTGTAGAGCTTCCGGAATTCCATCAGCGAGGACATGTCGACCTCATTAAAGGTCGTAAGAGAAGCAGCCGTATTCTGCGACTGCTTGAGGCGTTCGGCAATACGTAGTCTCATGCGGTTCATTTTCACCTTGGATAAGTTAGCACCGGGCCAGGGGTGAGATGCTGCGGGGTTGAGCGTGGCGGGAACTCCCGAACTCCGTGAAGAGACCTAGGCAAAGGTGAGCAAAGGAGATCAATATCAGATACGTACGCGACGTTCTTCACGCCTTCCAAGACTTGCGCTCGAGCTAGCACCCTGCGCGGGTGCTGCCTTGGGGCCCGCTGCGGTCTTGGGTGGCGATGCGGTCTGGGGGGCCGCGGGCGTCTCCTTCGCTGGCTCCGGCGTACTCGAAGGGGCGGGTTGTTTAGCCTCCTCGGACTTGGGTTCAGCTTTCGGCTCGGCGACGTGCTCGGGCTGAGACTCGGCCTTTTCTTGCTTTTGTTCCTTGCCGCTGAAAGGAGCACCACCAAGCTCAAGCTTCAGGATATCCTGCCCAACAGTCACGGTATCCTCTTCATTGACGAGGAATTCCTTGATTGTGCCGGCCTCGGGAGCATTGATAGCAACGTCGATCTGTGCGAAGTGGAGGGTAAAAATTAGCGGAAGAACGAACGCGTTCGGACGAAAGGCGGATCCGGCTTACCTTGTCTGTCTCAATGGTGGCAATCTCCTCATCTTGCTCGACATAATCGCCCACGGACTTTTGCCATTGTTTTAGAGTGCCCTCAGATATAGATTCGGCCATCTGGGGAACCTGTACAATCTTGTCGGCATAGTTCCGGACTTGCTGGAACATTAAGGGTAGCATGGACCGAGGTTGTGAGCGGCGGAGCGGCACCAGGCGCGCCGCCGTTAGGAACCGCCTCGTCATCATCTTGAGGGTCGTCGAGATAAGCTGCAATACGGAAGTCGAGGAGTTGAGGAGTCGAGGTCAATTAAATGTTTGCTCACGGTCGGGTAGCGTAGTCGATCGGATTTGGAAGTGGGAGAAGAGAAGTTGGAAGTTGGAAACCACCAGAATGGTGAGGTAATCGGAGCTAGACGATGGGTTTCCTAGCAGGTGCTCTTTGCTTGGTTGGGTTGCAGCTGATGGCTGAAGTTCGGCATTGACCGGCTTTCCGGAACTCCGGCGCGGAAGGACGAGGCGGAAAAGTTCTTTGTCAGATCCGTGTCTGATTAGTTGTTGCCAAGCCTCACCTTGAACTCCAACAACCGTTCTCGCCACCTGTCAGATACCACAGCCACCTGATCGAGGTGTAATAAACTATATTGTGTTATATATGTGGAGTACCTGGATCCTATATATCCATAGTTATTTCCCTTACTTTTCCCCTATAGTTAGATATCCCTATAAAGTATCTTAAACTTTACTTAAATAAATATATATATATATATATAATTCCGTATCTTCTATACTATACTGAAGCTGGCCCACTTTATTGTTCGGCACTTTTGGCAGCCTGGCGTTCGTAGTAGTACTACCGCCCGGTCCCCTTTTTCGGGATTTTATAGTGTTTTTCGGGTAACTTCCCTTTATAGTATATACCTATATAACCAGTAAAATTAAGCTACTTTCGTAATGTATAGCATTTACTGCTAATAGCCCGGTAGGTTATTAAGGGATCTTAGTACGAATCCCCTGTAAATTTGACTTTAGACTATATAGCGATATCTCTTTCTGTTCGTGGTCTTCTACGGTGCCGGTAAAATTTACTACCTTATTTACTACCTTAATCCTTTATGCCGTCGAGCGCTATTAAGCGCCGTCGAGATAGTTAGCTAACCTAATTCCGACCCGCGTATATACCGTGGCTATAAGAACGTTAAGCACTTTTCTAAGTTCGGTTATTATTCGCGGGTATATAGGATTTACGCTACCTATATAACGTGTGATACTACGGGGGTAATTAACCGAAACACCTATTAAGCCGCCCGTTATATACCTCCTATAGGCTTTATAGTACCTCCTTTAACCGTTCTAATAGGCTACCCTTTACTAGCTCTCCCTATGCCTCCTTAACTACCCGTTCTAATAGGTAACCCTTTACTAGACCCTCCGCCGCTACTTCCTCCGCTACTACCTCCTCTTACGCCCGCTCTTTAAAGGGGTGGCCGTCGCCGTGCCCGTAACCGTGACCCTAACACTCCTTAGTCCACTACGGGTTATTACTATACTGCTTATAGCCGATACCTTATAACGGCCGCTTTTAGTACACGCTAAAATAGTGCCCCCTATAATACCTGTAATAACTATAGTAATCGCAGGACGCGTTAAAGGGCGGTTATTACTACTAGCTAGCGTAGGACACGACCGTAACTTAAGCGCCCTGTGGCTCGTGATAGGCCACTAAGGTATTATTAGCCAGGTATTACGGTTTATTACTATAACCTTAGATTAATACGAGTAGAGTATAAATATTACGCTACGCTCTATTAGATTAGGGAGAAGTTATAGGTTAGTTTTCTATCACGCGTTATTAACCGTTAGCTAACCGCTATTATTTTCTTTTATATAGGAATTGTTACCTACGAGCCCGAAATTCGGCATCTATTATAACTAAGGCGATATCGACGTTCCCGTTATCTCCCCGCTACCCGACTTTTTCTAACGCCTATTATACGCCGATACCGCTTAAGCTATAGATTATAGTAAGAGAATCCGTTAATATAATAATACCTTTTCGTTTATATCTATATAATATACTAAGACCCGTCGAGGTGCTACAGCCGGCGGCGTAATAGCCTTCTAGATCCACGGCACCCTTTATTACTATACAGGGCTATTAAGTGCTATAGGGCGACTTCTAGCCTTTACCTAGCTATATTTTTACGACCCGTAGGCTACTACCGACCACTGCCTTACGAATACCTAAAGCCTTAACTCTATACTTAACCGTTATATTCTAGGGGAGATTTCGGACTTCCTGTATAAGTATAACCCCTTTATACGAATATATAAAACGGCCCGCGACCGCTTTAACTCCTTCCGTGAATAATGCCGTATTATACTTAACCCTAGGATAGAATTAGTTATTAAGTAGGGTGCTAATATACGGCGTAAGAATCTGCCCGTTATAGATAAGGTTACAGCTATTATACTGGATAAGTGGGGCAAAGTCTGCCACCGCGATATTATCCTTATAAAGAGACGGTCTAACGATAACGTAGGCGGCCTTCCGCGGATCGACTACGAGTATTCTACCTATCTACTACTATCTTACCCGCTTATATATCCGCGTAGCGGTTCCGGATATTACTAGTAGTTATAGTTACGGGATATTTATAACCGTTAGCGCTAGAATACTAACGTAAAGCTCCGTTAATTCTGCCGTTATATACTATACCCGCGATACTAGTAAAGGTTTATACCTTTTATATACGGCCGGCTGTTTCAATAGTTTTTAGTAGACTTAGAGGTATCCTGCGATTAGAAGAAGCTTAATTAGATCTAGCGCTATTAGAATAAGATACGGGCTAATATATATAACGGAATACGGGATTAGGCGTATAAGGCTAATAGCGATACCCGTAATATTAGCCGATAGATTATCTTACCCTTAAATTACGTTAGCGGCTAGCGGTTTATCTTATAGTACTATTAGGATTTTATAGTAATTATACGGGCTCTTAGCACTCTAACTTTTTTTATTATCTTTACGGCTAATCCTACCTAGCTAAAGATTATACGGGAGCTTTAGCTAGGTTAGACTACTAGTAACCGGCCTGATTTAGTCGGCTATATATTTAAATTAAAGTCCTATAACCTAGAATAGTAGCTGCGTAATAGTCTATTTAGTAAGTTTACGGGTATTATATAGACCGTGGAATACTAGAAGCGCGGCCTTCTATATCGTTATATCCTTCTTTTCCTTATACTATAGGCGGCCGAGATATATAAGGACGCTATAACTATCGATAAGGTTATATCTACGGAGCTACCGGACTACGAGTCGGATCCTACTAGCTATCTTTTTAATATTATTAGTAAGAATATAATATATAGTCCTTACGGTAATAATAAGCCCTCTACGCCGTGTATATAGCCGTAGCCTAATAACGGGAACCGTATAAAGTGCTCTAAACGGTTTCCTAAGCCGTATTACCCGGAAACGGCTATCCTAAGTATAGGGGCCGTAACTCTAGCCTACACGTTATAAAGAGGGGCCGTATAGGAGAGGTTTCCCTTAATAACCGTTTTATCATTCTTTATAGCCTATATCTCTGCCTCCGTTACGGTGCCTATATTAACGTTAAGATTTATAGATCTATTAAGGTAAGGTATTATATCTCGTATCTTATACTTTAATATTTACGGATCTATTTAGGCGATTAAGTACATATATAAGTATATTTATAAGGGTAGCGACTATATAACTACGCTAATATCGGGCGAAGAGGGCGAGGATTAGGTAAATATCTACCTCTAAAGCCGTTATATCGGTCCCGCGGAGGCCGTTATTTAGTTATTCGAGTTTCCGGTATATCGCGAGTTCCTACCCGTTATACGTCTTTCGGTTTACCTTAAGGGATAATAGCCTATATACTTTAGTAACAACGCGACTATAAGCTAGATTAAGCGGATATTACGGGAGTAAAAGACTTAGCTAATAGGCTTTTTCGACTATAACTATAATAACGTTAATAGCCGCGAGTTATTCTATTACTAGTTTCCTAGCCATTATATATGGAAACTGTAGTAGTTTGCTTCGTAGCCGAGGTAGCGTGGATTTTAGATCGGCCGTCTACGGTATATACCCCTAATAGCTAGAGAGGCGTACTATTTACGGTTACTCTTAGTCTCTATTCGAGGGCCGACTTCCTTTACGGATCTTTATACCGCGGAGGGGACTATCTACGATACCTACTATAAGGCCTACGTTATAGCCGGGCTTCTATACAATAACCGTTACTAGGTTACCTATTTTAAAGAGGCCGTTATTTAAAAGACCGGGCGTGTATTATAGGAGCTATTCATTATCGCTCTTATCCACGGAGATATTTCCGGCCCGCTATTAATATAGGAGAGGTTTACGGAGCCGATATATGATAACGTGCCTTATATGTTATAGCGCTAATACTTCCGATATCCTGCCGATTTAGAACGCCTATATATCGATTACGGCCTTTATCTTATATACTCGCGGCTCCTTAAGGTAAGTAGGACTATTACGGAGTTTAGACTACCCACACCTTTATATAATTAGCGCTATACGACTAGTAATATATTATTAGTTACGGAGACTTATAATCGCGATGCCTAGGCTACAGTATACGAAAATATCCACCGCCGGTTTAACTAGAGCCAGGCTACGGTATTTAGCTAGGTTATAACTGCTATTAAGTCTTATAGCCGCGGCGCCCGTTTCTTTTTATAGGGCCCCGATGGTATAGGGAAGATATTCGTATATCAGGGTCTCTACGCATATTTCCAGTTACGTGGGCAGATAATCCTCTATATAGCTTCCTCTAGTAATACAGCCGTTCTTCTTAAGGGTGGCTATATAGCCTATTCCCGGTTTAAGATCCCTTTATAGGTTAATAACGCCTTAACCTATAACGTGCTAAAGACTTCGGACCTTATAGTGTTACTACGGGAGACGGCTCTTATTATCTAGGATAAGGTGCTAATATAGTATAAGTTCTGTTTCGAGGCCGTTAATTATACGTTACGGGATATACTAAGCTATAAAGATTAGCGTTTTAGCGGGATTCCGGTTATCTTTAAGGGCGATTTTACCTAGATTCTTCTCGTTATTTATAATAGTAGTCGGGTATAGATTATATATACCTGTTTTTAATAGTCTATCTAGCCATAACTTAGTATTCTTTGCTTAACAGAGAATATATAAGTTACTTTTACTAATCCTGATAATCGGGCATTTATTAGTGGTTACGGGACCTCTCCTACGATACTGAACTTTATAGGTTAGTTAACCCTTTCCCTGCTATTACGGCTATTTACGATATCGTTTATCTATATAGGCGTATTTACCTGACTAAATTATTATAGTAGGCGCTATTAGACTATATAGTCTTTTTTAACCGCGTTATTCTAATAACTTATAATACTATTATCACGGCTATTAATAGGTAAATACTAGGGCGATTACCTGGCCGCTTATAGGTTTACTTAGCCGAGAATTCGATTACTAATCGGGGAACGGATACTAACGGCCCTACGCCGGATCTAGTACCCGAGTTTCTAATATAATTAGAGTTTATATCTATCCTGCCCGCGAGGCTTAAGCTAAAGGTCGGCGCGCTCGTTATGCTTATACGTAATCTTAGCCCGCGGTAAGGGTTATATAATAGTACACGTATAGTTATTTTACGGATAGCCCGTAAGACGCTTAAGGTAAAGGTCCTCTCTAGAATATATGCTAGCGAGGTGGTATTTATCCCCTATATCTATTTAGATTCTAATAAGAAGGACTACCTATATATTATCCGCCGCCGTTAATTCCCTTTACGGCTTTATTTCGCAATAACGATTAATAAGTTATAAGGGTAGTTATTTAGTATAGTTAGCGTGGATTTCCGCTAGTATACTTTTATACACGATTAGTTTTGCGTGGCCGTATTAATAGTTATGGATATTAGGAACCTATTAGTATTATTACTGGCGTAGGATGGTTAGCCGGTGCAGAATAGCAGGCGTGTATCTAATATCGTATACCTAGAGGTCTTAATTTAATTGTTCTGATAGTCACTTTTACAGGCGCGCATAGTAAAGATAGTAAAAGCGTATAGTCTAAATCGTGTATTATATAGCCTTTACGGCCGAGGTAAGTAGCTAACGAAGTAAAGTAATAAGTAAAAAGCAAAAGTAAAAGCAGTAAAAGAAAAAAAATAAGCTATATCCCTATCGTATAAATAAATAAAAAAGAAAAATAACCCGTAAGCTACTAACGTTCCTCCACGGGAATACTGTTTTTAATAGCTGCTATTATACTCTTTAATATCTATATAGTCTGCTTCTTTTATACCGTTATTATACTAGCCGGTAGGGGGAGGAAGAGGCTTTCCGGTATAGTATAGGTGGGTGCGGCCGCGGGAGTAGTAGTCGTAACGGGGGTAACGGGGGTAATAGGGGTAATAGGGGTAGCGGGAGTAATGGGCGTAGGCGTGGCGGGCGTGGGTATAACCGTAGCGGTAGTAGTAGTGGTGGTGGGAGCGGGCATGGTAGTCGTGGTATTTATTCCTAACGGGCCGGCGGCGGAGGAGGGCGCGGTCTTCGTCTTCTTCGATAAAGAGGGAGTAATCGCTATAGTGCCGTAAATTAATTAGTAAATATATAAAGTATAAGTCTAATAGGAATACGTTTATAGGTTATTAATTTACGATCCGTTATAGCCGCGCGTTTTTTACCCTTAGCAGCGGATCCGAGTGCTTTAGTAGAGCGTAGCGAGTATTTACGGCCCTCAGAGTTATAATAGTAATTACCGTAACTGCCGGAGGTGATACCGTTAAGCGAAACGTAATTAACGAAGGGCCCATCTTTATTATTATACTGCTTATAGGTAGTGGTATTAATTAGACCGATAATTGTTATTATTATAGTCTTATAGTTAGCCGCGCGCGATAAATTGAGGTCCTTTTATTCGCGCTACGCTACATCTTAATACGCCTGTATAGTTATTTAATATTAGTATACGATATAGAACGCGTAAATTAGTAGGAGGAATAGTCAATAACTTACCTTTATATTACGTATCGTCCTTAGATTACGCGTATCCTTATAGCCGCTATTATAGACTAAGTTGATTACGTCCTTTTTAGGGATCGTGTAACCGATATTCGCGGGTATTATTATCTTCTAAACGCGGGCCCTAGAAGACTAGGTTATTATAGGAGGCGGGGGGCAGGCGCGTTATTACGGGAGGAGGAGGTGGAGGTTGGCGGCTAGCGGGATTAGCAAGCAGCAGGAGGCGGGCGTGGGAGTATAGGAGAGGGGGGGGTCGCGGGCGTCGTTATCGTTATTATCTTTAACGGGTAAGCTAACGCCCGGAATAAGGAAGAATAGGGGATTAATAGACGAACCGTCGGATTTAGCGGGGCTTAGAGCGTGGTCGTAGGCTTCTTCGCGGTCTTCGTGTTTATCGACGGCGGGGGGGTATTATCGTTACGGCCGTTAAAAAGGAATATAACACGAAGGGGGCGGCCGGAATTAGAAGAGGCGCGAGGTGTACTATAAGTATACGGTTAGTATTAACGCCTTCGAGGGGGGTATAGCGGTTATTTATGCCTATTACTTACTTAGCGATAATACTCTGTACGGCTAGGGAACGGAGGGAGGAAAATAAAGGAATATATCGTTAAAGGAATAAAAAGAAACGGTGCTAATATAAAGAGGAAAACGGCGATTATTTAGTATATCTTTAATATCGTAAAACAAAGCTTAATTATTATAAAAACAAACGGCTTTATCGCGATATCGTAAAGTAATAACAAAAGGTCGTTATAGTATAGAAGGAAATATCGAAAATAAAAGCAGGGGTTTTACGGTTATTCTCGGATATCTACGGTTATTTAGTAGTGTAGAGTATATTATATAACTAGCTCCCCCTCTTTTAGGAGGGGGGGGGGGGTATAAAAAGAGCGTCGTTAAGCTAAAAGTAACCCTAAGGTGCCGTATTATCGATAAAATTAATTCTGATATCGGATTCGGATTCTACGCTATTAAAAGCACTGGAGACCGATATTATAGCGGGGCCGTAGAGGGTGTGGTGGGTTATATACTATAGGGCGGCCCGTAAGGCTAACCGAACGCGATACTAGTATATTACTATAGAGCGCTTAGAATATAACGACTAGTACTAACCCGGGGCGCGTAGCCCCGGGAAAGCTCCTAAAATCCTAGGCACCAAGCGGGCGTACCGAAGGCATACTATATAAACTATATACTATAACGAGATAAAGACGTAGTAGCACTAGATCGTCAAGACAAAGATCAGACAAAGAGGTCAGTCTAGCAAAACCACGATGCATAACCAAAATATAACTAATACCACTATAACCTTTAGCGAAGAAGTAGATCGGAAGTCACTATTCTAATCAGGGCAACGTAAGTTAAACTAGAAAGATACCTTAAACGTGGAATAAGTAATTGCAAAAGAGGATAATAATTAACTAATAGTCCCTTAATAGGGATATCCGGAGCCTATCCTTAATATATATATAGGAGGTGGATTCCGTAGCCTTAAAAAAGGGAGGTATATAACCGGCTATCAGAACCACTCTAAAACCGTATCTGCGCGGTTATAATACGGCCCTAGTTATCCCGATTACGCCCTTATAGCGTAGATAACTCCTAAAAATAAGCAGATATAAGTTAATAAACTAAGTAAAGAGCTATCGTATGCTCTTATTCCTCTGATTACCCCGTCCTCCACGTATACCTAGTTAGAGATCCTCTTAGTTCTAGTTCCTCCATGTATACCGTTCCCTTACTATCTTTATTAGCTATATCCTTAAGACGTCACTTATCTAATCCTCTATATATCCTTCTTACTACTCTTTTAGGGGGACCCACGTTTTACGCGCAAACGCTCTAAACCACTTAAAAGCTATATTAATCGATAGCTCTTTTCGAGCTCTATACGCCTATCTATAGCCCTGCATCGCACAGGTGCTATTTAGGGCGTAAAATAAGTGCGAAAACGCCTGGAAACGTACCTACGGGTGCCCCGTGTGCGGGGGAAAAATCTAACGTGGCCCGTGCGCCCACGCTAATAAAGCAGCCACGCAGAGCCGTAACCACTAACGCCTCGCGACCCCAGCGCCCCATAAAAGGCCCTAGCCATAATAACAGCCATAGCACTAGCCATAATAACGCCCTAACCCACCATAACGCCCCCGGAACTAACCCTAAGCCCCCTATAATTATAGAGGGCTTAGGGGAGGTAGAAATAGGAGAAACCCCTGAAAGCCCTGTAAATACAGGGACTTCTACCTTTATTACGCCCCTTAATTGGAAAAGGCAGCTTAGCCCTTCGACCCTAACCCCTAGAAGGTTTTCTAAGACCCGAACCGAGCCCCCCTCTGACTCGGCGGCCGAGGGCCTCTTCGAAACGCCCTCTAGGCCCCCCCCTGCTGAAAAACAGGGCCTTATAGGCTCTAAATAGGCTAAAAAGGCCCCTAGAACTACTGGAAACCCCCCTACTGCGCCCTAGAAGTCGACTAGTTCGGCTAGTAAGGCCTAGGCTAGGGGTCTTCTCTAGTAGGCTTTTTAGCTGCTTTAATAGGCCTTTAACCTCGACCCTACCCCTTAGATTAAAGCCCTCTCTTTAGGGCTTTAATCTGCTATTAACGGGACCCAGCCGCCCACCCGCGAGTAGAAGGTCGACGAACTAGCCCAGGCAGTTCGTAAGCTTACAGAATAGCCTAAACCCCTTTATAGCGAGGCTTTAAGGGAAAAACAGGCTCTATAGCACCCCAGGCCCCCTATAGGGCCTTAGCACCTTTAGCCCCCCCGGCCCCCCTCCCTATAGACCCTAAAAAGGTCCCTAAGATTGTTTTATAGCCTACGGCAGGGGAAATAATCCCCCGGGAGAATTTTAATCCCCTTAAGCTCCGGAACAGGCTAAATAAGGCCCTAAAAATCCCTGCTGTTACGACTATTAGCCTATTAACTAATAGAAACCTTATGTTAACTCCGGGCCCGAAGTACAGCGTTTAACAGTTCCTAGACTCGTAGAATCAGTGGTTTAAGGAGCTAAACCTACCTCTTTAGCTCCCCTAATCTATAGGCGACTGGCTTAAGCTTATTATTAAATAGGTGCCTACTAGGGCCTTCGGAGGGGGGGAAACCCTATTATTCGACCCTGCCGACCCTTCCGACACGCCGCTAGAAGCCCTAAACCGCAGCCTCCGACAGGGCCTAGGTTTAAAGGACCTAATCACTGAAATCGGCACTTTTAACCCTGTTAGGGTAGTAGGGAAGCCTCGGTAGCTAGGAACCCTAGACGGGCTTCAAGGCACTATTATTATTTTAGTGCTAACTACTAAAGAGCAGAAATACTGCTTAAAACAGGGGCTCTATATAGCTGGCCAGCGGCTAAAGGTCTATAAATATAGGCCTATAACCCTTAGGACCCAGTGCTCTACCTGCTAGAAATTCGGGTATACCCGAGGGACCTATAAGAGCCTAACTACCTACTCTATCTGCGCTACGGAGGGCCACGGCGACGAAGACCACTACTGCAACGATTACGAGGAATATAGCGACTACGAACACAGGACCTATAAGTGCTATAACTACGAGGGGGCATACCCCCCTTATAGTAAAAACTACGAGGTCTTTTAAGCTATTAAACCCTAAATACTATAAATAAAGGGTCTTTTAGTTCGAAGGAAATCCGGTTTATTCAGCATAACGTCGATAAATAGGGCCCGGCGCAGGAAGCTATCCTAGAATAGGCTTTAGAGGCTTCGGCTAATATAGTCCGTATCCAGGAACCCTCCTGCGTCCCGAAACCAGAAGGGTGGTATATTCGTAACCACCCGGCCTTCTATACTATCACACCTACGTCTCGGAAAACCTAGTTTTTTCCTATTAAGCCTAGGGTCCTTCCTTATATAAGAAAGGGCTCGGGTATCAATTTTTCACACCGCGAAGACCTTCTAGATAATATAGACGCGTAGCTTATAGAGGTATATTATCTATAGACCTTCTATATCCTAAACGTCTATAATTAGATAGAGCAGGACCCCGAGATAACGGGTAGGGGGCCTTTAAGGCCCTTTAGCCTTACCCCCTCTACCTCTTCGACTTCTTCTTCTTCTTCTTTTCCTTCTTTTTCAGGCTCTAGAAGCCGACCCTGGACCGAAGATTATATGCCATAGGGCCTTTAGGTCCCTACGCCGACCCTTATTATAGGGGACTTTAACAGGAACCACTAGCAGTGGAACGGGGCTGCTACGAATTAGGCTTCTATTAAGGCCTAGGCGCTAGTAAACTAGTTAAACAGCCTTAAGGCCACCTATTTAGTGGACCCTAAAGAAGTTAACCTAAACGGGGGGATTTTTTTTAGGTCTAATCTTCGCTAAGAGTCGGTTATAGACTTAGTATTTTACACGCCCGGATTCGATTGTCTCCGCTTTTATAAGTGGGAATATATCGAAAACACTCCCTCTCTATACCGCGCTATCCTGATTTCAGCCTCTATTCTAGGCTCTAAAGGTCCTATAAATAGATCCTTTCCACCGGCCTATAATTATAGGCTAGCGGACTAGAACCTATTTACTAGCACCCTAAAAAGCCTAGAACCTAGCCTCGACTAGTAGCTATAACAGGCCATCGACGCCTCGGACTAGGACTCTATAGGTCGCTACCTATCGGATACTATTTCCCTAGCTATTAAGGCGTCTATACCGGAGCTAAGGATAGTAGAGCGTTTAAAACCGTGGTGGACCCCAGAGCTAAAGGCCCTGCGAAAAACAGCTAATAGGGCTTTTAGGGTTTTTAGAAAAACTAAAAAGGGGGCCTCGGCTACCCGACTAGCGGCTCTAGAGGTTTAACCACCTGGAAAGAGGCTCAAAACGCCTACTATAGGGCAGTAAAAACAGTAAAACAGAACCACTAGGAGGCCTTCCTAGCTAACGCTTAAGGTCCTGAGATTTTTAAGGCCTATAACTATACGAAAAGCGGCCTAAACGCGAAGATCCCACCGATTGAAACGCCTATAAAATAAAAAGCCTATGCCTTCGATAAAAAATGCAACGCCCTTCTTTAGACCCTTTTTCCTCTTCCTTCCGCCACCGACGCCCCTAAAGCCCCTGTATTTATAGGCCCTTCGGGGGACCTAGGCCCCTCTAACCCTTCTAACGGCCCCTAAAGCCTGACTAGATCACGCAGTAAGGGCCTTAGAAAACCGTGGGAGTAGCCTAGCCTATAGGCTACCGAACTATAACGCGCTATCTTTAGAGCTGCTAAGGGGAAAGCCCTAGGGCCTAATAGGATAAGCTTACAGCCGATCTAATAGGCCTATAAGGCTATTCCCGGGCCCTTCTTAAAGGCCTACTTAGCTTTATTTTTAGCAGGCTACCACCCTACCTGCTAGAAAGAGGCCCTAGGGGTCGTTCTACTAAAGTCGGGGAAGAAGGACTATTCTAATCCTAAGTCCTATAGGATTATAGCCCTTCTAAACTGCTTAGGTAAAGTCCTCGAGAGGGTTATAGCCGCTAGGCTTAGCGTTTTAGCTAACACCCGCGACGACCTTCAACACCCTAGTTAAATAGGGGGTAGAAAATAACGATCCACTATCGATACGACCCTTTTTCTCCTCCACTATATCGAAAAACAGCGTAAATCACGGTAAAATACCGTAATTTCTACGCTGTTTTTAGATATTAAAGGAGCCTTCGACCACGTCGCCCGCCCTTAGCTACTAAGAATCCTTGAAGAGCTCCAACTACCCTCGAATCTAGTTAAATAGGTAGCCTCCTTCACAGAAAACAGGCGTATCTAACTAGCCTTCGAGGGTTAGGTTTAGCAGCCTACCCCCCTAAATATAGGGGTCCTATAAGGCTCCCCGGTTTCCCTTATCCTATTCCTAATTTATGTTAGGAAGGTTATAGCGGGGCCGGATTTTAAAGGTCTTCAGTTATCCTATATAGACGATTTTCAGCTATCTATAGCGTCTACCTCGGCTAGGAAAAACTATAAGATCCTAGAAAGAGCCGTAGCCTCCCTTTTCGAAGCAGCTAATAATAACCACGTTCTTTTCGACCCGGATAAGACAGAGCTTATTCACTTCCACCGAAGACGCTCTGTCGAAGACGCCCCGGTTATTATAGGGGGGCACCTAATTAAACCTACGCTAGGTGCTATTAGGTGGCTAGGGGTCTGGTTTAACCCTAAGCTATCTTTTAAACCCCACGTCAAAAAACGCCTAAATTCAGCTACAGGGGCCTTAAGTAGACTCTATAGGCTAGCTAGCTCGCAGAGGGGCCTTTCTTTTAAGGCCCTACGGCAGCTATATATAGCCTGTATAGCCTCGCTAGCTGACTCTGGCTTATAGCTATAGTGGGACCCTAAATCACCTAAAAAGCACCTAGTCGACCGCCTAGAACGCCTATAGTACGGCGCTCTAGTTAGGGCTTTAGGGGCTTTTAGGGGGGCCCCCTTACGGCCTCTAGAACTAGAAGCAGTAGTGCCCCTAGCGTCGATTCGGTTAACTAGATCTAATAGGCTTTATGCCTTTAGGTCTTTAAAGTTCTTACCGAACCACCCTATAAGACGCCAGCTTCTAGGGGAGCTAGGGGAAGACCTCGCCCGCCTATAATACCTATAGCCCACTATATAGCTTTATAGGCTAGGCCTAGAATTAGCTGCTTTAGTAGGGTAGTCCTGGGAAATAGAGGGCCCTGTAGCTAGGTGGGAGGCCCCCTAGGCCTCCGAACCTATAGTAGACCTTAGACCCTTTTTTCCCTTAAAAGAATAGCCTATAACCGCGAAAAACACCGAACCCGGCACCCAAGACCTAAAGAAAGCCCACCTCGAAGCCCTTAAGGATATATAATAATCCTTAGGCGAGTAGGCCTCTATTTTCTATATCGACGGCTCCCTAGGCCACCCTATAAGGCCTCCTATAAGGCCTACTACGCAGGCTGTAGCTGCTATAATACAGTTAGCTAATACCGGCAGACCCTATAGAGCTATAGGCTATAACCTAAGGAACTCTGCCGAGGTCGCCGACACCGAATTATACGCTATTCTTTAGGCCCTTTATATTACCCTAGAGCAGTCGCCTAGGCCTCTAGAGTGCTATATTTTTAGCGATTTATAGGCGGCTATTTAGAAGCTTTAGCGCTCCTCTTAGTGGGCTATAGAGGCTAAGACCCTTATCCTATAGCTAAACTAATAGGGCACTTCTGTCTCTGTGTGGTGGTGCCCTTCGTATATAGGGATAGAAAGGAACGAACTAGCGGATAAGGCAGCTAAGTAGGCGTTAGACCCTAAAAAAGCTACTAAATCTATTAGCTTAGTTACCCTTAGTCACTTAAAGCGTCGGGTTAACAAGGCCCTAGTTTAAGACTAGAAGGCTTTATAGAACGAAGAGGAAGAGGCGGAGAAAAGGGGTAAATCGGTGCGTTTAGGCCGCCTTTATAGGCGCCTAGTCCGAGATAACCTCCGCTTTTCCCGAAAACCATTATTACTGCCGATACAGGGCCCTAGGTGGGTAAAGTCGGCTTTTACTTAGTTAAAAACCGGCTTCGGATACCTAAAATCCCACTAAAAGAGGGCCCGAAATAGCGCTACCGACTACTATTCCTGTCCCGGCTCCCCTATACAGGATACAGCCCACCTTATCCTTTCTTGCCCTTTTTATAAAAACGAACGACAAGCCCTGCGGGAAGCCCTAGTAGGCCTACCGCTATCCCTACCGCTATTATTCGGTACTAAAAGAGGTATACAGGCCTTAGAGGCCTATCTTTTAGCTACTACAATAGCCTCGGCGGAGTGGTATAGGGCGTAAACCTCGGATCCTGCGGTCTAGTTTTCTGTTTTGGTTGTTTACCTGTTTTTCGGTATATTAGGCAGACTGTTACGGAGGATTTCCTTTATTTATTACTACTCCACTCCTTACTATAGTTTATTCTAGCCTCGAGCCTATTGGTCAAAAGGCGCCGCGCCATAGCTTTAGGGCTGCATACGCGAAATGAATTAAAAAAAAAAAAAAAAAAACCCCTAACGGCCCTAACACCCCCGCCCCTAAGGCCCCTATAACTATAGAGGGCCTAGGGGAGGTGGATATAGGTAATACCTCTGAAAATATAGAGGATTTAACCCTCGCCACGCCTCTAAACTCGAAAAGGCACCTTAGCCCTTCTATACTAACCCCTAGACGTTTTTCTAGGACCCGAATCGAATCTCCCTCGGACTCGGAAGCCGATGGCGCTTTCGAAACGCCCTTTAGGGCCCCCTCTGTTAAAAAACCGATCCTTTTAGGCTCCAAATAGGCTAAAAGGGTGCCTAGAAGAGCTAAAGCCCCTGGAGAAACCTTGGCTAAGCCCTAGAAGTCGACTAGTTTGGCTAGTAAGGTATAAGCTAAGGAATTACTCTAATAGGCTCTTTAGCTGCTTTAATAGGCCTATACCCTCGACTAGATTAAGGCCCTAACCGTAGGGCTTAAATCTACTATCGATAGAACCCCGAGACCCTAGCTTCCTATACTCCAATAGAAGGTCGACGAACTAGCTTAGGCAGTTCGTAGGCTTATAGAATAGTCTAAACCCGTATATAGCGGGGCTTTAAAGGGGAAAACAGGCCTTATAGCACCTTAGGCCTTTATTCCAGGGGCCCTAGTACCCTAGGCCTAGACCGCCCCGGCA
>NW_021167084.1:932632-956592 GCF_003711515.1 Sodiomyces alkalinus F11 | reverse complement strand
CCCCCGGTGACCCTAAAAAAATCCCTAAGGTTATCCTTTAACCTACGGCAGGGGCCCGGATCCCCCGGGAAGACTTTAATCCCCTTAAGCTCCGAAATAGGCTAAATAAGGCCCTAAAAACCTCTGTAGTTACGGCTGTTAGTGATACGCCCTATTCCCTAGCCTCCGCAGGAATAGCGCGGGCACTATCCGCCCTACTATAGAATGGATAGCGCGGGAGCTATCTGCCCGAATAGGGAATATATGGCTCTAGCCCTATTCGTATAGATAGAGAACGAATAGCGCCCGGACTATCCGCCCGTATAGCGTAGGATCGGTAGTACGGATTATAGTTAGGCCGAACCGGCCGAAGGATATATCCTTAGTACGGTTCCCCCTTAGTTTAGATAAGATATCTTTACTATACCCTATTTTCTATACCTAAAGGTCGCTATTAAGAGCCCTAGAAGCCCTAGGTCCTATAGTACTGGCTGGCCAGAGATATACCTGGATAGGGTATATTAAATAGTAGTAACTAAGCTTTCGAGCAAGGTTCGCGTACCGCCGCTCGACGCGAGCTACGTATCCTACGACTATATAGATATATAGTATACCGACGGAACTATACGACTATTAGCACGCCGAGCGAAAACGCCTCTCCTTTATTAGACGAAGGCGTGGAGTATATAAGAACCACGGCCTGCTATTTATATATAGGTTCGGCGACTATACTAACTCTACTAAACGAAAAACTTACCGTAGAACCTAAAGCTCCGCTATTATAACCGACGTAAACCTTAACGACCTTCCTTATCCGTAAAACGCTAAAAGCGCGAAAAATCTTATTAAGTTCTTAGACGATTTCCCGGACCCTATCGCTAATCTCCTAACGCCCGAGGATATAGCGCTACTTAATATAGCTAGGAGGACCGTGTACGCCCTAGAGATAGCTAGCGTAAGCGGCCTAACCTTAAGGGGAAGAATCTCATGATCGGAGTCTATAACTAATATATCCTACCTAAAGAAATAGATCCGAAGACCGGATAACTATATAGACGCCTTCGAAAAATAGCTTAATAGAGAACCTGCTTATAAGGAGATCCTAGCATAAATAGGTAAACCCCGTTATAGTAAAGGGAAATAACCTATACGACCGTTTACTACTAGTCCTATTCCTTATACGGGTAAGTCTAATCCCGAGGCTAACTCGATTAAACCTAGCCGTATCGAAAAGACTTTTACTAGTACTAGCCTTACTAGTACTAATTCCGCTAGTATTAATCTAGCTAGTATTAGCTTTACTAGTATTAGCTCCGCTAGGCCTAGTTTTACTTAGCTTACTATAATAGGGCCTAGGATGTAAGAACTAAGCAGTCTACGCTACCTTAAGATCACGGAGGTATAGAAACCGTTATTTACTATAGCGAAACCTGCCTCGCTCCCTGTCTATCCTACTATAAAGGCCACGGATAAGGAGCCTATAATTAAGGAGGAGGAACTAATATACTCCCTAAGTAAATCCTCCTTATACTAATCGCCCGCGTCCTATATATCTCCTACTAAGACTATTATTCGTTATTCGAATACTATAAAACGCTAAACGTTTAACGCCTCTAACCGGGCCTTTTTAGCCGATTACCCGGTTAACTCCGAGAGTATAGTATCTAATACTCCCGGACCTAGCTATTAGAATATCCGCTAAAGCACCGGACTACCGGATAAAACGCCTCCCCCTTCTCCGGCGCCTATTTAGCCGCCCCTTATAGGCGGAGACTAAACGTATATACGCTAGTTAGACTTATTAGGTATTATCGGCGAACTCTAGCGCGGATCGTAATCGTAATAACCCTAGGTTCGCTTTAAGGCGGATAACCTCGGATACTTTAACCCGCCGGAATACTTTACTATTACCTAGGATATCCGTATAGAAGGTATTAAGCTAGTCTTCCTTAATATATTCCGTTTTATAGACGCTATAGAGTAGTACGCCGGGATAAGCCCCGGGTGTAATAAAGCCCTTACCCGCGGTATCTCCTATTACTTACTAGGTAAAACCTTTAAGTAGCTCATAACTATAGACCCGGGACTCCGCGAATAGTATAATAAAAACGCTACCCTAAAGTATTAGAAGGATAGTTTAAAGAGCCGATTCCGGCTCCCGCGCGAAAAAGCTAAGTACCGATTATATAGGGAAAAGTATACCCTAGAAGATATTATAAACCGCCGTGATATCTATATATTTACTAATAATATCGCCTAACTTATAATAGCCGCCGATAAACCCTAGGGAAAGCTCCTATCTATTATTTAGGGTAAGCTTAACGCTAACCTAGCCGTGACTATAGTCTAACCGGGACCCGAGGTAAAATTAGCCGACTTCTTAAATTCCTTTTTATTATTATTAATCTTACTCCGCTATCCTGACTAATCTACAGGAGCCTTCCTAGGCTATACGGTCCTTCTCGGGTGGCTATAGAGGGGAAAACCCGGGTAAAACCCGGGGAAAACCTCTATACACTTCCTTAGGTGGAGAGGTGCCGCTGCGGGGCCGATATAGCCCCGGTTCTTCCCCGTTACGTATCTGGATCTTACCTTTAGGCTAATAGCTAATAGGAAGTAAAGCAGGCTAGTGGTTAGGTAAGTTAGCCTAAGCTAATCTCTATTAGTAGAGCGGGGGCTAAGGGGGCGTTACCGTGCTACCGCTATACGGCGGCTACGGCTTTCTAGCCTCGGTCTCCCTACGTCCCTTAAGGATCGTGCCTTTTATTCCTTCTATTCGGTTAATAAAAAGAGTAGGGGGGTAGACGCCTCCTGCCTCCCTTAGGTGGGTTCCTGCTATATCCGGCGGTAGGTAGGGGGAATAAGGCTCTACCCTATTATAAGAATTAGATCGTTAATATCCCCTAAGGCCTTCATGCCTTAATCCTCCCTCTTCTTCCTATAACGCTAACGACTTCGTTATAGGTTTCCTCCTAATTTATTCCTGCTTACGGTCCCGCGGGTTTATCGTTACGGCTTATACCAATTAGTAAACCCCTTTAGGATTCTTATCGTTTTCCTATCGTAGTTTTAACTATAAGTATCTCGCGGGTAGCGTCGCGGTAGTATAGCGGTATAGGGTTAACTAGGTAGTATAGTATCGATCTATATATATATATATAAGTAATTAATAGTGGTAGCCTAATATAAGTGCTCTTTATAGCGTAGTGGTGCCTTTACGGTAGCGTGCTAATAGTCGTAGATATCTTCTCCTAATAATAACGCTACTACTAATAATAATCGTAACCATTATAAAAAAGGTTCGATTCGGGTTATACCGTATATAAACCCCGGTAGTGTTAAGGCGGTACCGTAGTGGCTGACTTAGGGTAGTTATATACGTTATAGTAAGCGCTTAGGTATATACCCAGATAACGTAGAGGCCTGCTCTAATACTATAGGAACTAGTATAGCCTAATTTTAATATACTAATAGTCGGCGTTTATATAAGGATATAAGTCGTGCTAGTGCCGCTATAGTGCTATAGGTATACCTTAGCGATATATCCTAATCGTCTTAATAGGTCCCGTCCGCTACTAAAAACTAGTAATAGCGTTTTATAGATCTCTATAATATATATATAGCGGTAAAGGCCGCTAGTAGTAAGGGTATCGCTGCTATAAGCGTCCCCCTTCGGTGCTATAGTAATCCCCTTACTAATAAGCTTTTAGGCTAAAGAGCGCCTAAGGACGGCGTCCCGGTTTTTTGGCCGGGCCCTAAACCGGGCGTTACCTTCCGGTCGCGGCCGCGGCGGCACCGTGTTAGCGGAGGTGTAGGAGTTATCTCGCTAGATAAGGCGTTTAGAGGGTAAGATAGACCTAATTTTAGAATACTTTATAAGTGGCCTCCTTTCGGCCCCGTTACGGCCCTTAGTGGCGGTGGTTAGCTAATTAGTCCTTATAGGGCCTTAAGTACGTGAAGAGTAGTATTAGCGCTACTAAGGGCGACGAAAACGATAATAACTAGTAGCGCCCTATTAGTGCCGTGCTAATACCGCCGGGGTCCTAGCTTATAGGACCCCCGTTAATAATCCGCTAGTTCGCTATACTATTCCGTCCCCGCTCCGGTCTTACTTTAGTATCGTCTTTATTTTCGTAGGCCTCTATAACTTCGAGGGTAAGGCGAAAGTCCTTAAGCCTTTTCCGTTATAGGAACCACTTTGCTATTATCCCGGCTTCGGTGTTATAGTCTAGTACGTCGTATAAATCCCCTTTAGTTATAAGTAGTCTCCCCACGGCACCGAAGAGCTCTCTATGCTTTTCCTCGGTTATATCCTGGTATTAAAGCATTACGTGCTCCGCTATTTCTGCCCCCCCGTTACTATAGGGGCACCGCGTGGTTAGGAATCCCGGCACCCGTATTTTTACTAAGAAAGCTTATAGGCTTAGCTTTTCTAATCTAAATTAGGTAAGTGCGGTAATCTCTAGCTTTAGGAGTCCTTTATATTTCCGGAGGGAGCGGTGTATTAGGGGGCGGCTTAATACCGCTACGGCGTAGGTATAGGGCCTCCGTACCTTTACCTAAGTTTAACCCTATTCCCTTATAAGGGCTTTCCTCGGGGCCGTGTAGGTCCTATAATACCGATTCGGTACCGCTAAGGCTCTCGCTACGGCGTATACCCCGGCTAATATCTTATCTTCGGTTCCCTCCTCTTATATCCGGCGGACCTTCCGGGCATTTAGGCTTATAAGGTATAGGTTAAGGGGGGGGATAAAGGTCTCTTTTTCGAGGACCCTAACCGGCGTGGCTTCATAGGCTCCGGCTACTAATCGAAGGCACCGGTTTTATACCGTTATAAGTACCGCTATAGGGCCGTGCCGGGGGCTAGCCCCTATCTTATATATAGTCAAGGCATAATAGGTAATTACTAGTCGTATTACTATAAGGTATAGTCTTCTTATATCCGCGAAGCTATACCCCTACGCTACCGCGCTAAGCCTTAAGAGGGCGTATATCTAGGTGGTTAGGCGGCTTTTTACCTTTTTAGTATTTTATCGGAAATTAAGTTTCCTATTAAGCTAAACGCCTAGGAACTTTATCGCCTCCGCTACCGGCACCGAAATAGCACCGAGGGGAAGCGGGGTAGGTAAGGGTTAGCGGGACTTCGTGAAGGGGATATAGATATATTTAGCTAGTTCGAACTATAGTCCGCTCGCTATCTCCTATTCTAAGTATATCCTTTACGTGGCGGCGAGGCGTTACCGCGTTTATACCTTTATCCTACCGAAGGCGATAATATTTATATTATCGGTAGAACCTATTACTATCGTTTTAAGGACCCTTTTTAGCTCTTCGTATAGAGTAGAGATATAGAGGATAAAGAGGATACGGGAGATCGGGGAGCCTTATAGTATACCCCCGCGTAGGTGCTATAGGGGGGCCGTTTCGCTATCGAGTAATAGCTAGGCTATACGGTCCCGGAGGAAGCTACTAATTAGGGTATTAAGCTATTAGGGGTAGCCTTTTCTTTTAAGCACCTCGATAAGGCGGGAATAAGGGATAGTATCGAAGGCGCCTTTAATATTTAGTTAGAGTATCGAAGCGGTGCCGCTATAGGCCTAGCTCGCCCTTACGGCCTCCGTGGTTCTTTATACTACCGTCTTTATACTTCGCCCTATCCGGTTACCTATCTATCCCTCCGGGAGGAGCCGATACTCCTCCGCTATAGTCGCGATCCGGTCGGTAAGTATCCCCTTAAGGACCTTACCTATTATACTAAGGAGTAATATCGGTCGCTAGCCTTTTACTATCCCGTAGTCGGCCGGCGGCCGGCCTTCCTTCCTTAGGACTACCACGGTAGCGTAGCGGCACCTCTTCGGGTAGTAGCTTATTTCGAGGCACGTTATAAAGATAGTACTAAGTCTTTAGTATAGGGGGGGTCTATATACTTTTAGGAGCCCTGCTAGGAGGCTATTAGAGCCTAATACCGCCTAGGGTTTTATCTTCTTAAGGCGCCCCTATATATCCGCTACGGTAACGTCTCGGCGGATATTCTACCCCGGGGGGAATTCCGCGCCTAAGGGCCTAAGGGCGGTAAGGAGGGGGGGGGGGAAGAACTTCCGGTTTAGGACTTCGGCCTTCTCTGCGTGTATAGTTACCGGGTAGTCGTTATCGTCTTAGTATAGTGGCGGCACCGATAAGGGGTCCGGTAGTACGCCCCCTTTAGTTTATACTTATTTCTATAACCGCTAAAAGAGGCTATTATCCTTTCCGGTTAAGTAGAGTAGGTGCCGTTAATATATCCGCTTCGCTACTACTACGGCCTTATCTCGGCGCCTCTCCGCTTCCTAGAACTCGTCCTATCGGCTCCGGGACTTCCTAGTTATATATCTACGGTAAAGGCGCCTTATTTCCTAGGTAAGGGCGGTTAGCTCCGCGTTCTACTAAGGGGTGGATAGGCGTTTAGGGGTACCTCTACGGCGGCACGGCGCGGCCTTATCGGCTATATTCGTAAGGTCTATTATTAGGTTATCTAGTATTAAGTCGATATCTTCTAGTAATATAAGGGGGCTAGTCTACTATAGCCGCGTAGCGAGCTAAGGGACCTATAAATAGTCGAAGTCTTTCTAGACCTAGCGGGGCCCGGTTAGGTCTTATAGTGGTATTATCGTGGTAGTCGGCGAGGTATCCGTCTCTATAAGGATTCGGGCTATCTATAAGTAGTAGTTAGACTCGATAACGGTCTTATCCGGGCCGCTAAAGTCGTAGCGGAGCCCTTATATTACCTATATAAGGTCGATAGTGCTAGTACACCGGCCCGGGCGGTACTATATAGTTATTCCGGGGGGGGTTATTAGGTTAAGGTTCTACCGGGTCGTAAAGGTAAGCAGGGTATCGGCTTAGGGGTAATACCGCGGTGGCTATAACTATAGGGGATAGTATAGGTTAAAGTCCCCTATAAGGACGTATTAGCCCTATAGCGGTGCCGTGTCGAATATATCTTATAGGGGCGTATTCTAGGGGATCCTAGCTAACTAGTAGTTCTCTAAGTAGATTAACTAGATTATAAGGGTATTATCTCCGGTTCCGAATATATACGTGTAGGTATCACGGTAGGCCCGCTATATCCACGTGTATAGCGGGTGTCTTTTATAGATATATAAAAGGGCGCGGCCTCCTCCTTAGATTAGCCGGTATACCCTTTAGGAGGGGTAGGCGGGGCTTTTCGTGAAACTATTAAGGCCGGGTTCCTGGATTATTATTACGTTATATTCGGCGCGGTACTAGAGCGGCAGCTCCCGCCACGCCCAACTCCTCCCTATATTCTATAAAAGGACGTGGATTTCTATTAATTAAAGGGGGGGGGGGGTTAAGACGATATGCCCGGTATAACCGGGGTCTAGCTCTAGGGTTCCTACTATAGTGCCTTACCGGGCCCGCGAGGGACTATATAGGCGCTTATCGGGCCTAGTGTCGGGGAGCCCTTATATCCTTTAGTCCTTTTCGGGGGGCGTCCACGGCCCCTATAAAGGGGCTTATCCTAGTCCTAGGCGATAATAATTAGGGGGAAGATTTACGGCTACCATGGGTATACCGCTTCGGTCTAACGGGTAATATCGAAGTCCTTAGCTCGGTATTTATACGCTTTACGAGTCTTCTCGGCCTTTTTCTTAAGTAGCCGGTATAAGTCGTCGAAGGTATTATAGTCTCCGGTATAAGCGGTATAGCGGCGGGGTCGGCTAAGCGCCGTAGCGTTATAATACCCTAAGCCTTATAGGTACGCCGATTCGGGCTTAGTATAATAACGGTATACCTTCTCTACCGCCGGGTAGCCGTTAGCCCTATAGCCGAAGTATAGGCACTTATAGCACCTTAGGGGACTAAGGTTAGGATCGTATAGTTCGTAGATATAGCTACCCCCTTTAAAGAGGAGGGTATTCCGGATAAGGCTTACTGCCCTTTCCGGTAAAGCCGATTCGATAAGGAGGAGCGCTACCCTATTAGTGCCGCGGCGGGGTACTTACTATCACGCCCGGAGGATTTTAGCCTCGGGGTTTATATCTTATAGGGATACTAATAGGTCTTCCTCGGATAGGGCGTTAAGGACCTCTTAGGGGATAGCCTTAGTAAGCGTAGGGTAGGTTCCGGCGGCTAGGGTAGCTCCTTTACCGAAGGCCTTTTTAATCTATTACTCCTTATAGGTAATCCACTACTATACCCTTTCGGTAAAAGTAAGGCAGATATTACTATTAGGTAGCTTCCGTGCCGCTATAGCGTTATATCGGGTAGTCATGGCGTTAATAGCTAAAATAATTTCCTTAGGGGTCCTGGCTCTAAGGGGCTAGTCTTCGGGGAGGGTTCTTTAGCGGACTATTAGCTCCCGATAATACCTAGCGGGGATTATTTTAAGGGGGGCGGGGTCCCGCGGCGGCGCTACCGCGGGTACTTAGGCTATAATATTAGCCTAGGTCTCTCTTATACTGCTTATTTCTTTTCGGAGTTCCTTACGGATAACGTGGCGGACGGTTATATATAGGTATATTAGCGGTATCGTACCGGCGTCCTTATGGGTACTACGTATCGTGATTAGTTCCTTTACTAGCTCCACGACCTAGTTGATCGTGTTCCCGTTAGCTAATAGGGCCTAAATTTCTGCCCTAATCTTAGTTACTCTCGGTTCCGGGGGGCGCGGAGGTCCCCTTTCGGTCTTATATCGGTTCCGCGCTATATCCTGCTACGGGCAGGGGGGGGAGCGCTTATATTACGAAAAGTGGGTCCGTTACGAATTCTGTATAGTTAAGGTCGGGGTAACGCTATCCCACGACTCTTCCGGCTATACCGTAGCGCCGGTATTACGGTGCCGCTACGATAGTATCCCGGGAAGGAGGTAGTAGTTATAATCTCTATCCTAATAGTTTTATCGATTTTGCTCTTATTATGCGCCCGTGGTTAATAGGCGTGTCGATTCTTAAATTTATCTAGCTTATTTAGAAGTATTATATTAGCCGATATAGCCTTCCTAAACCGGACCGCGGAATATATAGCGCTCCGCCCCTTATTATAGTAATTTAGTAACCCGCGCTATAATACTATAATAAATGCTTAACGCCTAAGCGCCGCCGAATACTATAGCCTAACCGTTATTCCCTTAGTCCTAGCTAGCTCTATCGCTAAAGCGAGAATCGCGCGCTTCCTATACTAAACACTAACCGTTATACTAACGATAAGGGTTTACGACTCCTAACTAATAACGCTAATAAATAGTCTAATCGCCGATTTAAAGACTATCGCCGCGACCGCTCTTAAGACTAGGTAAACGCCTCCGCCGAAAAAGCCGCCGCTAAGCCTATATCCGGAGATAAAGCTAATATAGAACCTAAGTACTGCTATACTAAGGGGAATTCCGAGGGTTCTGTGGACTCCGAGGACGATAATAGCGCGGGTAGCGAATAAAGTAACTAACTATATTAGGTCGCCGATAAACCCGGATTTATACCTAAGTACGCTAATCTTTACTAAGTATATCGGGAGTATAGTAAATACTATTAACTTATAAGATTAAACCTAGAGATTATCCGATATAAGAAGACCTACTCCTAGCTATACTAATTAGAGGAGTAGAGCGGATAGGACGCGCCGTTAATTAATAGTGCCGTTTAGGAAGTTAGGGATCCTTCTTATAATCCCTATAAGTATACGTACGGCCGGATCTAAGCCCGTGGTTCCTCTATAAGCGTACTATTTAATATTTACATTAACTTAGGAGCCTCCTACTATATAGTAAGCTAGTAGCTTCTTAATTAATTTCCCGATAAGTATATCGACTCTACTAAGCGCGCTATATTATAAGGTATAGAATCGATAAAGACGCTAGGATAGGCTACCTTTACTATACTAGTTTAAGGTATAGTAGGTAATAAGAAGAAGATTAGCCGTCTATATATCGGGGCCTGGATTATCCCTAAGCTCGACGCCGGTCTTCTCCTAAAATAGGAGTTTAACTATTCTAATATGCTAGATATCCTTAACACGTAGGAAGCTATTCGTATTAGCGCCTACTAGGGTCTAATAGTTCCTATAAGGGTATTCGCTAAACGTTTCTTAATCAAACGGAAACTTAAGGCTATTAAACATTTAGTTATCGTACTACGAATATATAGATTTATACTAATTAATAAGCCCGATATTAACCTTAAGTCCTTAGAGTTCTTCCCGGATATAAAGGGCTCTCCGAACTATATCCTTAATAATTAGTCTATGGTGCCTATCTTTAATACCGATAACCGGCTATTAGTTATCATTAAAGGTATTAAGCTAGGTTATATAGAGTTATTCTAAGCGAATAGTTATTAGTATACCGACCGCGATAACGCGCGAGATATCCTACTTAAGCGTATAGAGGAAGAGCCGCCTAATAAGGCTAAAGGGGATATCTTCTATAGGTATATTACTCCCGAAGGTAAGCTAGGTATTGCTAAAAGCCTAAACGCCCCCACGGAAACCACTAAAAAAGGAGTAATAATTTACCGCTATAACGACCGGTTTATACGCCGGTTTAGTAAGATCGTTAAGAAGTATCTAAAGGTTTAGACCGATTAAGGCGTTATCGATATACCTCCTAAGCAGTATATAAAGGTCCTTTTAGTTAACGGATAGTATAACTAGAAGATTAGCTAAAAGCTATACCCCCTTAGCTATAACGACTAGCGAATTTTAGATAATCCCTTAATAAACTCTATAAGTAAGGACGGATAGTGTAGCGTATATAGCCTACGCTATTCGGGGCCTTAGTATTTATTATATAGCGAACCGTGAACGGGAAACGGAAAGGCCGGATAGTAGTTAATCTATATACCCTAAATAAGGTTATTATTCCCGATATATACCCGATACCGTTCTAAGATAAGGTAATTCGCCGGCTTTAAGGGAAGAAGTTTATTTCCGTTATCGACGCTCGAGCTTTCTTCTACTAGTTCCCGGTGTATAAACCGCACCGTAAAAGGTTTACTATCGTCTTATATTAAGGATAAAAGCGTTTAAAGGTCGCGTTTATAGGCTTCCGTAATTTGCTAGCCTATATCTAATACTATATAGATAAGCTACTTTAACCGTATAAGAAGTTCGCCGCCGCCTTTATTAACGATATTGTTATAGCCTCTAATACTAAGGAGGAACACGCCTACTATGTAAAGACTATCCTATTATTATTTAGCCGGAAGCGGATCTTTATCTCCCCGGGTAAATCCTTTATTAGCTACTTATTAGTGTAGCTTTTAGGATTTAAGGTCGACGTTTTAGGCCTCTTTAATATAAAGGAATATACCGATACTCTATAAAGGATCCGTCCGCTATTATCGCTTTAATTACTCGAGTAATATTAGTATAACTAGATAGCTACGGCACCTTATCCTAAGGTTCGCCTACCGAATCGCCTCCCTCTAATAATAGAAGACTACCCTACTCGCGGAGGCTTATTAGCTCGGAAAGGATTAGGGCTAAGTATATAAGGCCTATACTAAATAAACGGTATTTAAGCTTACGGCCGAAGAAATAGCGTTATTTAAGGATATTACGGACGCACTTACCTCTAATATCTACCTTTTCCACTACGACCTAGGGAAAATCCTCTTAATTTAGTTAAACGCCTTTAAGGAGTACGGGTTCTCCGCTATACTATTCTAGCTTGTCGATAAGACTAAATAGCTTACTAAAGGCATTATTAGTAAGACCCTTATTCGTCTAGTACTCTATATTAGTAAAGGTCTTAATATAGCCGAGTAGAAATACTAGCCTACTAAACTAAAGGTCGCCTGCCTAGTATAGGCTATTTATAAGACCCGAATTATTATTTAGTCCGCTCGTCGTAATCCGACTATTATTCTCACGGACTATACCGCTACTAGTAGTATTATAAAGTCTACTACGCTATGTAGTACGGATAAGACTAAATTAAATATAAAGCTTATCCTCCCCTTAGAATTCTTTAGTTAGTATTAAAGGTGTCTTCGTATAGAGTGGCATAATAGTGATTAACCGACACGTCCTAAGTGAATAGTGGTTCGTCTATAGGTAAGGGGTCTTAGAATGCTTAGATTATTCGTTGCCCGCCTTAAGAAAGAGGTCCCTAAGGCGCTCCTTTTATAGCTATCCGGGGTCTAACTAGAATCCTCCTATCTATTCCCGGCTGACTCCCTTAATATAAGACTGTTATACCTGATATCTTAACCTTTATCCTCCTGTTAACTCCTAGTAGTCCTACCTCTAACTTCCTATAGCCTGATATCTAGGAATCTAGATATAGCCTTAGCCCTTTTTGGTCGTGGTAATATCCCTCGTGGATACTATCCCTTAGCTATATAATAGCGAGACTAGAGCGATAACCTATTAATTCTAGGTATACCTGCTACTAGATAAGCCCTTCTAGATCGTGGATATAAGTCGTATAGATATTATCCCTTAGCTATATAATAGCGATACTAAGGCGACGACCTATTAATTCCTGATATATCTACTACTAATAGGCAGGCCTTTTAAGGTCGTGGATATAAGTCTTGTAGATATTATCTCTTAGCTATATAATAGCGAGACTATAGCGACGACCTATTAATTCCAGGTATACCTGCTATTAGATAGGCCCCTCTAGATCGTGGATATAAGCCTTATGGATACTATCCCTTAGCTATACTATTAAGATAGTACCGTGTTAATAGCCGGTTAGTCCGTGATATATCTACTATTATTAACCCGATAAGCTAAGTATATCTTATTATCCCTTACTTAGTATATCTATAATATAATACCCCTCCGTGAAGCGCCTATCCTTAAGCGGCTATTAAACGCAGGGGGAATCTAGTAACTATAGTAGGCTATATAGTATTTAGTTAATAATTAATTTATTCACGAATAATCGTATTCCCTTAGAGATAAGAACCTATTATGGGTTAGTAGTTATCCCGTTATAAAGCACCTTAAAGGTATTTTATTTAAAATCCTTTATTAATTTATCCTCTTAACTAAGAGTATTATTTATATCTTAAAGAGTTATAGGGCTTTATTAGTTAGATAGTCTATAAATAATAGCCTTTTAGTAACTATCGTATAGGTGGTTAATACCTTAGCCCCCTTTATTCTATAAATAGGGTAACTCGGGGAGGTAAGTGGTTTTACCTATTATTTAATAAGATAAAATAGGAGGCACGGCGGCCTTATAGGCCGTAGATATTATCCTATACCTTCTAAAATCTTATAGTCTTCTTCCTATTCTTCTTAAGCTATTATAATAACCTTAGTTTTTAGGTTATAGCAGGTAAGTTAAATCCCGGCTATAACGCTCTTAATCTTCCGTCGCTTCGAGCGTTAACGAAGATTAGCGTCTTTATATTCCTTAGTTATAAACTCGGCGTTATATCCGTTATTAATAGTTAGATATTAGTTAATAGCCGTTAGGGATACCCTTAGTTAACTAATTCTCTTTTTATAATAATATAATTCCTTCTATAAGGCCTCTTTTACCTTCTCTATACTCTTATCTTTATCGGGAGACTAACGATTTAATAGCTCGCCGTTAATTCGTTAATATACCTCCTAAAGCGGCTCTAGAGAATACCGCCGCTACTAGCGCTAGTAGTAATACCCCCGCCGCGGGTAGTAAGCGAAAGGCTAGGGGTGCCGCTAAGAGGGCCCCTAAGCGCGCGAAGACTACCGGCGGTGGTGCTACTGCTAGCGGTAGTAGTAATAGTATAACCGCGTCGCCGGCCGGTTCTTCGGGAACTAATAATAATTCTACTATCTCTATTAATACTACGCCTAAGATTATCTTAACGCCCGCTCCGCCCCTAGCTCCTCCTATCGCGCCTCCGTCCGCCCCTTTTACTACCCCTCCGACCGCTCCCCCTACTACTCTATTAACGCCTAGTAGTATAATAACTACTCCTTAGCCCGTCGTTCGCGGGGATATAAAGAATATAGGTTATAGCGGTCCTTTATATAAGCTATATAACCGTTACGCCCGCTATTAATACACTAAAACGGACTTCACGGCTATACCCGTTATCTTCCGTTTATATCGATTTACGGAAAGTGAGTTAACTCTTTAATAGTTCCCTAGTAACTAATAGCTAATATAGTTATATTTATAAAGCGGTTAGCTGAAAATAATTACTATTAGACGTAAGGAAGTAAGCCGTATAACGAGGTAAGTCGTATACCCTTTCCCTACGATAACCGCTCCGCGGCCGACTAACGACTTATAGTTACCTATTAATACTCGTAAGCTAGCTTATTTAATATAGAATAATATTATAAAAGTGTTTAAGAAAAACCGTAGCTTTACGGCTGCTAAATAACGGTTATTAATTAAGGCTCGGGCTCGCCTAGGAGCCCTTATATCCGATTAAAGCGACGCTTATGACTAGATCTCTAAAGCTAAGCGGTTAGTTTATCGATAACGCGAAGTTAAAGCTAATTCGTAGTTAAAAGCTTCTAAGGATCGTAACTATATTCCAGCCCGACTTATAGTGGCTATAGAGTAATAAGTGGTTAAAAGCCGTATAACTAATAGCTTATTACGGGAGTTAGTTTAGAGTAATAAGGACTTAGTTAATAAGCCAGCGGTTATCGTTAACTAGTCTAGCGGTAGTAGTAATAAGGTAGGGGGTAGGAATGAAGGTAGCGGGTTAAATACAGGTACTAAGTTAGATAGTCTATTAGCTAGTATACGGGCCTAAAGAGCTTATAGTTTAAGTATAATTGGTTCGGGGTTAGTCGTTTTAATCCCCCCTTTTTTTATTTATTTATAGGGTTTTCTTTTCTTTGCTTTTTTTTTTTTTTACTTTTTTAGGGATAATAATAAGGAGAGGCTTATTAGGTAATAGAATAAATAACTTTTTTATACGGAAATTAATTATAAGTCGGCTAGTTCCTAATCGCTAACTAGTTATGTATTCTATAGTAGTAGCGATTAAGAAGATCGTTTAGTAAATTCCTCTTCGGTTCCTATATATTTTCCTTATAGCCGTAGTCCGCCTACTTAATAAGATACTATTAGCGATTACCGTTATAACGGTGGGCGAGGATATCTTTAACCTCGTACTTATCTAAGTCTTATAGTTCGATATCTATATCCTTAAGGACCGGCGATTTACTATCACGGGACCGCCAGGGTTCTAATAGAGAAACTAGAAATATATTATAGATCTTTAATTTTAGTAGTAAGTCTAGTTTATATACTAGACCGTGCTAGCTAATAACCTTAGCGACACGGTAAAGTCCTAAGAACTTATCGGATAGTTTACGGTTAGGCCGCCGCTAGCGAATATTTTTAGCGGAGAGTAGTATATACTTATCCTTATTAAAGCGTTTCTAAACGCGGCCCTTATTATAATAACGCTTATATATAGCCTATACCTTCCGAATTAGGGCGTTTATTACTTCGCGGTTAGCTAATAAGTTTTAAACTCGTTATTCTATAATAGCTAACTTAGACTCCCCTTTTAGCTAAGATTATAACTTATATAGCCCGCGTGGATTATAACCTATAAGTAAGACGGTCGGCGTATTATTCGTGGTTAAGTGCTAAAAAGTATTATAGACGAATTAGGCGAGTAGGAGCTTATCCACCTAGTTATTTTACTTAAATATATAAAATAAACGTAAGTAGTGCTTAGGACTCTAGTTTTAGCGTTCCGTCTAACCGGGGGTTTTTTTTTTTTTAATTCATTTCGCGCATATAGCCCTAAAGCTATAGCGCGGCGCCTTTTAACCTATAGGCTCGAGGCTAGAATAAAATATAGTAAGGAGTAGAGTAGTAATAAATAAAGGAAATCCTCCGTAACAGTCTGCCTAATATACCGAAAAACAGGTAAAAAACCAAAACAGAAAACTAGACCGCAGGATCCGAGGTTTACGCCCTATACCACTCCGCCGAGGCTATTTTAGTAGCTAAAAGATAGGCCTCTAAGGCCTGTATACCTCTTTTAGTACCGAATAATAGCGGTAGGGATAGCGGTAGGCCTACTAGGGCTTCCCGCAGGGCTTGTCGTTCGTTTTTATAAAAAGGGCAAGAAAGGATAAGGTGGGCTGTATCCTGTATAGGGGAGCCGGGACAGGAATAGTAGTCGGTAGCGCTATTTCGGGCCCTCTTTTAGTGGGATTTTAGGTATCCGAAGCCGGTTTTTAACTAAGTAAAAGCCGACTTTACCTACTTAGGGCCCTGTATCTGCAGTGATAGTGGTTTTCGGGAAAAGCGGAGGTTATCTCGGACTAGGCGCCTATAAAGGCGGCCTAAACGCACCGATTTACCCCTTTTCTCCGCCTCTTCCTCTTCGTTCTATAAAGCCTTCTAGTCTCGAACTAGGGCCTCGTTAACCCGACGCTTTAAGTGACTAAGGGTAACTAAGCTACCAGATTTAGCAGCTTTTTTAGGGTCTAACGCCTGTTTAGCTGCCTTATTCGTTCCCTTCTATCCCTATATACCAAGGGCACCACCATATAGAGACAGAAGTGCCCTGTTGTTTTAGCTGTAGGATAAGGGTCTTAGCCTCTATAGCCCACTAAGAGGAGCGCTGAAGCTTCTGAATGGCCGCCTGTGAATCGCTAAAAATATAGCACCCTAGGGGCCTAGGCGACTGCTCTAGGGCAATCTGAAGGGCCTGAAGAATAGCGTATAATTCGGCGTCGGCGACCTCGGCAGAGTTCCCTAGGTTATAGCCTATAGCTCTACAGGGTCTGCCGGTATTAGCTAACTGTATCACAGCAGCTGCAGCCTGCGTAGGCCCTATAGGAGGCCTTATAGGGTGGCCTAGGGAGCCGTCGGTGTAGAAAAAAGAGGCCTACTCGCCTAAGGATTGTTGTATATCCTTAAGAGCTTCGAGGTGGGCGGCCGTTAGGGGTATTAGAGACGTTAGGGGCGTTATTATAGCTAGCGTTATAGCTAATGGGTTATTGTTTATAGCGTTATAGTTAGGTAGAGGTCGGGGTTGCGGCTCTGCGCGGCTAGGCCTGCTGCTTTATTAGCGTGGGCGCACGGGCCACGTTAGACTTTTCCTCCGTATACGGGGGAGCCGTAGGCCTATTTCTAGGCATTTTCGCACTTATAATACGCCTAAACTAGCGCCTGCGCGATATAGGACTATTAATAGGCGTATAGAGCTTACAAAGAGCTATCGATTAATATAGGTTTCGAGTGGCTTAGAGCGTTTGCGCGTAAAACTAGGTCCTGATTCTCCTTTTATAATCCTAACTCCTTAGTTCTAGATATATAAACGACTAGTTATAGGTTAGAGTACTAAGTAAGGTTATAATAATAGATTATCCAGAACTAAGGAAGGAAGAAGGAAAAGGAGAAAAGTCTATAACGCTAGGCTGGCTATAAGGTAGTGATAAGTAGGCGATATAGGTCCGTTAACTAAGCGCGCAGTTAGGAAGATCCGGAGTATAGCCGGATCCTTTATATCGGGGTTAAGCCGTAATATACGCCTATAGTTAATAGGCGTGTTGTTTTTAGCTTATAGGAGTAATAATAATAATAATAATAATAATAATAATAATAATAATATTATTATTATTATTATTATTATTATTATTCTTCTTCTTCTTCTTCTTCTTCTTCTTCTTCTTCTTCTTTATTACGCTATTCTCGCTTAGCTAAGCTAAACTAGCCCCTGTCGAATAGACTATAGTCTTTTCGGTTACGTAATAGGCCGGATTGCCAAGAGTATAATCCGGGTAGACGCTTACAGAATCTGCACTATATAAAATACGGTGGCAGTGTTTCCCTGACGGTCTGACACAGTTATAATAGTAGATAATTGCCTTAATCAATTTTGACCTATTGTATGACGATTTTGACTACGCTTTATCTGATAATTAAGAGTCTTACTTGCTAAGTGAAGATATACCTATTTTTCCTACGCTTTTACCTTTACTACTATCGATTTAAGAAGCTATCTAGCCGCGCCGATATAGCGTGTTAATCTACAAACAACCATTAAGATATCGTATCTTAGCCCTATTACGTATAAAACCTATAAGGATTAGGAGCTCTAGCGACGCCTATACGAATCGGTTACCACCTATAATAACGTGTGGAGGTTTCTCCGCCTAATCGATCCGACTTAGTCCCCTGAAGAGCCTATAATACCGAATTACGACTCCTTCCCCTTAATAACGCCTAGGCGTACCCCTACGTAATATCTTAACCTTACGGAGGCCGGCTAGAAGGCGTATAACGTTGAAATCGCGCGCTGGAAGATCCTATAAGCGTAATACGATAGCTACCTAAAGGGGATTAACGCTATACTAACCTAGCAGGTTAATACTATCGACTAAAGCCGTAGATAACTATTACGAGGAGGCACGCCTCGCGAGGTATATAACGCCGTTAAACCTGATACGGACTAGTACCTAGCCACCCGCTAAACCGATACCCACGAAGAGTATATTGAGTATACTTATTATCCTGCGAATAGCCTTAAAAGCTTAGGGAGTGGTTGGATAAGTGGCAGCTATTACTATAAAGCTATAAAGATACCGGTTCGAAGCCCGCCACGTATATATAGGTTATAGACTTCTTTAAAGGTATACGCCCCTATGCCGGCCGCGATTAGACTAAGGCCGAGGGACGCCTTATAGATAACTAAGTAGGCATACCCGAAGACCTTTATACCCTTAGTTAGAAATATATTAATACTAGACTTAAGGACTAAGGAAAACGCGGTAGCCACCGCGCTATAGTATTCCCTGTACTATATACCGGAAGCGAGGAGGGTAAAGATACCTTAGAGGCCACGGCTAAGCCCCGTAAGAAGGGCGGCCGTGGGAAGAATAAAGCTAAGAATCCCACTACCGCGGCATCTATAGCTATACCTTTTACTACTTTAACTAACCGTTCTTCTTCTAAAAGACGTTAATCTACCCTTCGATAAGGGGAACCCTATCGAGTATATACTACGCCGTATCATAATATTAACGCCTATTACTATATCTTTCCGGAGATAGCGTTTAACGGCTAGACGCCCTACGAAAACACTAAAATAACTATTAACCGGATCCTTAAATTCGACCCTGTAATACGGGCGGAAGTAGAAAAACTGCGCGCCGTGAAGAAGGTGAAGAAGGACACGGGCCGGGATTCTGTATAGCTTAAAGAGGCGTGACTTAACTATAGCAGCGTCCGTAGCGGTGTCTCCCACGTAGCTAGCTTTACGGCGGGTATTATTACTAGTTACCCTTTTCGAGCCTCTACTATCCTCGATTCCGGCGCTACTATTTATATCTTTAATAACTTTTCCCGTTTTTCTGATTTTATACCCGCTACGTAGGGGGACTACGTGGTAGCCGGTAGTTTATCCCTGCCTATTAAAGGTTACGGTAACGTGACCGTGAGATTAAATAGACTAATAGGAGGCCTCGATTTTAGACTATTAAACGTCGTATACTACGAAGATTTTACCTGTAATTTAATCTTAAACTAACGGTTACGACTACGAGGATACTAGTAGGATTAGAAGCCACCTAATAACTATATTCGGCGGTCCGATAGATCTATATTATACCAGCTAAGTCACCACTTCGATTAAACCGTTATTAAATACGTGCCCTCTAACTATTCTACGGCTGCTTTGCTAGGCTCTTCTTCTTCTACCACTCGAACAGCCGTTTATAAATTAACGATACGATATCCAAGCACAGCGGAGGGTATCTTATAGTATCTGCGGCTAAGGCACGCTGGCCCTGAACCGCTTAGGCACCTAGAAGAGCAGACGCAGGGGGTTAAAATAAAGGGACTAATAACTATCGACTACGAGGCCTACGAGCTTATAAAGATTAAACAGTATGTTAGTAGGCGCCCTTATACCGCACCTGCCTATATAGGAGAGCGGTAGGCGATTAATTTCACGGATTTTAACCGAATATCCGACGGGGACTCGCGGTTTATAGTTTTCACCGACCGTTATAGTAGTTTTACGGCCACCTACGTTATAAAGAGTAAGCTAGCAGTGGATATCCTTATAATAATTAAGGAATTCCTTACCTAGGTAGACCGCTAATTAGGCTATAAGGTGCGCGTTCTCGAATCTAATAATAAGCTAACTCAATCCCACGATACTACCTAATTCCTATATAATAAAGGCATCCTTTTAGAGGTATCTGCTACTAATACTTAAGCGTAGAATAGGGGTGCTGAACGCGTTACTACTATAGTTATATCGAAGGGTCATGCGATAAATATCCACGCAAAACTACCACCGTTTATATAGCCTAAGGCTATTCCCACGGCTGTATACGGCTATAACCGGACGCAACGAAAACGGTATAATAATAAGGATTAGAAAACGCTATACGAGGTCTTCTTTAAAAAGAAGCCGATTTTATTATATCTTCGAGCCTACGGATATAAGGCGTACGCGATAATAAAAGACGCCTAAAAGGGCGCTAATAAGCTATTAAATCGTATCGCTCCCCGCGCCTATATCGGCTACCTTATCGGCTACGACTCCACTAATATCTTCCGTATCTAGGTGCCTGGCCTACGCCGCTATAACCGCGTTATTCGAACGCGCGATATAGATTTTAACGAACACACCTTCTTTAACGGCGATATCGCTACCTTTAAGGACGACCTCCGTTAATTAACTAAGGAGTAACTAGAAGACCTGATTAGTTAGATCGAGTAGGAGAGGGCTAGAGATTCACGGCCGTTTATAGACGCATAAGCTAAGGACCCCCCCTCTTATATAACTGCTTATTTTAAACTTAACCCTTTACCGGGGGAACTTCACCTCGGATCCCCTTCCTCGACGGCTCTACCGTTAAGGTTATAGTCCGTAATACCCGGCCGTAAGGGGGTAGAGGAGGCTATCTCGAGTTAATCAGGATAAGATTTAGGTCACGAACTATATAATTTAGCCGGTATAGCGCCTAATCACCGTCTACATCTGCCTAATCCATTACTTCCTACTCCACTAATCACCCAGCTATCGGTTATAGTGCTAATAGTAGCCGTAATATTGGGAAATCGTGAATCCTCTACGGTTACGGCCGTAGGGTTCCTTATAGATAGAGGAACACGGTACTACGATACCCTTATAGTTACGGCTATAGGGCTCCCTATAGATAAGGGAGCGCGATTAATTAGGTAAGGAAATAGCTAGAAAAAAGACTATTAGGTTACTACGTTTAACGCTAGCCGCTACGCCCCTAATATATATATATTAAATAGGACTCCGCTAACTAAATTACGGCTAAAAAGGTCCACGCCTATAGCGTTATTATTATTATTATTATCGTTATCGATCTTACTCCGCTATCCTAACTAATCTATAGGAGCCTTTCTAGGCTATACGGTCCTTCTCGGGTAGCTATAGGGGGGAAAACCCGGGTAAAACCCGGGGAAAACCCCTATACACTTCCTTAGGTGGAGTAGTGCCGTTACGGGGCCGATATAGCCCCGGTTTATCTCTACTATATATCTGGATCACACCTTTAGGCTAATAGCTAACGGGAAGTATAGTAGGCTAGGGTTAAGTAGGTTAGCCTAAGCTAATCGTTAGCGGCGGAGTGGGGGCTAAGGGGGTACCGCCACGCCTCCGCGGTGCGGAGGCCACGGCCCTTTAGCCTTAGCCTCCCTATATCCCCGAGGATCGTGCCTTTATTCCTTTTACTCGGTTAATAAAAAGAGTAGGGGAGGTAGGCGCCTCCTACCTCCCTTAGGTAGGTTCCTGCTATATCCGGCAGTAGGTAGGGGGAATAAGGCCCTACCCTATTATAGGAATTAGATAGTTAATATCCCCTAAGGCCTTTATACCTTAATCCTCCCTCTTCCCTTTATAACGCTAATAAGTGTATTATAGGTTTTCCCCGATCTATTCCCGCTAGTAGTCTTATAGGTATATCGTTACAGCCTATACTAATTAGTATACCCCTTTAGTTTTCTCGTTATACTCCTATTATATTTTAACTATAAGTACCTTATAGATAGCGTCGCGGTGGCGTAGTGGCCTGGGGTTAACTAGGTAGTATAGTAGCGATTTATATATATATATAAGTAATCCGAAGTAGTAATATAATATAAGTTCCTTTTATAGCGTAGCGGTGCCTTAGTAGTAGCGTGCTAATAGTCGTAGATATCGTCTCCTAGTAATTATAATACTAGTAATAATAATCGCCGCTATAAGCGTGGTATAGTTCGTGTTATACTATATATAGCCCTTAGTAGCGTCGGAGTAGTATCGTAGCGCTAATATAGGGTAGTTATAGTTGTTATAGTAAGCGTTTAGGCACTTACCCCGATAATATAAAAGCCTATACTAATACTATAGGAATAGGCGCGGCCTATTACTAGTATACTAATAATCGCTATCCGTGATAAGTCGCCTAAGTACCGTGGCGGTATCGTGTAAGTATCGGGGTAGATATAGCTAATAGTTTAATAGGTCCCCTCCGCTACTAATAAGTAGTAGTAACGTCTTATAGATATCTACTAGGCGTATATAGCGGTAAAGGCCGCTAGTAGCGCGGGTATCGCTATTATAGGTATTCCTTTTCGGTGCCGTGGCAGTTCCACGCTAATAAGTTATAGGCTAAGAAGCGCCTAAGGATAGCGTGCCGGTCTTTTAGCCGGGCCCTAAACCGGGCGGTACCTTCTAGTCTCGGTCGTGGTAATACCGTATCGGTAAAGGTATAGGAGTTATCTTATTAGATAAGGCGTTTAGAGAGTAAGATAGACTTTATCCTAGAATACCTTATAAGTGGCTCCCCCCCGGTCCTGCTATAGCTCCTTAGCGGTATTAGCTAACTAGCCTAATAGGGTCTTAAGTATATTAAAAGCGGTATTAATACCTCTAAAGGAGGTAATAACGATAAGGACTTATCGGTATTATAATAGTACCGCGTCGATACCACTAAGGCCCCGGCTTATAGGGCCCCTATCCTAATACTTAATTAGTCGTTATACTACCTTATCCCCGATATAGTCCCCCTTTAGTATCGCGGATATCTTTATAGGCCTCTATAACTTTAAGGGCGAGGCGGAAGTCCTTAAGCCTCTTCCGTTATAGGAACCACCTTATAACTGCCCCGGCTTCCGTGTTATAGTCTAATATATCGTATAAATCCCCTTTAGTCGTGAGTAGTCTCCCCACGGTACTGAAGAGCTCCTTACGCTCTTCCTCGGTTATATCCTAATACTAGAGTACTATATACTCCGCTATTTCTGCCCCCCTATCGCCGTAGGGGCACCGTGTTATTAGAAATCCGGGTACCCTTGCTCTTACTAAGAAGGCTTATAGTCCTAGCTTTTCTATTCTAATTTAAGTAAGTGCGGCGCTTTATAGCTTTAGGAGTCCTTTATATTTCCGGAGGGAGCGTTATATCGGGGGGCGGCTCGGTACCGTTATAGCGTAGCTATATAGCCTCCGTGACTCTACCTAGGTTTAACCCTAATCCCTTGTAAGGGCTTTCCTCGGGGCCGCGTTTCCGGCCTAGGTCGTTAGGGCGTTAAGTTAGGCTATCCACGTAAAGGCCGTATAGGTCCTATAATATCGATTCGGTGACGCTAGGGCTTTTACTACGGCGTATACTCCGGCTAATATCTTATCTTCGGTTCCCTCCTCTTATATCCGGCGGACCTTCCGGGCACTAAGGCTTATAAGGTATAGGTTAAGGGGGGGGATAAAGGTCTCTTTTTCGAGGACCCTAACCGGTATAGCTTTATAGGCTCTAGCTACTAATCAGAGGCACCGGTTTTATACCGTTATAAGTGCCGCTACAGGGCCTTACCGGGGGCCGGCCCCTATCTTATAGACGGTTAAAGCGTAGTAGGTAATTATTAGTTATATTACTATAAGGTATAGTCTTCTTACGTCCGCGAAGTTATACCCCTATACTACCGCGCTAAGCCTTAAGAAGGCGTATATTTAGGTGGTTAGGCGGCTTTTTACCTTTTTAGTGTTTTATCGGAAGTTAAGCTTCCTATTAAGCTAAACGCCTAAGAACTTTATCGC
>NW_021167084.1:928565-931637 GCF_003711515.1 Sodiomyces alkalinus F11 | reverse complement strand
GGGGGGGGGAGAACTTCCGGTTTAGGACCTCGGCCTTCTCTATATATAGAGTTACCGGGTAGGCGCTATCGTCTTAGTATAGTAGTAGCACTAATAGGGGGTCCGGTAGTACGCCCCTTTAGTTTATACTTATTTCTATAGCCGCTAAAGAAGGCTATCGTCCTTCCCGGTTAAGTGAAGTAATTACCGTTAATACGTCCGCTTTATTACCGCTATAGCCTTATTCCGGCGCCTCTCCGCTTCCTAAAACTCGTCCTATCGGTTCCGGGATTTTCTGGATATATATCTACGGTAAAGGCGCCTTATTTCCTAGGTAAGGGTGGTTAGCTCTGTGTTTTATTAAAGGGTGGATAGCCGTCTAAGGGTACCCTTACGGCGGCGCGGCGCGACCTTATCGGCTATAATTATAAGGTCTACTATTAGGTTATCTAGTGCTAAGTCGATATCTTCTAGTAATATAAGGGGGCCGGTCTATTATAGCCGTGTAGTGGCGAGCTAGGGGACTTATAAGGGGTTAAAGTCTTTCTAGACCTAGCGGGGCCCGGCTAGGTCCTATAATAGTATCGTCGCGGTAGTCGGCGAGGCGTCCGTCTTTATAAGGATTCGGACTATCTATAAGTAATAGTTAGACCCGATAACGGTCTTATCCGGGCCGCTAAAGTCGTAGCGGAGCCTTTACATTACCTATATAAGGTCGATAATACTAGTATACCGGCCTAAGCGGTACTATATAGTTATTCCGGGGGGGGTTACTAGGTTAAGGTTCTACCGGGTTATAAGGGTAAATAGGGTATCGGCTTAGGGGTAGTACCGCGGTAGCTATAACTATAGGGGGTAGTATAGGTTAAAGTCCCCTATAAAGATATATCGGCCTTATAGCGGTGCCGTGTCGAATATATCTTATAGGGGCGTATTCTAGGGGATCCTAGCCGATTAGTAGTTCTCTAAGTAGATTAATTAGATTATAAGAGTATTATCCCCGGTCCTGAATATAACCGTATAGGTATCGTGGTAGGCTCGTTATATCCACGTATATAGCGGGTATCTTTTATAGATATATAAGAGGGCGTGGCCTCCTCCTTAGATTAGCCGGTATACCCTTTAGGAGGGGTATACGGGGCTTTTTATAAAGCGGTTAAGGCCGGGTTCCTAAATTACAATTATATCGTACTCGGCTTAGCACCGGAGCGGTAGCTCCCGCCGCGCCTAACTCCTCCTTATATTCCACGAAAGGATATAGATTTCTATTAATTAAAGGGGGGGGGGGTTTAAGATAATATACCCGGTATAACCGGGGTCTAGCTTTAGGATTCCTACTACGGTGCCTTATCGGTCCCGCGGGGGACTATATAGGCGCTTATCGGGCTTAGTATCGGGGAGCCCTCCTATCCCCTAATCCTCTTCATGGGCCGACCCCTATCTTTACGGAAGGGTTAGTCCTAGTCCTAGGCGATAATAATCAGGGGAAATATCTACGGCTACCGCGGGTATACCGCTTCGGTCTAGCAGGTAATATTAAAGTCCCTGGCTTAGTACTTATACACTTCGCGGGTCTTTTTAGCCTTTTTTTTTAGTAGTTAGTATAAATTATTAAAGGTATTATAGTCTCCGGTATAGGCGGCGTAACGGTAAGGGCGCCCCGGCACCGTAGCTTTATAATATCCTAGGCCTTAGGGGTGCGCTAATTCGGGCTTAGCGTAGTAGCGGTATACCCTCTTTATTATAGGGTAGCCGTTTACTTAGTAGCCGAAGTATAGGCACTTATAGTATTTTAGGGGGCTAAGGTCGGGGTTATATAGTTTATCGATATAGTTACCCCCCTTAAAGAGGAGGGTATTCCGGATAAGGCTCGCTACCCCTTCCAGCGAAGCCGATTCGATAAGGAGGAGCGCTACCCTACCGGTACCGCGGCGGGGTACCCGTTATTATACTCGGATAATCTTTACCTCGGGGTTTATATCCTATAGGGATACTAATAGGTCTTCTTCGGATAGGGCGTTAAGGACCTCCCGGGGGATAGCCTTAGCCAGCGTAGGGTAAGTACGTGCGGCTAGGGTAACTCTTTTACTAAAGGCCTTCTTAATCTATTATTCCTTATAGGTAGCCTACTACTATACCCCTTTAGTAAAGGTAAGGTAGATATCTCTACTCGGTAGCTTCTATACCGCTACGGTATCGTATCGGGTAGTTATAGCGTTTATAGCTTAGATAATCTCCTTTAGGGTCCTATCCTTAAGGGGCTAGTCTTTTAGGAGGGTTCTTTGGCGGATAATTAGTTCCCGGTAATACCTAGCGGGGATTATTTTAGGGGGTATAGGGTCCCGCGGTGGTGCCATTACGGGAGCCCGGGCTATGATATTAGCCTAGGTCTTTTTTATACCGTTTATCCTTTTTCGGAGTTCCTCTCGGATAATATAATAAATAATAGTATATAGGTATATTAGCGGTATCGTACCGGTATCCTTACGGGTACTACGTATCGTGATTAATTCCTTTATTAGCTCTACGACCTAGTTAATCGTATTCCTGTTAGCTAATGGGGCCTGAATTTCTGCCCTAATCTTAGTTACTCTTGGTTCCGGGGGGCGCGGTAGTCCCTTTTCGGTTTTATATTGGTTCCGCGCTATATCCTGCTATAGGCGGGGGGGAGAGCGCTTATATTATAAAAAGTAGGTCCGTTACGAATTCTGTATAGTTAAGGCCGGGGCGACGCTATCCTATAACTCTTCCTGCTATACTATAGCGCCGGTATTACGGTGCCGCTATAATAGTATCCTAGGAGGGAGGTAGTAGTTATAATCTTTATCCCGATAGTTTTATCGATTTTACTTTTATTACGCGCCCGTGGTTAATAGGCGTATCGATCGTGGTCTTAGCTATATAATACTAATAATATTAATAATAATACTACTAATAATAATAATACTACTAATAATAATAATACTACTAATAATAATAATAATAATACTAATAATACTAATAATAATAATAATAATAATAATAATAATAATAATAATAATAATACTAATAATAATAATAATAATAATAATAATAATAATAATAATAATAATA
>NW_021167084.1:846742-928525 GCF_003711515.1 Sodiomyces alkalinus F11 | reverse complement strand
AATAATAATAATAATAATAATAATAATAATAATAATAATAATAATAATAATAATAATAATAATAATAATAATAATAATAATAATAATAATAATAAATATATATAGCCTAACCTATCTTAATACCTAAATATATAATATTTTATCTCTAAATTAATAGTAATATAGGGGCTAAATTGCCCTGTTTAGTAGTGCCTCTTACTTCGTGTTCGTGGTCGAGATTGCGGGGGCAGAAAAGTGGGGGGACGCCTGTCCGTTCGCTGGTCTTGACAAAGGTGCTAGAAAAGGTATGGATAAGATGACTTGACTCTGGACGGTCTGTCTCTGAGAAGCATGTCGCCCCTGTAACCACATAGTTCGTAAGTGTCCGGTAGAACAACGATCAGGAACTCGAACTCGTCTCAGAGCCTTGTGATTACCAGCTACATGGTTAGATCATCCATCGATATTTGCCACTGTTTCCACACGGGAGACACTGGTCTTGTATTGTAACCGACACAACGGTCATCAGTTCCGCACGACCCCCTGGGATCACCAGGGCAGAGAGTACAATATTGCCGACGTACTGGCGATATCTCAGGGCAACCACGAGACTATATTCTCTCTATCAGCAGTGGCCAGCCTCTGCTTAATCCACTTTCGTCGACCATGGAATCGGTCATGTCGGGTGTTGATCTTGGGCCATATCGCAGATTCGTGCAGAAGATGCTCTGGGACCCCGAGCCACCTAACGACCAAAACAGTGACCAGCCGGTCTGGTGCCTGGGGATTTCATACACCAGAGGCACCAGAGGTGCAAACAACAGTGACAAAACGAGTCCGGCCCTGGCCCAACCCAACACTACCAGGTCGCCACAATGTGATGCCAAACCGGAGGAATCGCTGGCCTTAGGGAGCACCTACCGAACCACATTCGAAACGGTTACCAGCAAGGTTTCCAAATCTCTAACCTTTGATACTATGGGAGACGATAAGGGCTGGCCGTCTGCCTTCCTTGACGACTTCGAGTCAAGGTTCTGGATGACCTACCGATGCGATTTTGGACCTATTCCGAAGTCCACCCACCCGCGCGCGGCATCGGCTCTATCTTTACCGATGCGAATCAAGAGCCATCTCACAGACCAGAGCGGCTTCTCCTCTGATACGGGGTGGGGATGCATGATCCGATCCGGCCAGAGTCTGCTGGCCAACGCCATGGCGCTGCATACCCTCGGCCGTGGTGAGTTGGCGACTTGGTCTGCCTTTCGGGGCTTTTTGAGCTAATCCGCGGACAGAGTGGCGACGAGGAACAAAGCCAGACACAGAACGAAATCTTCTGGCTAAGTTCGCCGATGACCCGAGAGCACCGTACTCCATACACCAGTTTGTCAAGCACGGCGCTGCGATGTGTGGAAAATATCCCGGGGAGTGGTTTGGGCCGTCTGCCACAGCCCGATGCATACAGTGAGGGATAAATAGTGGATGCAAATGTTGAATCTCTCTCGGGCTGACCCGTTTCACGCAGGGCCTTGGCGAATGAACACGAACCACAGCTTCGTGTCTATTCAACGGGCGACGGTCCTGATGTATATCAGGACGGTTTCATGAACCTTGCCAAGCCAGATGGGCAAGCTTTTCGCCCGACTCTGATTCTCGTGGGCACGAGGTTAGGTATTGATAAGGTAACGCCAGTATATTGGGAGGCGCTTCTAGCAGCTCTCCAAATGCCGCAGTCAGTCGGGATAGCAGGGTACGCGCACCTCGATTCTCAACGATGTACCCCAGCTAATCACATACACAGTGGCCGGCCTTCTTCCTCGCATTACTTTGTCGGGACACAAGGCTTGTACCTCTTCTACCTTGATCCTCATCACACTCGGCCAGCATTGCCATGGTACGAAGATCATGGCAAGTATACAGAGGCAGATGTAGATTCAGTTCACACTAGACGGCTTCGCCGTTTACATGTAAGAGAGATGGATCCAAGTATGTTGGTGGGGTTTCTCATACTGGACGAAGAAGACTGGGAGGACTGGAAACGAAACGTCAAGCATGTCCAGGGGAAAGCTATTATTCATGTGGCAGATCATGATCCTCGAATGGTTCGTGAGGGTCCCGTCAGAGAACGACGCAGCGCTATCGATGAGGTCGAGATACTCAGTGACGGCGACAGCGACACGGCATTGGCATCGTGATTCCCGTGCGGTTGTGGCGTGGCAAACACGCTAACATTGGTTGCATGGGCAGCTTGAATTGGAAAGCTGAAGAATGACGGTGCTCTGTGTTCAAGGGCTTGTATAATATTGTATGCTGGGACCGGGATCAGCTAGAGCGCTGACGACAACCCGTGCCACGCCCCACTTATATTTTGGTTTATTAGGCACTCACTAGCTATAAGCTGGTGCTGGATAGTTTTATTGCTATGATAGTTTATGGCTACTTTTTTTACGATTTTAAAGCTATATATAACTATCAAGATAATATAACCTAATAACCTATCCTAGACGTAATATATAGCTTACCTAATCGCTTAGCCTTCCTCTAAGCCCTAGCCGCTTTTATAGCTTCTTCGCCTACCTTTTTATATACTCTCTACTTCTTTAAATATATAGCCTTTAGTATATACTCTGCCTTTATAACCTTATCCTTAACACGTTATTTAGCTATCCTACGTGTATCGTTTACTATTAAAACCCCTCTATGCTATGGCTAGATATTCTTAGTAGCGTAGCGTTACTTTATAATAAGCTCGGTATACTTCGTATATACGAGGTCCCTCTTTACCTAGATTAGTTTAGACGCTGGGGATAATAACCCTTTAATAAAGCTTATTACTTTACGTTATATAATAAGGTTTATTTTCACCTTATCACGTAAACTACGCCTAATTCTATAGGCAGAATAATATATCTAATAAAGAGTTATTAGCGTTATCGGGTTCAGGGACTTATCGCTACCACGTAAAGGCGATAACGTAGGTGTAGGTGGTATCGTATATCAAACTAGCACTTATATAGTTAAACCAATAGAGTAAAAGTCTCGTATATATATATTATATTAAGTTATATCTATATAATTCTCTTATATCCTTAATTTAGGTAGTGAAGACTCTAGTATAGGTACTATATTATTTAGATCTATCCTGTCTTTCCCGGTATCTCCCCTTATTATATCCTAATACCCGAGGTCCCCGAGGTCCGAAGCCCTTAGTTAGGCATAGATCCCCTAAGGATTATATTGTGGTCCGTATACCTATACGATACACCCCCTTAGTTAAGGTGGATCCTGCTAGTTTAACTAATTAGAGGCTTCGGTTTAAACTAAAAGCTCTTAACTTTTCTATTATAAATATAATAGTTAAAGGAAAACGCCCTTATAAAAGAGATCTAAATCCGCCCTATTTAACCGTTTAATTTAATTCTATTATAATCGGTTCCTCGATTCTAATTAGCCAGATCGGCTTAATAAGATCTATATCTATTAGATCGGCCACGCCCTTGGAGGCTATTATCGTCGCTATAGACAAGGCTTTAGCACGCTTAATATCTTCGTATAGTTATTTTAACTACTTAATACGAGTCTTTTAATCCGTTAAATTAAGCTATTATTATAATAACTAATAACCTCGGCCACGCCTATTAACCACGGGCGCGTAATAGGAGTAAAATCGATAAAACTACTAAGATAGAGATTATACCCACCGCCTCCTTCCCGGGATACTATTATAGCAGCACCGTAATACCGGCGTTACGGTATAACCGGAAAAGATATAGGATAATCCCGCCCCTATTATCCCGATTTTATCCACGCAGAATTCGTAATAGGCTTACTTTTCGTAATACGAGCGCTCCCCCCCCCCCCTTTTTACCCGTGGCGGGATATAGCGCGGAACCGATATAAGACTAAAAGGGGATTACCGCGCCCCCCGGAACTGAGAGTAACTAAGATTAAGGTAAAGTTTTAGGCCTTACTAGCTAATAAGAACACGATTAAGTAGGTTATAGAGCTAGTAAAGGAAATAATCACGATACGTATTACCCGTAAGGACGCTAGTATAATACCGCTAGTATACCTATACGTTACTATTTATTACGTTATATAAGAGGAACTCCGAAAAGGAATAAATAGCACGAAAAAGACCTAGGCTAGTATTATAGCCTAGGCTTCTATAACGGTACCGCTATAGGACTTTAACCCCCCTTAAAGTAATCCTTATTAAGCATTACCGGGAATTAATTATCCGTTAAGGAACCCTCCCCGAAGATTAGCCCCTTAAGAATAGGACCTTAAAAGATATTATCTAAGCTATAAACGCTATAATTACCCGATACGATACCGTAGCGGTATAGAAACTACTAAGCGGAGATATCTACCTTACCTTTACCGAAAGGGTATAATAGTAGGCTATCTATAAGGAATAATAAATTAAAAAGGCTTTTAGTAAAGGAGCTACCCTAGCCGTATATACCTACCTTACGCTAGCTAAGGCTATCCTTTATAAGGTCCTTAACGCCTTATCCGAAGAGGACCTATTAGTATCCCTATAAGATATAAACCCTAAAGTAAATATTATCCGAGTATAATAACGGGTACCCTATTATAGTATTAGTAGGGTAGCGCTCCTCCTTATCGAATTAGCTTCGCCGGAAAGGGTAGTAAGCTTTATCCGGAATACCCTCCTCCTTAAGGGGGGTAGCTATATCTATAAACTATATAATCCCGACCTTAGTCTCCTAAGGTGCTATAAATACCTATACTTCGGCTACTAGGCGAATAGCTACTTTATAGCGGAGAGGGTATACCGCTATTATGCTAAGCCTAAATTGGTATACCCTTAGGGCCTAAGATACTATAAAGTTATAGCGCTAGGCCGCCCCCGCCGCTACGCCGCCTATACCGGAGACTATAATACCTTTAACGATATATACCGATTATTAAAGAAAGAGGCTAAGAAAACCCGTAAAGTATATAAGTACCGAGCTAAAGACTTCGATATTACCCGTTAGACTAAAGGGGTATACCCGCGGTAGCCCTAGATTTTCCCCCTAATTATTATCGCTTAGGATTAGGACTAACCCCTCCGTAAAGGTAGGGGTCGGCCGCCGAAAAGGACTAGGGGATAGGAGGGCTCCCCGATACTAGGCCCGATAAGCGCCTATATAGTCCCCTATAGGGCCGGTAAGGCACCGTAGTAGGAACCCTAGAGCTAGACCTTGGTTATACCGGGTATATTATCTTAACCCCCCCCCTTTAACTAATAAAAATCTATATCTTTTCGTGGAATATAGGGAGGAGTTAGGCGTAGCGAGAGCTACCGCTCCGGTACCGCGCCGAGTACGATATAATAGTAATCTAAGAACCCGGCCTTAACCGTTTCACGAAAAGCCCCGTATACCCCTCCTAAGGGGTATACCGGCTAATCTAGGGAGGAGGCTATACCCCCTTGTATATCTATAAAAGACACCCGCTATATATATAGATATAGCGGGCCTACTATAATACCTACGCGGTTATATTCAGGACTAGAGATAATACCCTTATAATCTAGTCGATTTACTTAGAGAACTACTAGTTAGCTAGGACCCCCTAGAATATACTCCTATAAGATATATTCGACACGGCGCTACTATAAGGCTAATACATCCTCGTAGGGAACTTTAAGCTATACTACCCCTTATAGTTATAGCTACTACGGTACTACCCCTAAGCCGATACCCTACTTACTCTTATAACCCGATAGAACCTAGACCTAGTAACCCCCCCCCGGAATAACTATATAGCACCGCCCGGGCCGGTATACTAGTACTATTAACCTTATATAGGTAATATAAGGGCTCCGCTATAATTTTAATAGCCCGGATAAGACCGTTATCGGGTCTAACTATTATTTATAGATAGCCTGAATCCTTATAAAGACGGATACTATATCGATTACCGCGATAATACTACCGCGGGACCTAAAAGGGCCCTGCTAGGTCTAGAAAGACTTTAACCCCTTATAAGTCCCCTAGCTTACTGCTATACGGCTATAGTAGACCGGCCCCCTTATAATATTAGGAGATATCGACTTAGTACTAGATAACCTAATAAAGGAGTAGAATACGGAGCTAACTGCCCTTACTTAAAAAGTAAGGCGCCTTTACTATAGATATATAACTAAGAAGTCCCGGAACCGATAGGATAAGTTTTAGGAAGCGGAGAAGTACCGAGATAAGGCTATAGCGGTAGCGAAGCGGCTATACTAATAGCACCTACTCTACTTAACCGAGAAGGATAATAGCCTTTTCTAGCGGTTATAAAAATAAGCACGAATTAAAAAGGGTATACTACCGGACCCCCTATTAATACTATTACTATACCGAGATAATAGCGATTACCCGGTAACTATATATATAGAGAAAGCCGAAATCCTTAACCGGAAGTTCTCCCCCCCCCCCTCCTTACCGCCTTTAGGCCCTTAGGCGCGGAATTCCCCCCGGGGTAGGATATCCGCTAAGACGTTATTATAGCGGACGTATAGGGGCGCTTTAAGAAGATAAAACCCTAGGCGGTACTAGGTCCTAATAGACTCCTAGTAGGGCTCCTAAAAGTATATAGACCCCCTTTATGCTAAAGACTTAGTGCTATCTTTATAGTATACCTTAAAGCGAGCTATTACCCGAAAAGGTGCCGCCACGCTACCGTGGTAATACTTAAGAAGGAAGACCGGCCGCCGGCCGATTACGGGATAGTAAAGGGCTAGCGGCCGATATTACTCCTTAGTATAATAGGTAAGGTCCTTAAGGGGATACTAGCTAACCGGATAGGGCGAAATATAAAGATAGTAGTATAAAGAGTTATAAAGGCCGTAAAGGCGAGCTAGGCTTATAACGGTATCGCTTTAATACTCTAACTAAATATTAAAGGCGCCTTCGATACTATCCCTTATTCTCGCCTCCTTAAAATACTTAAAAGGAAGGCTTCCCCTAGTAGCTTACTACCCTAATTAGTAGCTTTCTCTAAGACTATATAGCCTAGCTATTACTTAATAGCGGAACGGCCCCCCCACGGTACCTTTATAGGGGTATACTATAGGGCTCCTTAATCTTCTTTATCCTTTTTATCCTTTATATCTTTACTCTATACGAAAAACTAAAAAGGGTTCCTAAAATAATAGTAATAGGTTTTACCGATAATACGAATATTATCGCCTTTAGTAGAATAAAAGTATAGATATAGTAACGCCTTACCGCTATATAGCGGATATACTTAGATTAGGAGATAGCGAGCGGACTATAATTTAAACTAGCTAAGTATATCTATATCCCTTTCACGAAGTCACGCTAACCCTTACCTACCCTACTCCCCCTTAATACTTTTTCGGTACCGGTAACAGAGGCGATAAAGTTCCTAGGCATTTAGCTTAATAGAAAGCTTAACTTCCGATAAAACACTAAAAAGGTAAAGAGCCGTCTAGCTACCTAAATATATGCCCTCTTAAGGCTTAGCGCAGTAGTGTAGGGGTATAGCTTTATAGATATAAGAGGACTATACCTCGTAGTAATACGACTAGTAATCGCTTATTACGCCTTAACCATTTATAAAATAAGGGCCGGCCCCTAGTAAAGCCTTATAGCGGTACTTATAACGGTATAGAACCGGTACCTCTAATTAATAGCTAGAGCCTATAAAGTTATACCGGTTAGGGTCATTAAAAAAAAGATCTTTATCCCCCCCCTTAACCTATACCTTTTAAGCCTTAGTGCTTAGAAGGTCCGCCAGATATAAGAGGAGGGAACCGAAGATAAGATATTAGCCGGAGTATACGCCGCGGCGAGAGCCGTAATAGCACCGAATTAGTATTATAGGACCTATACGGCCTCGCGTGGATAGCCTAACTTAACGCCCTGATAACCTAGACTAGAAACGCGGCCCCGAGGAAAGCCCTTATAAGGGACTAGGGTTAAACCTAGGTAAAGGCACGGAGGCCTTATACCTATACCGTAGCGGTACTGAGCCGCCCCCTAATATAATACTCCCTCCGGAAACATAGAGGACTTCTAAAGCTATAAAGCGCTATACTTACCTAAATTAAATTAAAAAAGCTAGGCCTATAAGCCTTTTTAGTAAAAGCGAGGGTACCGGGATTCCTAATAACGCGGTGCCCTTATAGCGGTAGGGGGCAGAAACAGCGGAGTATATAGTGCTTTAATACTAGGATATAACCGAGGAAGAGCGTAAAAAGCTTTTCGGTATTATACGGAGACTACTCACGATTAAAGGGGATTTATACGATATATTAGACTATAATATAGAAGCCGGGGTAGTTATAAGGTAGTTCTTATAACGGAAGAGGCTTAAGGATTTCCGCCTCGCCCTTAAAGTTATAAAGGCCTATAAAGATACCCGTGATACCGAAAGGGGACTATACTAGGGATAAAGCGGTAGAACGACTAATTAATTATTAGGATAAGGGCCCTATAAGCCAGGACCCCGGCGGTATCGATATAATACTATTACGGCACTGATTAGCTCTTATCGTTATTACCTCCCTTAGAGGTATCAATACCGCTTTTAATATACTTACGACCCTTTTATGCTAGTTAGATAATACCGCTAAGGAGCTATAGCAGGACTAAGAGGGAGTTATTTATATAGTATTCTAGGATTAGATCTATCTTACCCTTTAAACGTCTTATCTAATAAGATAGCTCCTATACCTTTACCAATATAGTGCCGCCGCGACTACGATTAAAAGGTAATACCCGGTTTAGGACCTGGCTAAAAGACCGGGACGCTATCCTTAGGCGCTCCTTAGCCTATAACTTATTAGCGTAGAACCGTTATAGCACTAAAGGGGGATACTTATAATAGCAATACCCGCGCTATTAGCGGTCTTTACCGTTATGTATACCTAATAAATATCTAGAAGGCGTTACTACTACTTTTTAGTAGCGGAGGGGATTTATCGAATTATTAGCTATATTTACCCTAATATATATATAAAACTACTACGGTATTAAGGCGACTTATATCCTTATATAGACGGCGACTATTAGTATACTAGTAATAGGCTATACCTATTCTTATAGTATTAGCGTAAGCTTTTATATTATTAGGGTAAATACCTAAACGCTTATTATAACGAATATAATTACCCTATATTAGCGCTATAATACTACTCCGACGCTATTAAGGGCTATATACGGTATAACACGAATTATACCGCGCTTATAGTAGCGGTTATTAGTATTAGTATTAGTATTATTAGGAGACGATATCTACAACTATTAGTACGCTACTACTAAGGCACCGCTACGCCACGAAGAGAACTTATATTACTCTATTACTTTAGATAATTTATTTATATATATAAATCACTACTATACTACCTAGTTAACCCTATACTATTATATTACCGCGATACTACCTATAAGACACCTATAATTAAAATATAATAGGAATATAATAAGAAAACTAAAAGGGTTTACTAGTTAATATAGGCTATAACGATACACCTATAAGGCTATAAGCGGGAATAGATCGGGGAAAACCTATAATAAACTCGTTAGCGTTATAGGAGAAAGAGGGAGGATTAAGGTATAAAGGCCTTAGGGGATATTAACTATCCAATTCTTATAATAGGGTAAGGCTTTATTCCCCTTACCTGCCGCCGGATATAGTAGGAACCTACCTAAAGGAGGTAGGAGGCGCTTACCTCCCCTACTCTTTTTATTAACCGAATAGAAGGAATAAAGGTATAATCCCCGAGGGATATAGGGAGTCCGAGGAGGGAGAGCCGTAGCTACCGTATAGCGGAAGCGCGGTAGCGCCCCATTAGCCCTTATTTTACTAATAGAGATTAGCTTAGGCTAACCTATCTAACTATTAGCCTACTATACTTTCTATTAGCCACCGGCCTAAAGGTAAGATCTAGATACGTAATAGGATAAACCGGGGCTATATCGGCCCCGTAGCGGCACCTCTTCACCTAAGGAAGTGTATAGAGGTTTTCCCCGGGTTTTACCTGGGTTTTCCCCTCTATAGCTACCCGAGAAGGACCGTATAGCCTAGAAAGGCTCCTATAGATAGATTAGTTAGGATAGCGGAGTAAGATTAATAATAATAAGCTATTATTATAGTCTTTTAATCCCTGCCTCCGGTAATACCTTTATTAAGCCGTCCGCGATTATATCCTTTATATTAATATACGTAACCTTAAAGAGGCCTTACTATACTAACTAGCGCGCCTACTAGTTATAAATATTGATATAGTATAGCCTTATTCGTAGGCGTTATGCCTTCTTATTAACGAGGTTAATAGTCTGCTAAATATCGTAATAGAGCTATAGTTATTATTAATATAATTAAAGCTTTAAATATCTTAATATCCGACTCACGAATAACGTCTCCTTAGCCGCCTTTATTAGAGTAAGTAGTTCCGGCTCTATTAACGACGTCGTATCCGTTAGTTACTTACCCGCCTTCTAGTTAATAATACTGCCGAAGAGCTTTATCGTATATCCTTATAAACTTTTACAGTCTAGATTATATCCGAAGGACGCGTCGTTTACGGTTAAGAAGAGTCTATCTCTACCGAATTCTAGGTAGTTATATCTTATATAGTATAAGAATGTCAGCATATAAATAAGGTATGCAAAAGATATGTGTATGCATTAAAGCAGAGTAAAAGGTACTCTGCGAGAATATCTAACTATAAGGTAAAAGGAGGGGAAATCGATATAGATATATCGGTCGGAAGTACTCTATCCGTGAACGAAAATAGCGTAACTTATACCCCGGTAAGTGTATAGTAGTATCTAATATACTCCCTAGAACTATGGGATTAATCCTGACTGTTCTGCTTAATTAAAGCCGTAAATCAAGGGTAAAATAGAGCCTAGATATTAATCTAATAGTGGAACGGCTTATTAACAAGCGCGCTCTTTTTATACCTAAAAACGTTAAAAACGTGTAAACACAGATACCTAAAATAATAGTCTAAAAGGGTACTAAAATAACAGTTAAATTAACTGCTTAAGATAACGATAAAGGACTATACCCCTTATTAATTACTTCTATCCTCCTAGCTTAGGACATCTATCTCTAATAGATATAGAAACACCTTATATTTTTACGGGGCGAGTACCTTAATTCGCCTATCGTTGACTATCTATTAAGTCAAGATCTAAGTAATCAGGACCTTCTTCTATTAAACGGTCTAATGGATCTAAAGGGCGTGGATATCTAGATACTTTTATCCAGAGGTAACCTAAGGGCGTAGAGCTTTTAAAAAGATCCTTATTTAGTTATTATGATAGTATATCGTTAGTAGCTTATCTTTAAAGGTTAGAGTAAGGTCTTATATTAAACGCCTCGTCGCGATATACTACCTAGTAGTAGCAGAAAAGGCTATAAGCTCGGCTTTAGTACTAAAGGTTATAACGCTTATTTACTTATTTACCTTTTAGTCTATAGAACCCCTAAATAATAATATAGTATAGCCTTAGGTGCTATACTAAGTCTCACGGTCGTCCCTAAAGGCGGCGTTAAAAGTATGATAAAGTGCGTTAGTATAAGTGGGTATTATATAGTCTAAGTAAAGGTATAAGGACTTAGTAAAGGCGAGGTACTTTAAACACCTATCTACGGTATTATAAGACTATTTTGTTTTTATACTCTTATTTTAGTCTATTTTTTCCGCCCTTTTTCGACACGCCTATTAATCACGGGCGCGTAATAGGAGTAAAATCGATAAAACCACTAAGATAGAGATTATAACTACCGCCGTCCCTCCCGGAATACTATCGTAGCGGTACTATAATATCGGCGCTATAGTATAGCCTAAAAAGACGTAGGATAGCGTTATTCCGACCTCGACTATACAGAATTCGTAACAGACCCACTTTTCGTAACATAAGCGCTCCCCCCCCCCTAAGGCAGGATATAGCGCGGAACCCATATAAGACCGAAAAGGGGCTACTACGCCCCCCGGACCTAAGAGTAGCTAAGATTAAGGCAGAAATTTAGGCCTTATTAGCTAATAGAAATACGATTAAGTAGGTTATAGAGCTAGTAAAAGAACTAATTATAATATATAGTACCCGTAATAGTACTAGCACGCTACTATTAGTATACCTATACGCATCCGTCCGCTATATTATCTAAGAGGAACTCCGAAAAGGAATAAGCGGTATAAAAGAGACCTAGGCTAATATTATAGCCTAAGCTCCCCCGGCGGTACCACCGCGGGACCCCGCCCCGCTAAAATAATCCCTATTAGGTATTACCGGGAACTAATTATCCGCTAAGGAACCCTCCCCGAAGACTAGCCCCTTAAAGCTAGGACCCTAAAGGAAATTATCTAAGCTATAAACACTATAACTACCCGATATAATACTATAGCGGTATAAAAGCTACTAAGCGGAGATATCTACCTTACCTTTACTAAAGGGGTATAGTAGTAGGCTATTTATAAGGAATAATAGGTTAAGAAGGCCTTCGGTAAAGGAGCTGCCCTAGCCGTATATACTTACCCAACGCTTACGAAGGCTATCCCCTAGGAGGTCCTTAACACCCTATCCGAGGAGGACCTACTAGTGTCCCTATAAGATATAAACCCTAAGGCTAAAATCCTCTAAGCACGATAATAAGTACCCTGCCGCGGTACTAGTAAGGTAGCGTTTTTACTTATCGAATCGGCTTTACCGGAAAAGGCAGTAAGCCTTATCTGGAATACCCTCCTCTTTAAAAAGGGTAATTATATCTATAACGTATATAATCCTAACCTTAGCCCCCTAAGGTGCTATAAATACCTATACTTCGGCTATAAGGCTAATAGCTACCCTATAGTAAAAAGGGTATACTGCTACTACGCTAGGCCTAAATTAGTATACCTATAAGGCCTAGGACGCTATAACGCTATAGCGCCTAGCTACTCCCGCCGCTATACCGCCCATACCGGAGATTATAATACCTTTAACGACTTATACTAACTACTAAGGAAAAAGGCCGAGAAAACTCGCGGAGCGTATAAGTACCGAGCCAGGGACTTTAATATTACCCGCTAGACCGAAGCAGATACCTATAGCAGCCGTAGATCTTCCCCTTAATTATTATCGCCTAGGACTAAGACCGGCCCGTTTATAAGGGCCGGGGATACCCCCCGAAAAGGACTAGAGGATAGGAGGGCTCACTAATACCAGGCCTAATAAGCGCTTATATAGTCCCCCGCGGGGCTAGTAAGGTACTATAGTAGGAGCTATAAAGCTAGGACTAGACCCCGGTTATACCGGGTATCTTATCCTAACCCCCCCTACTAACTAATAAGAATCTATATCCTTTCGTGGAATATAAGGAGGAGTTAAGCGTAGCGGGAGCTCCTATTTTAGTGCCGCGCCGAGTATAACGTGATAGTAATCCAGGAACCCGGCCTTAATCCCTTTACGAAGAGCCTGACCTACCCCTCTTAGGGGGTATACCGGCTAATATAGGGAGGAGGCCGCGTCCTCCTATATATATATAAGAGATACTCGCTATATACGTGGACGTAGCGGGCCTACTATAATACCTACGCGGATATATTTAGGACTAGAGATAACGCCCTTATAATCTAGTTAATTTACTTAGAGAACTACTAGTTAGCAAGGATCCCTTAGAATACACCCCTATAAGATATATTCGATATAGTACTACCGCGGGGCCGCTATATCCTTATAGGGGACTTTAACCTATACTATTCTTTATAGTTATAGCCACCGTATTATTACCCCCGGGCCGATACTTTATTTACCCTTATAACCTGTAGAACCTAGACCTAATAACCCCCCCCGGGACTATTACGTAGCACCGCCCGGGCCGGCGTACTAGCACTATTAACCTTATATAGGCGATATAAGGGCTCCGCTACAATTTTAGCGGCCCTAATAAGACCGTTATCGAATCGGACTACTACTTATAGACGGCCTAAATCTATACGGAGATAGATACTACGCTAAGTACCGTAACGATATTACCGCGGGACTTAGGCGGACCCTACTAGGTCTAGAAGGACTTTAACCCCTTATAGGTCCCCTAGCTTATAGCTATATAACTATAGTAGACCGGCCCCCTTATAATACTAGGAGATATTAACTTAGTACTAGATTACCTAATCGGGGACCTTACGATTATAGCCGATAAGACTATATAGTGCCGTTACGGGGGCACCCCTAGACTCTTACTTACCCCTTAGTAGAACGCGGAGCTAACCGCCTTTACCTAGGAAGTAAAGCGCCTTTACCGTAGATATATATATAGGAAGTCACGGAACCGATAGGATAAGTTCTAGGAAGCGGAGAGGCGCCGCGATAAGGCTATAGCGGTAGCTAAGCGGTTATACTAGCGGTACCTACTATATAAGACTAGGAAGAACGATAAGCTCCTTTAGCGATTATAGAAAGAGGTATAAGTAAAAGGGAATATACCGCTAGACCCCTTATTAATACCGCTATTACGCCGAAATAATAGCGATAACCTAGCTACTATACACGCGGAGAAAGCTAAAGTCCTTAACCGGAAGTTCTTTTTACCCCCCCTCCTTATTACCCTTAGGCCCTTAGGCGCGGAATTCCCCCCTAGATAGGATATCCGCCACGACGTTACTATAGCGGATATATAGGGGCGCCTTAAGAAGACTAAACCCTAGGCGGTAATAGGACCCGATAGGCTCTTAGCAGGGCTCCTTAAAGTATATAGACCTCTTTTATACTAAAGACTAAGCGCTATCTTTATAGCGTGCCTTAAAGCGGGTTATTACCCGAAGAGGTGCTGTTACGCTACCGTAATAATCCTTAAGAAGGAAGGCTAGCCGCCGGCCGACTACGAGATAGTAAAGGGCTAATAACCGATATTACTCCTTAATATAATAGGTAAGGTCCTTAAGGGGATACTAGCCGACTATATTACCGCTATAGCGGAGGAGTATCGGCTCCTCCTAAAAGGATATATAAGTAACTAGACTAGGCGGAGTATAGAGATAGTAGTATAAAGAGTTATAAAGGCTATAAGGGCGAGCTAGGCCTATAACGGCACCGCTTTAATACTCTAACTAAATATTAAAGGCGCTTTCGATACTATCCCCTATTCCTATCTCCTTAAGGTACTTAAAAGGAAGGGATTCCCCTAATAGCTTATTACCCTAATTAATAGCTTCCTCTAAGACTATATAGCCTAGCTATTACTTAATAGCGAAATAGCCCCCCTATGGTACCTCCGCGGGGGTATACTATAAGGCTCCCCAATCTCCCTTATCCTCTTTATCCTATATATCTCTACCCTTCATAAGGAGCTAGAAAGGGTACATAAAAGAATAATAGTAGGATTCGCTAAAAATATGAGTATTATCGCCTTTAGCAGGATAAAGGTATAGATATAGTATTATCTTACCACTGCGTAGCGTGCTTACTTAGACTAAAAGATAGCGAGCAGATTATAGTTTAAACTAGCTAAGTATATTTATATCTCTTTTACAAAGTCACGCTAACCCCCTTTTACCCTACTCCCTCTTAGCGTTACCTCGGTGTTAGTAACGAAGGCGATAAGGCTCCTAGGCGTTTAGCTTAATAGGAAACTCGATTTCCGGCGATACGCTAAAAAGGTAAAAAGCCGACTAGCTATATAAATATACGCCCTCTTAAGGCTTAGTACGGTAGCGTAGGGGTATAGCTTCGCGGATATAAGAAAACTATACCTTATAGTAGTAAGACTAGTAATAGCTTATTACGCCTTAGCCGTTTATAAGATAGGGGTTAGCCCCTAGTATAGCCCTATAGCGGTACTTATAGCGATATAGAACCGGTGCTTTAGATTAATAGCCGGAGCCTATAAGGCTATACTAGTTAGGGTCCTCGAAAAGGAGACCTTTATCCCCCCCCTTAACCTATACCTCTTAAGCCTAAGCGCCCGAAAGATCCTCCGGATATAAGAAGAAGGGACCGAAGATAAGATATTAGCTAGAGTATATACTATAGCGAGAGCCTTAGCGGCACCGAATCGGTATTATAGGACCCACGCCGCCCTTATATAGATAGTATAGCTTACCGCCCTAATAACCTAGGCCGGAACCGCGCCCCCGCGGAAGGCCTTTATAAGGGAATAGGGTTAAGCCTAGATAAAAGCATAGCGGCCCTATACCTATACTATAACGGTATTAAGCCGCCCCCTACTATAACGCTCCCTCCGGAAATATAAAGGGCTCCTTAAGCTATAAAGCTCTATACTTACCTAGATTACATTAGAAAAACTAGGCCTATAAGCTTTCCTAGCTAAAATAAGGGTGCTAGGCTTTCTATTACCGCGGTGCCCTTACGGGGATAGAGGGGCGGAAATAGCGGAGCACGTAATACTCTAATACTAGGAGGTAACCGAGGAGGACCGGAGGGACCTTTTTAGTGCTGTGGGGAGACCACTTATAACTAAAGGAGAATTATATAACGCACTAAAATATAATACTAAGGCCGGGATAGTTATAAGGTGGTTCCTATAACGGAAGAGGCTTAAGGACTTTCTTTCGCTTTACCCTCGAAGTTATAGAGGCCTATAAAGATACCCGTTATACCGAAGCGGGACCGTATTAGGGATAGGGCGGCTTAGGATAGGGGCCTTATAAGCTAGGACCCTAGTGGTATCGACGTAGTACTATTACGGCACCGATTAGCTTTTATTATTATTACCTCCTTTAAAGGCACTAATACCGCTTTTAACGTACTTAAGACCCTATTAAGCCTAGTTAGCTAGCTAATACCGCTAGGGAGCCGTAGCGGGACCGAGGGGGAGCCACTTATAAGGTACTCTAAGATTAGATCTATCTTACCCTCTAAACGTCATATCTAATAAGATAACTCCTATATCTTTACCGATACGGTGCCGCTATAACCGTAACTAGAAAGTAATACCCGGTTTAGGGCCCGGCTAAAAGACCGGGATACTATCCCTAGGCGCTCCTTAGCCTATAACTTATTAGTATAGAACTACTATATCACCGAAAGGGAATACCTATAGCAGCGATACTAGCGCTACTAGCGGCCTTTACTGCTATATATACCTAATAGATATCTATAAGGCGTTACTACTACTTCTTAGTAGCGGAGGGGACCTATTAAGCTATTAGCTATATCCACCTTAACGTATACACGGTATTATTACGGCACCGAGGCGATTTATATCCTTATATAGACGGCGATTATTAGTATACTAGTAATAGGCCGCGCCCGTTCCCGTGGTATTAGCGTAAGCTTCTATATTATCGGGGTAAGTGCCTAAACGCTTACTATAATAAATATAATTACCCTATATTAGCGCTACGACACCACTCTGATAACACTAAGGGCTATATACGGTATAACACGAACTATACCGTGCTTATAGCGGCGGTTATTATTATTAGTATTAGTATTATTAGGAGACGATATCTACGACTATTAGTATACTACTACTAAGGTACCGTTACGCTACGAAAGGAACTTATATTATACTCCCACTATTAATTACTTAGTTATATATATGAATTAATGCTATACTACCTAGTTAACTCCACGCCACTACGCTACCGTGACGCTACCCACGAAGACACTTATAATTAATTATAATAGGGAAATAACGAGGAAGACTAAAGGGGTTTACTATTAGTATAGACCCGTAACTATAAGCCTATAGTACCGTAAGCGGGTATAGATTAGGAGGAAAACCTATAACGAACTTATTAGCATTATAGGAGGAAAAGAGAGGAAAAAGAGGCACGAAGACCTTATAGGATATTAGCTATCTAAATTTTATAACAGGGTAGAGTACTATCCTCCTTACCTGCCGCCGGATATAGCAGGAACCTACCTAGGGGAGGCAGGAGGCGCCTACCTCCCCTATACTCTTTATTAACCGAATAGAAGGAATAAAAGATATAATCCTCGGAGATATAAGGAGGCCGAGGCTAAAGGGTCGTAGCCGTTATACCGCGGAGGCGCGGCGGTACCCCCTCGGCCTTTACTCCGTCGCTAACAATTAGCTTAGGCTAACCTACCTAACCACTAGCCTGCTATACTTCCCGTTAGCTACTAGCCTAGAGGTATAATCCAGATATATAGCAGAGACGAACCGGGACTATATCGGCCCCGTAGCGGTACCACTCCACCTAAGGAAGTGTATAAAGGTTTTCCCCGGGTTTTACCTAGGTTTTCCTATCTATAGCTACCCGAGAAGGACTATATAGCCTAGAAAGGCTCCTATAGATTAGTTAGGATAGCGGAGTAAAATCGATAATAATAATAATAAAAACGCGCGCTCTTTTTATATCTAAAAACGTTAAAAACGTATAAAAACAGGTGGTTAAATTAACCCCAAAACCACGTCAAAACGTTAAAAACGGGTGCCTAAATAATAATCTAAAAGGCATTAAGAAAAACGGTTAATCTAGGCTATAAATTTTAAACTTAGCACCGCGCCTCTTATCCATTATCTTAAGCCCCCTAGCTTAGGACCTCTATCTCTAATAGATATATAAACGGCTTATATTTCTACGGGGGAAGTACCTTAATTAGCCTATCACTAACTATCTCTTAGGTCGAGATCCAGGCGATCAGGACCTTCTTTTAATCAATAACCTATCGGATCTAAAGGGCGTGGATATCTAGATACTTTAATCTAGATATAACCTAAGGGCGTGGAGCCTCTAAAAGGATCCTTATTTAGTCGTTATCGTAGTATATCGTTAATGGCTTATTTTTAAAGGTTAAGGTTAGGTCCTTAATTAAACGCCTAATCGCGATATACTGCCTAGTAGTAGTAGAAAGTGCTATAAGCTCGGCTTTAGTATTAGAGGTCATAACGCTTATTTACTTATTTGCCTTCTAGTCTATAGGACCCCCGAATAATAATATAGTATAGCCTTAGGAGCTATACCGAGTCTTATAGTTATCCCTAAAGGCCGTGTTAGAAGTATAGTAAAGTGCGTGCTATAAGTGGTTATTACGTAGTCCGAAGTAAAGGTATAGGGACTTAATAGAGGCGAGGTACTTTAAATACCTATCTACGGAATTATAATACTATTATAACGGGTTAGTATTAAATTCGGTAAGCCTTAAAGCGGCCTTAGATATATTAGGCCGGGTCTAATAGGCGGCGTAATTAATAGAACCGACTTTCCGCAGATATAGGTGGATTAATTCTATAGAGGCTTATTACTTAGTAGTAGTTAGTTCTAAAACGTTAGGAAAAGGAAGAGGGCTTTTAACCCTACGCCCGCTAACGGGGAAATCCATCCCTAACGCCTTAATCTTTTTAGTAATATAATTCTCGAGCGAAAGCTAAAGCCGACGTTATTAGCGATCTCGAACCACTCTAATCCCTAGGAACCACTTAAGTGGGCCGAGGTCCCTTACTTAAAAGTGCTGCTATATCTATTATATAAGGGAATTAGTAGTATATTAATATTCCTTCCTATAGATTAGAATAATATCGTCTACGTAGAAGAAGACGATTAGTTCCTTACTTTTAAAGACGTAATCGTCTTTAGTTAGTTACTTTAGGTTATACTTACCTAAAACGGAAAAGAGCTATTCGTGTTATAGCTTTAGGGAGCGATATAGGCTATATAACGCCCTACGTAGGCGTTATATACCGCGCGAGGGTGGTTATAATAGCTTTAAAAGAGCGTCGAGGTCCTTATCGCTCTTTATGCCTTTTACTATTTAAAGCAGCGGCTAGCCATGTGGATCCTTAACGTAGATCTCCTCGTTAAGGGTAGCGTTAGTAAAGGCGTTAACGGTATTAAGCTAATATATTTTTAGGTCAAAATAAGCAGTAATAGCTATTAATGACCTGAAAGTCCTTCCTGCGAGGGTGGAGGCGTAGGCGTTAAGGTGGTTTTTGGCTATTAATTGCCTCGGACGTATAACCTCGCCTTAACCTTACTAATATACCCCGACGGGTTAATCTTATACTTAAAGACCTATTTAAGGTCTAAGGTATATTATCCACCCTAGGGTAGCTCTGCTGCTTTAAAGGTGCCTATTAACCTAAGTGTATCCACCTCTTATACGGCTGCCCTAAGCCATTATAGCTTATAGGGGCTCTTTAGAATCTAAGACTAATTTAACGGTTCCTTAGGTATCTCGCGGCGTAATAGCGGCTTTTTCGGCTTCTTAAAGATATAGTAGGAGGCATAATCGTTATATCTAGAAGGAGGTCGGCGATTACGAGCAGGCCGCCCTATAGGAGGTAGTGTTAAAGCTAAATAGGCGAATAAGAGGTTAGTTATTAGGCCGTAATAGTAGTAGTAGTAGTGGGATTAGACTTAGCTGCTAAAGATAGGGTTACTGCTTATAGATTAGTTATTTAAGGAGTAGTGGTAGTAGCTATAGCCTCTTTAATAACAGATTAGTTAGGTAATAGTAATCCTATTTCGACGGTATCGTTAGTAGCCTCGCCTATAGCCTCCTTTAAGGTAGAGGAAGATCCGCTAGTATCGTTAGATTCCTCTTAATCGCTGCGTTTAATTAGAGGATTATTAGGAGGTAGCGAAAAGGGCGTATGAGTAGGCCTCGAAGAAGAAGAGGTTATTAAAGAGGGTAAAATTAGTGCTTTTAGTGCCGTTATTAAAGAGGAGGGCAAAATAGTAGTTAAAGAGGAAGAACTAATATAGGAATAACGGTAGGCATAACGGTAGGCACAGTGCCTACTGCGGCCGTGGTAGCCGTTCCACGTAATACCTCTTAGTTAGTAACCTGATAGTTCTTAGAGGCGTTTTCGGTGGTTTTTAGTTAGTGGTGGGTTTTAATCCTTTACTACCACCGCCGGCTACCCCCTTAGATCTTAACCATTAAGGCTATTATTAACGCCTCCTTCCCTTATATAAAGCCTCTATCGTGGAGTTCTGCTACATTACTATAGGTATACCGAAATCGATAATATCGGTTATAACGCTAAAGGGATCGTGAATCCCTTAATCTAACGGCAGATTAAGCTCTTTATATAGTTCTAAAGGTATATTAGGCTCCTCTCCCCTGTTTTTATAAAGGACTAACTCATCGAACACGACATCCCTTATACGCAGAATCCTCTCTAATTTTAGTACCTAAGTCCGAAAAATAATAGTGCCCTCGTAACCGATTAAATAACAGATATATACCCTCGGCGCGAGCTTTTCGTTCTTATGCCTTCCTCGCAGGTAGTTAGTAGTTAACGCGTACGCCTTCTAACTATACCTTTTTAGGTGCGTAATTAAGGAATTATTGGTTATAAAGCTAACAATACCCTCTTTTTATAACCACGCGTTTAATACTCCCTCGGGCGTTTACTAGCCTAGATCCCTGCGTGGAATCTAATTATATAGGTATATAGCTACTATAATAATCTTTAGCTATAGATCCTATTAGAAGCCTAAGGTATCTGCTAATACCCTCGCGATAGCGAAGATAATACCCCTATACCGTTTAGCGTTAGCGTTCTATACGGCTATATAAGGAGTCGATCTTTTTAGCAGGATACTATAATCCAAAGACTAGTTATCTAGCTTCTTCTATAGCGCCCTCTCTCCGTCGAGTCTTATTATACTAATAAGCAGCCTATACTACCTTTATAAGAAGAGTTCGAAGTTAGCTATCGAGGATAGTATATATTTATGCCCTAGTATCGTTCTGGTTATGTTTTTATGCGTGCAGGAATCGTGGAATAGGGTAATAGTATCGTCGCCGTTAGTGGTAGGATCTATAGAAAATAGATCCACGTTAATCCTCTAAAAAGGCCTTTTTAGCTTATAGGTGGGTGGACGTCGCGATACTATCCTTTTTACTTTATTAATAGCGTAAGCCTCGTAGTCCACTACTAAAGGTGCCGCTCTTCCTCCTTTTAAAGCCACGATACCTCCTATATACCCTTTTAATAGCTACACTAGTGCTTAAGGGTTAGCGGGCCCTAGCCTCTCGTGCTATAAACGGGCGTCGGCCATGCTTATAGGCTTTAAGTTCCCTTAAGCTATTAAAATAGCTTTGCTATTACTGCTATAAACGCTATAGCGTGCCCTCGGTTACTTTAAGGGTATATTAGCCGTTACCGTTAATTAACGGTAGGTAGCTATATCGGTCTATTGCTAAGATATCTCTACCGGTTATAAAAATAGCGTTCTAATCCTTCTATAACCTACGCGTTACTAGCAGCGTTATAGGATATCTATCTATAAACGCTATATTCTTTAGTATAAGGGTATAAGGGCGTCCTTTTATATCTTTAACCTAAAGACGCAGGGTGCTATACCCCTTTACTAGATTAGAGGTGCCGCTACCTATCTAAAATCTGATAATAGTGGTAGCAGGCTAGAAGTCCTTAAGTAGGTGGCGTTGATTAGTTACATGCCTTAAGGACCCCGAATCCATTAACAACTGATTAAAAAGGTCGTTACTAATTACTACTTAGTCTATAGGAGCGAGAAAACCGACGGCGACTACGAGGTTAACGAAGCCACCTCTTTACCTATAAAATTAAAGGTAAAATATATATCGTAAGAGCTATCGTTAGAATCCTCTTCCCTGTTATTAACGAAATTAGATACTTCCTTAGACTAATCTTTCTTTAGTGACTTAGCTTTAGACTCTTTTACCTTATTTTTCGCCTTATCGATATTCTTTTTAATATACTCCCTAAGCTTCTACTACTTAGAAGTATTTTAGCTTTTAATAACGCGGTTATAGCGTTCTACTACTTCCTTTAAGGGCGTAAAGCCCTTTTAGCGGCGTGTTAGATTAACGTTCGGGCAGGTACTCCACGGGTGATAGTGGCGTTTAGCTCTTCCTATCTTAACGTAATCGTAGATATATTCTTAAGGTGCTGAAGAACCCTCCTTTCCTTATTACGGCTAACCTCCCTAATTAGTAGGCTACTATCTACTATCTTTATCCTTTCCTAAGAACGTCGCCGTATAAAACGATAACGTAGTAGGCTTCTTATTAAGCCTATAGGGATACCTATAGCGTAACTAAACCGTATATTTACTTATAACCTTTTCGATAATAGGTTAGTCTTCCTTATCTTTCCTTAAAATGTCTATAAACCGCGCCTCTAAGTACTCTAAAGCTATAATACCGATAGGTCTAAAAAACGCGTTAAGTTAATCCTCTGTAGTATTAGAAGATCTAACGCTATAGGTCTTTAAGTCTCGGTATAGCGATATAAAGTCCTAAAGCTAACGCTTCTAGGGTATCCTCCGTATATTTTATATATATTCTTCCTATCTCTTCTTAACTAAGGACTTCTAGGCAGCGTTAATAGGTTTAGAATAGTCCTTTAAGGCGATTAGGATATCTTTAACCTCCTTCTTCCCTATATACTAATCTTTAAGGTTAGGATTAACTATCTTCGTGATATAGTCGTGAAGAGTAGCTAGACCTCGTTACTATTACTGATATTTATTCTCTTTTACGTTCTATAGCTTAAACTTATAATCCTAGGTATTATCGTCGTCACCTTCTTCTAGAGTTTCTGAGGATTTAAGCTATTAAGGACGTTTAGATTCCTTAAGGTCTAGATTAATAAGGTTAGAGACCTGGTTAGTATAGGCTATCTATATAATAGCCTTAATCTAACGACGCTATTCTTTTAGTAAGGTAAGGATCGTATAGCCTATTATGGGTAATGCCGTAGTTAAGGCTATCGTCTAACTAACTAGGACTATAGGGAAATAAACTATCGAAACCGACTATAACGGACCGATTAAACTAGGAGCGTTTAAATAAGATAGAACGAGATAGGGCGTAAGCGAGTTACGCGATTCAAATAAGAGGGGATTAAGCGATTTGAATAAGGGAATAGCGGAATAACGGTTAAAATAAAGTAGGCGGACGTAGCTAATAATACTAAGCTAACCGCTATAGACTTAAGGCTGTTTTGACTGCCTTAAAGCTATAGGATCTATCGGAATAGCTTCGTTTGTTAGAACGCCGGGCTTATAACTGTTAGCATATAAATAAGGTATGTAAAAGATATATATGTGCATTAAAGAAGAGTAAAAGATACTCTGCGGGAATATCTAACTATAAGGTAAAAGGAGGGGAAATCGATATGGATACATCGGTCGGAAGTACTCTATCCGAGTACATAAATAGCGTAAGTCACACCCCGATAAGTGTATAGTGGCATCTAACAACCCTAATCGATAACCTTACGGCCTTAGCTAATAGGGTAGCACCGCGGCGCTATACTAATACCCCCGGACTCTTACTTACCCTTTAGTAGAACGCGGAGCTAATTACTCTTCCCTAGGAAATAAGGCGCCTTTACCGTAAATATATATCCAGGAAGTCTAGGAACCGATAGGATAAGTTCTAGGAAGCAAAGAGGTGCTAAGATAAAGCCGTGGTAGTAACGAAGCGATTATACTAATAGCACCCTACTTTACTTAACTAGGAAGAACGATAACCTCCTTTAGCGATTATAAAAATAGGTATAAATTAAGGGGGGAGTACTACCGGACCGCTTATCGATACCGCTACTATACCGGGATAATAATAATAACCTAGCTACTATATACGCGGAGAAAGCCGAAGTCCTTAACAGGAAGTTCTTTCCCCCCCCCCCTCTTTACCGCCCGTAGGCCTTTAGGCGCGGAGTTTTCCCCCGGATAGGATATCCGCCGTAATATTACCGTAGCGGATATATAGGGGCGCCTTAAGAAAACTAAGCCTTAAATAGTACTAGGACCTAATAGGCTTTTAGTAAGGCTCCTAAAAGTATATAGACCCCCCTTATACTAAAGACTAAGTGCTATATTTATAGTATACCTTAATGTAGGCTATTACCCGAAAAGGTGCCGCTATATTAGTATAATAGTCCTTAAGAAGGAGGTTAGCTATTAGCCGACTATAAGATAGTAAAAGGATAGCGACTAATACTACTCCTTAGTATAATAAGTAAGGTCCTTAAGGGAATATTAGTAAACTATATCATTATTATTTATAGTGGAGGAGTATTAGCTCCTCTTAAAAGGATAAATAAGTAACCGAACCGGGCGAAGTATAAAGATAATAGTATAAAGAGTTATAAAGGCTATAAAGGTAAGCTAGGCCTATAGCGGCACTATTTTAATACTTTAGCTATATATAAAAGGGGCGTTTAATACTATCCCTTACTCTTACCTCCTTAAGGTATTTTAAAGAAAAGGCTTCCCCTAATAGCTTATTACCCTACTTAGTAGCTTACTCTAAGACCGTATAGCCTAACTACTACTTAATAACGAAACGGCCCCCCCGTGGTACCTCTACGGGGGTAGACTATAAGGCTCCCCGATCTCTCCTATCCCCTTTATCCTCTATATCTCTACCCTTTATAAGGAATTAAAAAGGATCCCTAAAATAATGATAGTAGGTTTTACTAATAACACGAATATTATTACCTTTAGCAGAATAAAGGTGTAAATATAGTATCGCCTTACCGCCGCGTAGCGGACTTACCTAAACTAGGAGATAATAAGCGGATTATAGTTTAAACTCATCCTTCCTTTAACTCACGATAGCTCCCCCACTATTATTAGTGCGGGTGGGGTTAATACACTAAAAGCTGTAATAGCCGGCCTACTTGTAGGAATTACCCTGGCCTTCGGGCTTAGTATAAACCGGCGTATCGCGGCTAAAACGGACGAAACGGGTATTATTAGATAGATAACTCCCTGTTCTACCTAGCGGCACTGGGTATAGCTAGGCGGGCATGGCGCGTAGTCCTGCAGGAGCCTTAGAAGGACTCCTGTAATACTACCTATATCTTAAGGACCTTTAAAAAATCTTTTTACCCGGACCTATTATACCTTAACGGAAGAAGGCCTAAGGGCCTCCCCCGCTAACTAATAGGACCCTAGCCTAGGCCGTAGCCTAGAATAAGGGTGCCGCTATACCGATAAATACGTCGGCCCCGAACGATAAGACCTCGAATAATAAGTCCTTTACCGTAAAAGCCCGAAAATAACTATAATAGATAATAGAAGACCTTATTTAATCCCTATAGTAGAAAGCCCGCGCTATCGATATCCTAATCTAGGCTATCGAACACGGTATATCTAAAGCGAGGGATACGCCTAGAGCTAACGCCGGTCTTATAGGATAGCAGTAACGAATTTATTAGTCTAATTAAGATAAGGGTCCTAGTCCTAATAACCGGTCTAGACCCGCTTAGAGCGCCGGGAGGTAACTCCTAACCCTAGCCGCCCGGTATAATACCGTCCGGTCTAACTAATCCTAGCCTTATACCCGCTAATATACCCACGAAGCCTATAGGACTACTAAAAGTCCTACCGGCCGTAGGATAGTAGACCGGTATCCCCCGATAACAGGATTAGACTATTATTATAACGAAGAAGCAGAAGAATAACGCCGCGCCGACCCTTCCGGAATAATGCCTATAAGGGAAAGATCCCCCTAAGAAGAAAGATAATAGGGTTTTCCTTTATTTCCTAGCAGAGACTATACTATAGCTAAAGCGATAAGAGGCTATAACGATTATCCGCCGTGTGGTTTTAGAAACCGGTAAGGTAGATAATTAAGATATTATTATAGTGGAGCGAACCCGTACCGGGGCGGCGATATACCCGAAGAATTCCTAGGCTAGGATAAAGATCCTTAAAGCCGAGGAAGAAATCCGGTCCGCCACGGGGGCTCTCTATATTTAGGGGGCAGAGATTTAGTATACCTTTATAGTCTATAAGGTCGTCGATTTTATTAACGACTAAGAGGTCATGGAGGTCCTTATTAAGGAAAAAGCCTTAAAATAAACTAGGCTAAAGCTAGTCCGTGTATCGAAGCGCGGTAATACGAATAACTAAGGCCTATCTAGCTAGTATATCTTATTCTAGACGGTACTAAAAAGACGGTTCCGATTATTTAAGATATTCTTACTAGCGAAACCCAGAGACGCTAAAAAGAAAGTAGCCTAGTACGATAAATACTAAGGATATCACCCCTAATATACCTATAACGGTAAAACGAGATATAAAGCATATAGTTCCTTATTAACGGACTATATAGTACGATATATTAACTATTATAGACCCTATACCGCGGACGATAATAAATACTTAGTAAGACCGAGGAGGGTAAAAGGTAAGATTATTCCTCTTATAAAGACCGAACTTAGTAAGATACGGGTAAAGGGTATAAGCGCTTTATACGAAACTACGGAATCTAGAGGTAATTAAGGGCGTAGAAGCCACCGATACTACCGACCCCGGTATTACCGGGAGCGGGGTAACTATCTCCGACGCCGGTAATAATACTAACGCTAGTAAATAGTAAGGAGACCTAGAATAGAGTCGAGATAAAAGTCGACTCCGCTAGGTCTAATACCTACTAACCTAGAACCCCTAAAAGGACTTAGGATAATAGAACGCCGACGCCCTCGTAATTAATATAGGCGAAAAAGCCTATAATACTATGAGCGTGGCTAAGATAAGCTAATACCTAACCGGAAACCGGGGCTTAACTAGAATCGGTTTAACTAGAATCGTTTCGATTAAAGTTATTATACGGGGGCTTTACGCTAGCTAATAGACGGAAGTCTAATAACCCCTAGTAGTAGGTGGCGGGGCTATTAGGGGCCCGAATCCCGGAAGGATCTTACCTATATTTAATAGAATATAGATAAGAACCGTAGCCTACTAAAAGTAACGCTAGCTATCGCCTAGGAACGAAAACTAGACGTACTAATATATTAAGAGCCGTTAAAGGGAGAGATAAAACTTTATACCCTACCTAACCTACTCGGCTATAAAAAGTTTACCCTAATCCGGTTATAGCCGGAGCCAGGGGATAAGCCGAGGGTAGTTACCTACGTAAGGGCCGACCTTAACTTATAGTAACTATAATCACTAATACCCGGATCTAAGGACCTACTCCTAGTCCGGGTTAGGCCCCGTTCGACAATCTCACTAACTTAGTAAATCCCACTAAGTTAGCGAAAAAATGCATAACTTATGACCCACCGATGGTATAAGAACCCCTTTTGTATGATATTTTCAGTGTAACTGCATTTTTTATGCATTCCTCTATCATCTCCCTGTCATCCAGGTACCACGCTAAGCAGGGGCCTGTCAGCTCGTAGATTTCACCAAGTTAGTGGGATTTTGTATAGGAGAGTTTAGTGAAGCAAAAACACGCTACTAACTTAGTAACTTTTTTCACCAAAATAGGGTCTACCTCACGGTAGTAATAAGGCTAACGATACTATCGCCGCTCGAATAACGTTACTATCGCCGCTTAAATAACGATACTATCGCTACTTAAGAGAACTATTAGGTATATCACTAAGTGACCCTTCTATGATATCCTCCATACTAATAGAACCCAGGGCCGCGATATCGATATACGTAGTAATCTTCACAATATTCTACACCAGCAAAAAATGGTGTCTTCTTATATACGAAAAACCCGACCCGGCATCGCGGATCGGCTTAGTATTTCCCCGATATAACTCCCTTATTCCTGCATAAAAAGATACATCGAGGCTAAGCGACGGCGTTAAAATAGCGTCTTAGCAGCGTTATTACTGTTATAAAAATCGTGGTGAAATTTCACTAACTAGGTAAGATTATCGAATGGGGCCTTAATAGTCTACACTTCCTTAACCTTTACTAAGGACTATTACCAGAGGAAGATACTTAGGATAACCTTAAGCACGTCTAGTAAATACCCCTAGCGAATATCACTATCAGAGGGGACTTTAATACCCGGTATAAGGACTAGGAACCGAGGGTTACCTAGATTACCGGTAAAGGAGATAAGATTACGGAATAGATATACCTTTACGGGCTAATACTCTATAATATACCTAGGGAGGTTACTTATAGTAGAGGCGGAACCTATACCGTTATTAACTTAGTATTTTCCTTAGTACCCCTTATAAAGATCGGCGTAGTATTAGAGGCCGGAGCCCCGGCCTACTATTACCCCCTATCGGGGATAATAGGCACCGCGTATATCGTCCTGGCGAATACCTCTACTAGGCCTAACCACTTTAAGCTCCCTAAGGATAAAGAGAAGAAGGCCGCGATATGGAGAGAGGTAGCTAATAACCTTCGACTCCTTATATAACCCCCGAATAAGGACCTAAACGTAATCGACTAGTAAGCGTAGTAGCTAATCGATATTATAGTAAGGCCCCCTTTGCCGGTTCGGGATAAGGTGCTAAGGACTAGCTAGTAATAGAAAGCCTTAGTAAAACGACGAATATAGACTAGCCTATAATAACGCCGTTCGCCGTAGATATTAAAGACCCCGATAACACCGAGGCACGCGACGCCTTTTATAAGACTATATAATAGGTTAGTAGTGACTACTAGAATAAGAGGATCGAAGAGGTAAAGAGCGCGGAAGAGCTATATAAGACTATAGGGTAGTATAAGCTTAGGGATAGACTCTTAATGCCCCCGATTTTCTATAACGGTTAAGGGTATTTTAAGGACGCCTAAAAGGGCGAGCTACTACGAAGAATAAAGGTTTCGAGGAAGCCGAATATACCGGATATAAAGGACCCCTGGAATTACCCGGTAGAACCCCCTAGCCGGCGTATACTAATAAACTCGCTTATCCTAAGGGATAAGGCTAGACACTACACGATTAACATTAACACGATAGCGCCGGGTAAAGATAATATTAGTATACCGCTCCTACTATAACTAGTATAGCCAGAGGTTAAAGAAGAAGTCACGGAACTCTTCGAAGCCTATAAGCTTATAGAATACTACCCGTGACCCTTTAGATAAGGGGATATAGTAATAATCGATAAACTAGGGAAAGATACCGGAACTATGGCTAGCTATAGGCCTATCTAACTGCTTAGCGTGCTAGGTAAAGGCCTAGAACGTATTATAGTAAGGAGGACGGCTTATAGAGCTATAATCGTCGGTATACTTAACCCCTGGTATATCGGAGCCCTGCCGGGAAGGTCGATAATCGACCTCGCGGTAGTCCTTATATATAAGGTTAAGTTATGGCTAGTAAAAGGGAAGCCGGTTATTACTATAACTAACGATATAAAGGGAGCGTTTAATTCCGTCCTGTATAGATAGTTTATATACAGGCTTCGAAAACAGGGGTAGAACCTAGCTACGGTAAAGTAGTAGGAAACCTTTATCTTTTAGAGAAGCGTTTATATAGTTCTCGGGGCTTCCTGCCCTTATAAGTAGGGAGCGTATAAATAGCAGGCACCTTTGGATATACAGCAGGCAAAATATGTATATATAGAGGCAAGTTCCTTTATATATAAACTGCCTACTAATACCGGGGTCTCGCCTACGCAGGTATAAGTAGTGATATTTTATACGTAGCTCTTAATTCGTAATAATAGCCTAATTACGTTATACCTCCCTCTACCTTACCTACTTACCTTACTTACCTTACTACCTATTAACCTCCCTTCTATTAACGCCTTTATTAACGCCGCCGTTTTAACGATGGATACGGATCCTGATAAACGCCCTTATAGCCCCCCTCCCCCCTCGGACCTAGTTTTTATATCTAGGTAAGAGGTAGATACGGTAATCCGTTCTTACGCCTTCTCCTATGGATATAGCCTTATTATTACCGAATAGTATCCTTATAGGGGTGAAGCCGTGCGTGTAATATATCGTTACGGGAAGGGCAGAGCCTTATAGCCCGTTAACGTCTCTAATACCTATAAAAGTAAGCGCTGTAAAATAAGCTCCTAGATAACTAACTACCCCTTCCGCATATCGATTAAGGGAAAAGATAGGCGGTGGGTTATCTAGCCTATTAATAGTAGTTAATCCTTTACTTATAACCATGGCTTCCTTACGGCTTCCTTCTTTTTATCTTTTCGAATATCCTAGATTATAACATGTAAGGATAAGATTATTACTATATAGAATAGCGGTATTCGGCCTTATTAGATTATAATAAAGCTCTAAATCCTAAAGTAGGAGAAGCGGAGCTACTCTAGGAGATCTTTTATTAAGATATCCTTAACTTACTCGCTTAATACCGGCGTGAAGAACTCGCTGGCCGTACTCCTATCTAGTAGCTTTACGAGGTAAGTATACACTCCCTTTATATCTAATTACCTACTAACTACTACTACTTTATAGTAATTAGATAACGGTACTAAGTACTTCTACCGCGATCTTAAGGATAACCTAGACCGAGTAAAGTATCTATTTATTACGCCTGAGTCTATTAGAGAGCTACTCCGAGAGTCTCCCGATATAATACTATTTAACTATACCTATAAGACTAATCGGTTTAATATACCTTTACTTAGTATTTACGGTATCTCGCCTTTACGTAAAGCGTTCTAGGTTACCTACGTCTTTCTTAACGGCGAGAAAGAGGCTTAATACTCGTAGGCGTTTAACTATTTAGTTAAATACTTTAGAGAAGGACTCCCTTTCCCGCGTTACTTTATTTCCGACCGGGAATTAGCTTTAATAAATACCCTAGATAGCCACTAAAAGCTAGAGCTTCTTCTCTATATTCTATACCTTTAGCATATTAATATAAACGTGCTTACTAAGTATAAGCAGTATTTTCCTAAGCTAATAAAGGTTAATAATAAGATTAAGCGCTACCCGACCTTTACTGCTTTTCTTGAGGATTAGAACTCTTTAGTTATAAGTAGTTCGGAGGATATATTTATAAAATAACTCCAGGACTTTTAACGTGATAGTAAGCACCTAGCCCCTATAATTAACTACTATATAAAAACCTAGATTAAACTATTTAAGGAAAAGATTATTCGTTACTAGGTAAATCGTAACCCTTACTTTAGTAACTCCACGACTTCTATTACTAAGGCGTTATATACCAGCCTTAAGTTATTCCTCTATAACTCCTCTAACGACCTAGCGATAGTTTTCCGTAAGTTATGCCTTTACTAGGATACCTAGAGGCGAGAGCTTCTAATTAAGAGGTCTCTAAGAATAAATAAGGTATAGTTTTCTATAAGAGGAGTTCTCTTTAGCCTTATTAGGTAAAAGATCGTGCCCTAAGCTCTGTAAAAGATCTAGCTCGAGATAGTAACTATAACTAAGGAAGCTAAGGGTAAGCTACTAGTTTAACTAAAAAAGCTATACGAACCCTATACTATCTTACGCTATTTAGGCCTGCCTTATCGCTATATACTACTTATTAGCTATCTACGTAGTAAGGAGCCGTTAACCCTTAATTTAATTAATCGTCTCTAGTAGTAGAATTATAGGGAGACGATTACGGCGACGCCTAGATCTAAGGTAATTAGTCCCTTTAATCCGGTGATTATACGTGTAAAAGAATACTTAAAAGGTATAGTTACGATATCCGGTTTAAGTTTTAAAAAGGGCTATAGTAAGACTAGTATAAAAAAGGCCCTATCTAGCTTTAAGATAGCGGTAGCCGAAGAGCGCCGCGAGGCACTCCTACTACCTTTAACGGCGCCTATAGCTCTATTAACGATAACGTTTAAGGGTACAGTGGCCCCACACTAATTTCGAGTCAAAACCCACATTTTCACCCTCAACGCGTTCAAACACGTTATTCCTACTATAATCCTCTATCTTCAAACAGCCGTAACAATACTAGTTTAATAGCCATAGACCCCTAAATAGTATTATTCGCCGTATAAACGAACGAGGATTATATCCTTAGTCGAAATAGGGCTAACGTATCGCGAGGTCGCGCGCAGGATAGGCGTATCTCTAGGGTCTATCAATAGGATATATAAGCGATACTAAGAGTAGAAATTAACTAGGTCACTCCCACGGCCTAGCCGGCTACGCTGCCTTACTAATCGCGATATAAGATACCTCTTTCGATTTATTAGGTAAAACCCTTTTATTTTGTGTAGGGAACTTAAGGCCTAGGCGCGCCTTACCTATTCCATAGAGATAATTAAGAGGGAGCTTATCCGTAGAGGTATCTAGTATTACCGCGCGCTTTAACGACTAGAACTAATAGAAGAGCACGCGAAAGAGAGGCTTGTTTTTACTAGAGTATACGCAGGTAAAGGCCTTAATTTCTGGAAACGCGTTATCTTCTCTGATAAGAGTATTATCGGGCGTGGGCAGGGTATAAGGCAGAGTTAGGTTTTCTACGGAAAAGTAGGCTATTATCCCGGCTTTAGAACTTTATACTAACGTTTTACTAGGGCGAATATTTACTCCCCTAGAACGTATAGCCACGGCTTAAGCTAATAAGACACTCCTAGATATTCTAGGGCGCGATTTCGTATAGCGTGCGCACGTCGTTATACGAGCTTCACGGTAACCCCGAATCGCCGCGCGGGGGGGTTATAGGTTAGGTTATTTTATAGTGCCTTTAAGACTAGCTTCTAATTATCTACGATCCTGGTAAGATCTTCACCTAGGATAACGCCTTTACGCATATAGCGCGCGTAGTGTAAAAATAGTTACGCCTATAGGCTCGAGAAAACGGGGTCGAAATCGTGGACTAGCCGGTATACTCCCCTAACCTTAACCCTATAGAAAACCTATGGAAATTAATAAAGGAGCGTATTTATAAGAAGGAACCGAACCTCGGGGATATAAGAAAGAATATCGAATCGTGGGAATTACTTATATGCACCGCGGTTATAGTGTGGGAGGAGTTCGAATAAGAGCTTATCTAAAGGCTAATAGCTAGTATACCGCGTAGGATTAATGCTATGATTTAAAGCAGAGGGTGGTATATAAAATACTAATTATACTATTCGAGAGAGCTGCTTTTCCTATACCTAGATTATATACATACTACTAACTTTACTAAGGAATACGATGTGTAGAGGACTTCGAAGATAGTAGTAGTGATGTGGTGGTGGGGTATTTTTAGTCTTACTCGAAATTAGTGTGTACCGACTATAGTAGTATATAAGCCCTAAAGGCTAGCGCCCGTATTTTTAACGATGTTTTTAACGAAGAGGAATCTTAGGAAGCTCTAGAAGAGACTTAGAGTGACTAGACTACGTATCGCGAGGGCGAGATTTCCGCCTAGTTTAAGGGTTAATTAGATAAAGACTTACGTATACGTGAGGAGATAGAAAAGGCACTTAAGGAGGCTATTTGCGAGATACTAGAACTTAACGAAATAGCAGTCTAAGCCTCTAAGGCTATTATTAGCTAGGTAGTTTATTAACTATTATTACGAATTAAGAGCTACGTATAAAATATCACTGCTTATACCTGCGCAGGCGAGACCCCGGTATTAGTGGGCAGTTTATATATAAAGGAACTTACCTTTGCATATGCATATTTTGCCTGCTGGATATCCAAAGGTGCCTGCTATTTATACGCTCCCTATAAGTATACTCCGCTAGACCCTGTGGGTTTATCATAAGGATCGCTAGCCTCCCTGATTAGGTATACCCTTAGTATTATAGATATACACCGACTACCTAATAAGGGAAACCGCTTCGGTTACGCGGATAACTCCTATATTATCGCGGCCTATACGGACCTTAAGGAGGCGGTGAAGCTAGCGACCGAAATACTAGAGTAATAGCTCTAATAGTGTATAGAAAATAGTCTAGAACTGGATTTCGATAAGGCTAAGACCTAGTTTTTCTTACAATAAAAGATCCCCTAGTTTCTCTTAATAGCGGTTCCCTGATTCGACTACGAGGTTACGGTTACCTATACCGTGGATTATTAAGGCCGCTTTTACCCGGCCCTAATAAGATAGCTCGGTATATATATAGATAGAAAACTTAAGTTCGACGCCTACGTTAAGATATAGGCGAAGAAGGGCCTTAAAGTCGCTAACTATATCCGAGGACTTATTAATACCTTATATAGCCTAAACCCCGCCCTGCTTTAAAAAGCTATACTAGCACGCGTGCGTCTTAATAGTTATATACTATACTACGAAAATCTAGTAGGAAGGGCGTATAGTCTTAGCCTAGGGTTATACTAATATAATTAGTAAGAAGTGGTGCTATTCGCTATTATATTACCTCCCCCGACTACGGACTATAACCTATATATAGCTAACTATAATACGGGCAGTCTTACTAATATAGAGGATAGTCCTTTATACTAGCCTTATACCGAGAGTCTAGTATACCCTCTGTAAAGGAGTATACCGAATACCTCCGCTAGCGGTTTACTACGCGGATTATAGGGTTAGATAAGGACTACCCGGTAGTATAGACTATTACCCCGGTTATATACGGCGATACCCGGAAAACCAAAACACCCGTTCGGAGATTAAGGATCCTTCGGACTAAGGAACTAGTATATATAACCCCCGGTATCCCCTAATATAACCCCGGTTTATTAGAAGGCCGTGTTAGGAAACCGTTTAATAATAGACCTAAGGATAAAGCAGCTACCGCGTTTAAGATATAGGTAAACTCCTTACTACCCGACTATACCCTAGTGTATTCGGATAGGTTAAAAAAAGGCCTGAACGTAACCTAGGCCTTCTTTATCTAGCGCGATAGTAGAGAAAGGGTACGGTTAGTCCGACTAGGGCACTTGGTTATTCCGCCTAGGGCACTTCTGACAGCACCTGATGCCAGCCGCTGCCACTTCTGATTGTACCTAGATACTTCCACACAATCTACGTGCCTACCTTCAATTACAGGATATCGTAGGTTCGTTTAATTGACGATATCGTCGCTCCGTTCAATTGACGATATCGTCGTTCGTTTAATTAACGATATCGTCGTTCGTTTAATTAACGATATCGTCGCTCGTTCAATCGACGATATCGTAGGTTCGTTCAATTAACGATATCGTAGGTTCGTTTAATTAACGATATCGTAGGTTCGTTTAATTAACGATATCGTAGGTATATAGATTATGTGGAAGTATCTAGGTATAATCAGAAGTGGCAGCGGCTGGCGTTAAGCGCTGTCAGAAGTGCCCTAGTCGGACTAACCCTACCCTAGAGAAATCACCTCTAGCCGAGGCTACGTAACGCGGAGGTATTTAATAAGGAGGTAATAGGAGCTATTAAAGGCCTAGCGGCGGCGTTACGGCTACCCGGAACGGGCGATACTACGTGCTATATCGATAATTAAGCTATTTTATAGGGACTCGCTAAAACTACCCCGCTATCTTTAAGATATATATTTCTCTGGTAATAACGCCTCGCCTCTATTAATAAGGCCTAGCTATACTAGGCACCGGGTTATATAGGGATCCCGGGTAATAAGAGGGCGGATAAACTATATAATATAGAGGATATATAAGGGATACTACCGGAGAATAAGAGGCCAACCTAGGCTAATATTTAGGTATAGGCTATAGAACGCTATATAACTAAGCTTTAAAAATAGTATATAAAGAACCGACCCCGTGGGTATATAACGGCGTTATAGAAGAAGTTAGGCTTTAGTAAGAAGGAGCCCGAAGAACTCCGACTACTACGTAGGATACTAAGACGCCTCCTACAGGCATATACTAGGTATAGAGATTTCGATAAATACTATAAACGGTTTTATTACAAGGACTACGTCGCGGACTATAGCTATAGTTATAAGAAGACCCGGGAGCACTTCGCCTACTGCCGTAAGGTCAGGAACTCCCGTAGATAGCTATCCTAGCTATAGCACTACAATAAGAACAGGGATCGGACCCGTAGATTTAAACTCGAGGAGACCCTTATAGAGATCCTTACGAACAGGGCAGCTTTTACCGCCCTTAATAGTATAACGGGCTTCCTAGAGAGGATCTGCCTATTACCCTCGAGGAGGGGTACGCCTATAACCTAATAGGAGTCGGTCTAATAGGTTAGGCGCCGAGGATATAATAGTATAAAGGCCCCCGCGGGGGGGGGGGGGGGTTATTCATTACGCGCATACAGCCCTAAAGCTATGGCGTGGCGCCTATCCCCCTAGGGGCTAAAGGCTATCAGAAGCTAGGTATAGTAAAATAAAGCGTAATATAGTAATAAATAAAGGAAATCCTCCGTAATAATCTGCCTAATAGACCTAAAAGGTAGAAAACCAAAGCAAAATAACTAGACTGCAGGAATCGTAGTTTGCGCTCCATACTACTCCGCCAAGGCTATTTCAGTAGCTAAAAGATAGGCCTATAAGGCCTGTATTCCTCTTTTAGTACCGAATAATAGCGGCAGAGATAGCGGTAGGCCTGCTAGGGCCTCCCGCAGGGCTTTTCGTTCTTCTTTATAAAAAGGATAGGAAAGAATAAGGTGTGCTGTATCCTGTATAGGGGAGCCCGGACAGGAATAGCGGTTATCAGCGTAGTTTTAGGCCTTTTTTTTTGAGTGGGTTTTTAGGTATCCGAAGCCGGTTTTTAAATACGTAAAAGCCGATTTTACCTACCTAGGGCCTTATATTAGTAGTGGTTATTAGGAGAAACGGAGGTTATCGCGGACTAGGCGCCTATAAAGGCGGCCTAAACGCACCGATTTACCTCTTTTTTCCGCCTCTTCTTCGTCGTTCTAAAAAGCTTTCTAGTCTTAAATTAAGACCTCGTTAACCCGGCGTTTTAGGTGGCTAAGGGTAACTAAACTAATAGAACTAGTAGCTTTTTCGGGGTCTAATACCCCTTTAGCTACTTTATCTACTAGTTTATTCCCTTCTATCCTTATATACAAGGGGCACTACTATATAAAGACCGAAGTGCCTAGTTACTTAAGGCGTAAGATAAGGGCTATAGCTTTTATAGCCTACTATAATATACGCTAAAGCTTCTAAATAGCCGCCTATAAATCGCTAAAAATATAGCACTCTAAGGGCCTAGGCGTCTACTATAAGGTAGTGTAAAGGGCCTGAAGAATAGCGTATAATTCGGCGTCCGCGACTTCGGTAGCGGTCCCTAGGTTAAAGCCTATAGCTTTATAGGACCTTCTAGTATTAGTCCACCATATTATAACGGCTATAGTCTGCAAAGGCTCTATAGAGGGCCTAGTAGGGTGGCCTAGAGAGCCGTCGGTATAGAAAATAGCAGCCTATTCCCCTAGGCCTTATTAAATTTCAGCGAGGGCTTTAAGGTAGGCTATTTTCTAATCGGGGGTATCGGGACCGGTATCTATTTTAGGCCGGTCTTTAAGGGGGAAAAAGGGTCTTAGGTCCGCTATAGGTTCCGAGGCCTAGGGGGCTTCCTACTCCTACCTAGCCGAAGGACCCTTAACATCCTAAGACTAACCTACTAAAGCCACTGTTTCTAGGCCTAGCCTATAGAGCTATGTAGTAGGCTATAGGTTCTAAAGAAGGGCGAGGTTTTCTTAGTCTTCGTCCCCTGGCCCCCTTTAAACGCTAGCGAAGAGCTGGCGTTTAGTAGGGTGGTTCGGAAGGAATTTTAAGGTTCTAAAGGTATATATAGCCTATTAGACCTAGTTAACCGAACCGCTACTAGGGGAACTACTGCTTCGAGTTCTAAAGGCCTTAAGAGGGCCCCTCTAAAAGCCCCTAGGGCCCTAACTAAAGCGCTATACTGTAGGCGTTCTAGGCGGTCCACTCGGTGTTTTTTTTTAGTAATTTAGGGTCCTACTAGAGCTATAAGCCAAAATCAGCTAAGGAGGCTATACAGGCTATATATAGCTATTGTAGGGCCTTAAAGGAAAGGCCCCTCTACGAACTAGCTAGCCTGTGTAGCCTATTCAGGGCTCCTGAAGCTGAGTTTAGGCGTTTTTCGACGTGGAGTTTAAAGAATAGCTTAGGATCGAACTAGACCCCTAGCTACCTAATAGTACCTAGCGCGGGTTTAACTAGATGCCTCCTTATAATGACCGGAGTGTCTTCTTTAGAGCGTCTTCGACAGAAGTGAATAAGCTCTGTTTTTTTAGGGTTAAAGAGGACTTAGTTAACTTTTACTACGTCGAAAAGAGAGGCTATGGCTTTTTCTAGGGTTTTATAGTTTTTTCTAGTCGATATAGACGCTATAGATAGCTAAAAATCGTTGATATAGGATAGCTAAAGACCCTAAAAATCCGGTCCCGCTATAATCTTTCTGATATAAATCAGGAGAGCCGTGGCGAGGGAACCGACCTTACTAGATTTAGAATAAAGAAAAGGATAACGGTAAGGGGCCGCGTCGACCGCGCGCCGGGGGCGTAGGCGGCCGGACATAGTATTACCTAGAACTAACTAGCCGACCCCCGTTAGCTACTAGCCCGGAGGTAAGATCCGGTTATTAAATAGAGGTATAACGGCGGCCACGGGGTAATAGCGTAGCGGCCGCGCACGAAGGACTTACTTATATAATAAGAGCGCGGGGGTTTTTATCTATTAACGGTTTCCCCCCGAAAATTAGAGAAGGACTATTACCCAGGGGGCTAGTTTAGCTTAGCTAAGCGAGAATAGCGTAATAAATAATAATAATATTAATCGATTCGGGGTCCTTAAGGTATATAACTAATTAACGCCACCTGCTAAAGGACTTCTAGCCTGCTACTACTATTATTAGATTTTAGATAGGTAGCGGCACCTCTAATCCAGTAAAGGGGTATAGCACCCTACGTCTTTAAGTTAAAGATATAAAAGGACGTCCTCATACCCTTATGCTAAAGAGCGTAGCGTTTATAGATAGATATCCTATAACGCTACTTACTATACGTAGGTTATAGAAGGATTAAAACGCTGTTTTTATAACTGGCAGAGATATCTTAGTAATAGACCGATATACCTGCCTACTATTAATTAACGTTAACGGCTAATAATATACCCTTAAACCGACTAAGGGCACGCTATAGCGCTTATAGTAGTAATAGCAAAGCTATTTTAATAGCTTAAGGGGCCTAAAGCCTATAAGCGTAGCAGACGCCTATTTATAGCATAAGAGGCTAGGGCACGCTAACCCTTAAGCACTAGCGCAGCTGTTAAAAGGCTGCGTAGGAGGTATCGTGGCTTTAAAAGGAGGTGCGGTACCTTTAGTAGTGGATTATAAGGCTTACGCTATTAGTAAGGTAAAAAGGATAGTATCGCGACGTCCACCCACCTATAGGCTAATAAGGCCCTTTTAGAGGATTAACATGGATCTAATATCTATGGATCCTGCCGCTAACGGCGACGATATAGTTACCCTATTCCACGATCCCTATACGTATAAAAACATAACCAGAACGATACTAGGGCATAAAAACATACTATCCTCGATAGCTAACTTCGAACTCTTCTTATAAAGGCAGTATAGGCTACTTATTAGTGTGATTAGACTTAACGGAGAGAGGGCGCTATAGAAGAAGCTAGATAACTAGTCTTTAGATCGTGGTATCCTGCTAGAAAGATCGGCTCTTTATATAGCCGTATAGAACGCTAACGCCGAACGGTATAGGGGTATTCTCTTCGCTATCGCGAGGCTATTAGCAGATACCTTAGGCTTTTAGTGGGATTTATAGCTAGAGATTATTATAGTAGCCACGTACCTGTATAACCGGATTCCACGCAGGGATCTAGGTTAGTAAACCCCCGAGAGAGTATTAAACGCGTGGCTATAAAAGGAGGGTATCGTTAGCTTTATAGCTAGAACCAATCTCTTAATTGCTTACCTAAAGAGGTATAGTTCTAAGGCTTACGCGTTAACTACTAACTACCTAGAAGGGAGGTATAAGAATAAAAAGCTCGCGCTAAGGGTATATATCGGTTATTTAATCGGTTATAAGGGCACTAATATTTTTCGGATTTAGGTGCTAAAATTGGGGAGGATCCTACGTATAATGGACGTCGTTTTCGACGAGTTAGTCCTTTATAAAAACAGGGGAGAGGAGCTTAATATGCCTTTAGAGTTATATAAAAAGCTTAATCTGCCGTTGGATTAAGGTAATGATTATCCTTATAGCGTTATAACCGATATCGTCAATTTCGATATACCTATAATAACGTAATAGAACTCCACGATAGAGGCTTTATAAGAGGGAAGGAGGCGTTAATAATAGTTTTGATCGTTAAGATCTAGGGGAGTGGCCGGCGGTGGTGGTAAAGGATTAAAAACCACCACTAACGCAAAAACCACCGAAAACGCCTCTAACAACTAATAGGCTACTAACTAAGAGGCATCACGTAGAACGGCTGCCACGGCCGTGGCAGGCACTACTATGCCTGCCGTTATGCCTGCCGTTAGTTCTTCCTCTTTAACTGCTATTTTACAATCCTCTTTAATAACAGCACTAATAGCACTAATTTTACCCTCTTTAATAACCTCTTCTTTAAGGCCTGCTTATACGCCCTTCTCGCCACCTCCTAACAATCCTTAGATGTCTATCGCTACGGCGGTTAAATATAGCGATTAAGAGGAATCTAACGATACTAGTAGTTCCTCCTCTAGTTCTTCCTCCACCTTAGAGGAGGCTATAGGCGAGGCCACCGATAATACTATCAGAATAGAATTATTATCACCTAACCAATCCGTTATTAAAGAGGCTACTACCACTACTACTACTACTTAAATAACTAATCTATAAGCAGTATACCTATCTTTAGCAGCTAAGTCTAATCCCACTACTACTACTACTATTATAGCCTAATAACTAACCCTCTCGCTCGCCTACTCCAGCTTTAACGTCTACCCCTATAAGGAGGCCTGCTCGTAATCGCCGACCTCCCTCTAGATACGATAATTATATCTCCTACTATACCTTTAAGAAGCCGAAAAAGCCGCTATTACGCCGCGAGATATCTAAGAAACCGTTAAATTAGTCTTAGATTCTAAAGAGCCCCTATAAGCTATAATGGCTTAGGGCAGCCGTATAAGAGGTGGATACACTTAGGTTAATAGGCACCTTTAAAGCAGCAGAGCTACCCTAGGGTGGATAATATACCTTAGACCTTAAATAGGTCTTTAAGTATAAGATTAACCCGTCGGGGTATATTAGTAAGGTTAAGGCGAGGTTATACGTCCGAGGCGATTAATAGCCAAAAACCACCTTAACGCCTATGCCTCCACCCTCGCAGGAAGGACTTTCAGGTCATTAATAGCTATTACTGCTTATTTTGACCTAAAGATATATTAGCTTAATACCGTTAATGCCTTTACTCACGCCACCCTTAACGAGGAGGTCTACGTTAAGGATCCGCCCGGCTAGCCGCTACTTTAAGCAGTAAAAGGCACGAAGAGCGATAAGGACCTTAAGGCTATTTTAAAGCTATCGCGGCCATCCTCGCGCGGTATATAATACCTATATAAGGCGTTACATAGCCTATATCGCTCTCCTAAGCTATAGCATGAATAGCTCTCTTCCGTTTTAGGTAAGTACGACCTAAAGTAACTAACTAAAGACCATTATATCTTTAAAAGTGTCAGAACACAAATAAGGTACGCGGAATTATATATGTATTCATCTAAGTGAAGTCTATAATACTTTATAGGGATGTCTAACTATACGGAAAAAGCAGGGGAAATAAGGGTGGATACATAGGACCGAGGTACTCCACACGTCTAACACAATATGGTTTATCACACCCCGATAAGGTGGCTATGGCATCTAACACACCCCCCCAGAATAGTAGGATTAATTCTAACTATTCTGCTCGTTGAATTAATGCTTAAAATCCAGGGTAAATCGGGCCTAGATATCAATTAACCGCCTTATAGGCGTTAAAGCCAAAAAGCAGTCAAAAAGTATTACAACCAGTACCCAAATAACAGTCTATAGGGGCATAAAAACACTTAAAATAACGATCTAATTAACCGTTTTCCTCTAATTAAAACGTAATAGAAGATCGGCTTCTCTGTTAATTACTTTAATCCTATTTTTGCGGGACCTCTATACTAAGTAGATATATAAACGCCCTGTGTTTCTGCGGGGGAAGTACCTTTATAAGGCTATCGCTGACTATATCGTTAGTGGCGATCTAATTAATCGCGACGGTCCCCTTTTAAACGGTTTATCGGATCTAAAGGGCGTGGATATATATCGAGATACTTTAATTTTAAGGTAACCTAAGGCCGCGGCGACTCTAGTAGTTACTTAGTTTATTAATTATCGTAGTATATAGTTAGTGGTTCCTCCTTAAAGGTAAGGGTAAGGTCCTTTATTAAACGCCTCGTCGCGATATACTGCTTAGTAGTAGCAGAAAGTGCTATAAGCTCGGCTTTAGTACTAGAGGTCACGACGCTTATTTGCTTATTAGCCTTCTAGTCTATAGGACCCCCGAATAATAATATAGTATAGCCTTAGGAGCTATACCGAGTCTTATAGTCGTTAGCGAAGGCGGCGTCCTAAGTATAAAAGAGTATAGGGTATTAGTAGTCTTTACGTAGTCCGAAGTAAAGGCATAGTGTTTTCGTTAAGCTAAGATACTTTAAACACCTATCTACGGCATCGTGATGCTATTTTAACGGGTTAGTGCTGAATTCAGTAAGTCTCGAAGCGGCTTTAGAGACGTTAGGCCGGGTCTAATAGGCGGCGTAATTAATAGAACCGACCTTCCGAAGATATAGATAGATTAATTCTTCGGAGGCTTATTAGTCGGCAGTAGATAGTTCTAAAACGTTAGGATAAGGAAGAGGGCTTTTAACCCTACGACCTCTATAATCCACCTATAACGCCTTTATCTTATCGGTGATATAGTTATTAAGCGATAACTATAGCTTATATTATTAACGATCGCATCCTACGCGGATTCTAAGGAACTACTTAAGTGGTCCTAGATCCCTGACTTAGAAGGTCTTCTATATCTACTGCACTAGATTATTAGCAGCAGATTAATATTCCTTACGGTAGATCAGGATAATATCGTTAACGTAAAAGAAAGTAATTAGGACCTTATTCTTAAAAACGTAATCGTCTTCGGTCAATTACTTTAAACCGCACTTACCTAGTACGGAAGAGAGCTATTAGTGCTATAGCTTTAGGGAACGGCGGAGGCTATATAACGTGCGGCGTAGCCTTTAAATCCCTCTACGTTATTTAGGGATATATATGGATTACTTTAAAGCGTCCTCGAGCTAAGTAAGGGCTTTAAGGCCTATAACCGACTAGAGTAACTACTAACCCGGAGGGTCCTTAATATAAATCTCTTCGTTAAGCAGGGTATTAGTAAATACGTTAACGGCGTTAAGTTACCGAGTCTCGAGATCGAAATAGGCTATAATGCTTATTAGCGACCTAAAGGTCCTTTTAGCGAGGGTAGAGGCGTAGGCGTTAAGGTGGTTATTAGGTTATTAATCTCGTCGAACGTATAAGTGTGCCTTAAAACTTATTAACGTAACTAGTAGGATCGACCTTATACTTAAAAGCCTATTTAAGGTCTAGTAGTCTTAGAACTCATTTAGATAGTCCCGAGCTATGCCCCTGCTAGTAGGACTATTCCCACTATTTAAAGGTGCCTATTAACCTAAGCGTGCCGACCTCCTATAAGGCGGCCTTAATCTATTCTAATTTATAGGGACTCTTTAGTATTTAAGACTAGTTTAGAGGCTCCTTAGGTATATCGCGGCGCAGCAGCGGCTTCTTCGGTATCTCGATCTAATTATAGAAGGTATAAAAGGAAGGAGGGGTATAACGGTCGGTTAGACGCCTGCTACGAGTAGGCCTTTCGGCAGTGGCCGTTAGAATAATAGGAGGGCGGCTTCTTCTGCTAGAAGAAGAGAAACGTTAATTAGCAGTGGCAGTGGAAGAAGAGGTTTAAGGAGACTTAGCTATAGCAGGTAGCTCTGCCGTAGCAGGAGCCGTAGATGCCGGATTAACGGCGGTGGCAGCAGTGGTTAATTCCTCTTCAAGAACCGATTAGTTAGGGGATAATAATCCCATTTCAACGGTATCGCCGGTTATGGCCGTATCGTCAGATTCATCTTCGGCATCGTCAGGCCGTTTAAAACAGGCGGCAGATCCGCAGTTCCAGTTAGTGGTGTAGGAGGGCCGTTTATGGTTATTAAAGGAGGGAAAACAGGTGCCGTTATAGGCATAATTATAGGTGTAATTGTGGAAGACGTTAAAGTAGATGCTGCCGGAGGCGTGGAAGGCGTTAGCGTGGAAGGCGTTATAGGGCTTATTTGCCCTGTTCCACGTGCCTCCTATGCCTCCTGATCAGGTTAATTTTTCTGCTATTATTATTCTTCTATAGATTCTGCAGTGGTTATTAAACCTGCACCTCTATCCACCCCCCTAGAAGCACTAGCAGCAGCAGCCGCGATAGCCTCCCTTATAGTATTCTGCTCTAGTAGCGTTTAAGGGTGGAAATCGACCACGTTAATAGCAATACTTAGAGGATCGTGGAGTTAATAATCTATAGGTAGATTAAGCTACTCGAAAACCTTAATTAACACCTTAGGTTCGTGGTCACGATCTTTGTACAGCTATTTTTCGTTGAAGGTGATATCTTTTGTTCGTAGGATCCTCCCTAATTTTAGTACCTAAATCCGATATATATTAGTGCTTTTATAGCCGATTAAATAGCCGATATATACTCTCTCCGCGAGCTTAGCGTTACGGTTACGACCTTATTAATAGTCGGCGGTTAGTGGATATACCCTATAACTATACCTCTTTAAATAACTAACGATAGGCTTCGTCAGGATCTTCTTTAGGCCTTATTTATTAATCTAATCCTCTATCTGCCCTTAAGGGGTTTTCTACTAGAAGTCCTTCCGAGGGATAAGGTTATATAGATATACTATAGTAGCCACTAGTTCCGGCTATATATTTTATACTAGATGCCTAAGGCCCTTACGAGGGTCCTTATAATAGTAAAAATAACGCCGCCGTGGCGTTCTACCTTCGGATTCTACGCGGCTATATACGGCGATAACCTCTTAAGTAAAATCCCTCTCTTATCGGCCTATTTATCGAAGCCTTTCTAAAGGGATTTTTCTCTATCTAGTCGGATCACTATAATTATATAGTGGTACTGCCTCTAAAGGAAGAACTCAAAATTCACCAGCGTGGGTAAGGCTAATAATTTGTAGTCACGCAGGAACCTTATAATAGCTTAACGAGTACAGGGATCGTATAAAAGTATCACGACCTTTATACCGTTATAGGCCTCGTTAAGGCTAAAAAGGTTAACCTCTACCCTATACCACGGTATTATCGTTTAGTGGTTAGGCGATTATCTGGATACTACCTTCTTCGCCTTACTAAGGGTATAGGCCTTATAATCCACTATAAGAGGGCCTTTTTAACGTCCTTTAATCACGTCTCTAATAAAGGCATCGTTAATTTTATCGAGGGTAGTAACGCCGGCGTGCCCTAGCCTCTTATGCTATAAGCGAGCGTCTACCACGCTTATAGTAGGCGTTATAGAGCTATTAAAGAAGCTACTTAGTAGGTGCTATTAACGATCCGTTAGAATAAGAGCGTATTAATTATTGACGTTATTAAGAGGTAGGGCTAATAAGCCCTCTCTAGTAGCCACCTTTAGCACTTCGAGGCCGGAATTAAAAACGATACCCTATTCCTTTAATCTTCTAGTCGCGATTAAGGTTATTAGGTAATCTTATATAAAAGTAACGCGATTTAGCACTAAAACGAAGGGATTACTATATTCGTCGTCTACTTCTAATTATATCCTGCTATAACCCTTAACTGGCTTAGTCTCTCCACTACCCGTTTAAAAACGATACTTTTCTATAGTAGGTTTAAAGGCCTATAATAAGTGTTAGTAGTTAGTAATATACCTCGAGGTGCTAGAGTCGATTAGTAGCTAATTAAAGAGATTACTATTAACCGTTACGTTATTTATCTATAGGAGGGAATATATCCTATAGGACTCCTTATCGGAATCCTTATCCTAGTTATCGATAAAATTAGATACCTCCGTCGACGATTCTTTCGGCTATAACTTCTAAGAGTCCTTTTTAGTACTCGTTTTTAGGCTTTTAGCGTCCTTTTCGATATTCTCCCGGAATCTCTTTTAACGTTCGTTATCCTAGGTCTTAATAATCCGGTCGTAGCGTTCTAAGATCTCTTTTAAAGGTGTGTATCCCTTCTTCCTGCGTGCCTTATTAACGTTTAGGCACTTCTATAGAGGCTTATAGTTATAATTACTCCTCTTCTTATTACGGTAGTCGTAAAGCCACTCTTTCTTTTACTATAGAGAGGACTACTAATTATCTTACTATCCCGATTATGCCCGCTAATCCTTACCTTCTTTATCCTTACCTAGGAAGGTTACCGTATAAAAGGATACTACGGTAGGCTTCTTATCGAGTTAGTGCGGGTAGCGGCAATAAAGCTATATCGTATATTCCTCTATAATTGATTAAATCAAGAGTAGGTCTTACTCTTCTAACCTAATAAGCTATATAAAGCGTCCTTCTAACTACTCTAGTACTATATAGCCGATAGCGTTAAAAAAGCCGTCTATCTATTATTCCTTAGTATCGTATTCTCGAACTTTATACGTCTCGGCGTTATAGTATAGCTGTATAAAGTCTTCTAGCCAGCGCTTATAGGGTATACGCCTAACGTTTTAGAGGTATTCGTCCTAGCGTCTCTTAATTAGTGACTTCTAGGCGGCGTTCGTTAGCTTAAGGTGCATCTTAAGGATATACAGGATATCCTTAACTTTCTTTTTACCGGCATACTAATCCTTTAAAGCAGGGCTAACCGTCTTCGCGATATAGTCGTGGAGTACTTAAATCCCCCTCTTTTTAGCCTTATACCGATCCTCTTCAACCTGCCAGATCTTAAACTGTATATCCTAACTACCTCTTCCTTCAATAGAGGCTAGAGGCGTCGGTGGATCTATTCGAATACGACGCTTCGGCCGTTTAGCTTCTTTAAGGTCGGGATTAACGAGGTCGGCTATATTGTAAGAGTACGCGATAATTATCACGGCTTTAATCTAAGGCCTCTAGTCTTTCGGAGAGGTAAGCGTTACGAGGCCTATAACGGGCACTACTACCGTGGAAGCTATCGTTATACTAATAAAAAGCAGTGGAATAGGATAAACGAAAAGGTTAATTAACTATACTAAACGCTTTAAACGGTCGTGCGATAGAAATGATAAAACGATTAAATAAAACTAAAGCAGGCGGACGTTACCAATAATACTAAACTACCCGCTATAGACTTAAGGCTGATTTTAATAGCCTAGAAGCTATAGGATCGATCGGAATAGCTTCGTTTATTAGAACCCCGGGCTTATAACTGTCAGAACATAAATAAGGTACGCGGAATTATATGTGTATTGATCTAAGTAAAGTCTATAATACTTTATAGGGATATCTAACTATACGGAAAAAGCAGGGGAAATAAGGGTGGATACATAGGACCGAGGTACTCCACACATCTAACACAATATAGTTTATCACACCCCGATAAGGTGGCTATGGCATCTAACAAAAAGTAAAGAACTAATCGTCTTCTTCTATATGGACGATATTATTCTAATCTATAGGAAGAAATGTTAATCTACTGCTTATTCTCTTATATAACGGATATAGCAGCACTTTTAAGTAAGGGACCTCGGCCCACTTAAGTGGTTCCTGGGAATTAAAGTGGTTCGCGACCGCTAATAATATCGGCTATACCTTTCCCTTAATAATTATATTACCGAAAAGATTAAGGCGTTATAAGTGGATTATAGTAGGCGTAGGGTTAAAAGCCCTTTTCCTTTTCATGATATTTTAAAACCTATAACTGAGCAGGCCTTTATAGATTTAATCCACCTATATCTACGAAAAGTCGGCTCTATTAACTACGCCGCCTATTAAATAAGGCCTAATATCTCTAAGGCCGCTTCGAGGCTTACGGAATTTAACACTAACCCGTTAAAATAGTATTACGATACCGTAGACAGGTATGTAAAGTACCTCGCCTCTACTAAGTCCCTATACCTTTACTTTAGACCACGCGATAACCACCTATAGCACGTACTTTACTATACATTTAACACGATATTAGGGGATAACTACGAGACTTAGTATAGCTCCTAAGGCTATACTATATTCTTATTCGGTGGCCCTATAGACTAAAAGATAAATAAGTAAATAAGCGCTATAACCTTTAATACTAAAGCCGAGCTTATAGCACTTTCTGCTACTACTAGGCAGTATATCGCGATTAGGAGTTTAATTAAGGACCTAACCTTAACCTTTAAAAACGAGCCTCTAACGATATACTACGATAACGACTAAATAAGGATTCTTTTAGAGGCTCCACGCGATTAGGTTATATCTAGATTAAAGTATCTAGATATCCACACCCTTTAGATCCGACAGGTCGTTTAATAGAAGAAGGTCCTAATCTCCTGGATCTCGACCTAAGAGATAGTCAGCGATAGGCTAACTAAGGTACTTCCCCTGCAGAAATATAAGGCGTTTATATATCTGCTGGGGATAGAGGACCTAAGCTAAGGGGCTTAAGGCAATTTATAAGAGGCGCGGTGCTGAGTTTATAATCTATAGCCTAGATTGACCGTTATTTTAGTGCCCTTTAGATTGTTATTTGGGCACCCGTTTTGAATGTTTTGACGGTTTTTTTTGGGGGGGTTAATTTGACTACCTGTTTTTACACGTTTTTAACGTTTTTGGGCATAAAAAGAGCGCGCTTTTTAATAAGCCGTTCTTTAACCGTTAGATTAATATCTAGGCTCTATTTTACCCTGGATTTACAGTTTTAGTTAAGCAGAATAGTCAGGATTAATCCTGTAGTTCTGGGGGGGGGGTGTTAAATACCTACAGCCACCTTATCGGGGTGTGACTTACGCCATTTCGGTAGACGGATAGGGTACTTCCGACCGATGTATCCATATCGATTTCCCCTCATTTTTCCTTATAGTTAGACATTCCCGGAGAGTATCTTTTACTCTTCTTCAATGCACACACACATCTTTTGCGTACTTTATTTGTGTGCTGATAACTATATTAAGCTTCGTAAACTATTTCGTGTAGCTTAAGTTTTATAGTATCTTCGTAATTAAAGGGAGTAAGTAATTGTCTTATTTAGTAATTATATTTAACGCTTAATAATTATAATGAAAATAAAGTCCTCCGCCTAGCTTCCTTATAAAAAGGATAGGAGCCGCGGCTTCTAAACTACTAGTATAGATAAATCCCTTATATATTAGGTTAGTAAGTATTTTCCGTAATACTAGGGGTTCTTCTCTTAATATATTATAGAGTAGCCTTTAAGGGAGCGATAATTCTTTATGATTGCTTCCGGGTATAAGGTTTACCTCGTGGTTAACGCCTAATCAGTATAATAATAATTAGTTAGCCTTATTAGACGTAAATAAATCACCGAATTCTTATAATAGCTCTTTAGGTATAAAGTCCTTTAGGTCTACTAGTTACTTCTTATATAATACTTTTTCGATATCCCTTAAGCTTACTCCTTAGACTAAAACTTTTTCGCCCTTCCGTTATAATTATCGGATAATACCCGCGAACACGGACCTAGTAACTAAATAAGCGTCACGGATAGTTTATACTCCGGTAGGTTCTTTTTTATAATAAAGTTATATATTTAATCGGGCCATTCCGTAATAAAGCTATTTATCCTTAGTATAGTATACTATATTATTTTATTCTATCCAGGGCTTCCCGGGGAATACGTCTTAATTAAGCCCGGGCACTATATATATAAATATCCTTTATGGGTAGCCGCTAATCTTAAGCTTATAGACGGTAATCCCCGCGCTACTAATAGTCCTAGTAGCTTCCGAGAAGCTATTTAGTAGTCGATTTATCTTATCGATTAATAGTAATTAAAGTCTTTAGGTAAACTATTTACTTATAACGGTATAGTAATCGTAACTAGTATTAATAAGGGTAAGGATACGCTATTTATTTACTCTAGCTATTATAAGTGCCGGGTCACAAAACAAGAATCGAGGACACGCCTATGAACCACGGGCACGCAATAAGAGTAAAATCGATAAAACCACTAAGACAGAGATTATAACCACCGCCTCCCTCCTAGGATACTATCGTAGCGGTACCGTAATACCGGCGCTACGGCATAACCGGAAAAAATATAGGATAATCCCGTCTCTATCGCCCCGATTTCGTCTATATAGAATTCGTAATAGGCCTACTTTTCGTAATATAAGCGCTCCCCCCCCCCTACTCGCCCGTGGCGAGATATAGCGCGGAACCGATATAAGACCGAAAGGGGACTACCACGCCCCCCGGAACCAAGAGTAACTAAGATTAAGGCAGGAATTCAGGCCCTATAAGCTAATAGGAACACGATTAAGTAGGTTATAAAGCTAATAAAGGAACTAATCATAATACGTATTACCCGTAAAAACGCTAGCGCAATACTGCTAATATACCTATACGCTACCGTGTATATATTATATAAGAGGAACTCCGAAAAGGAATAAGTAGTATAAAAGAAACCTAGGCTAATATTATAGCCCGGGCTCCTATAACGGCACCGCCGTAGGACCCCGCCCCCTCTAAAGTAATCCCCGCTAAGTATTACCGGGAATTAATTATCCGCTAAGGAACCCTCCCCGAAGATTAGCCCTTTAAAAATAAGACCCTAAAAGAGATTATCTAAGCTATAAACGCTATAACTACCTAACACGATACCGTAACGGCACGGAAGCTACTAAGCGGAGATATTTACCTTACCTTTACCGAAATGGTATAGTAGTAGGCTACTTATAAGGAATAATAGATTAAAAAGGCCTTCGGTAAAGGAGCTACCCTAGTTATACGCACCTACCCCGCGCTAGCTAAGGCTATCCCTTAGGAGGTCCTTAACGCCCTATCCGAAAAAGACTTATTAGTATCCTTATAAGATATAAACCCTAAGGTAAAAATTATCCGAGTACGATAACGAGTACCCCGCTATAGCACTAATAGAGTAACGCTCCTCTTTATCGAATCTGCTTCGCCGGAAAGGGTAATAAGCCTTATCCGGAATACCCTCCTCTTTAAGGGGGGTAGCTATATCCATAAACTATATAATCCCGACCTTAGTCCCTTAAGGTCCTATAAATACCTATACTTCGGCTATTAGGCGAATAGCTACTCTACCGTAAAGAGGGTATACCGCTACTACGCTAAGCCCGAATAAGCGTACCCTTAGGGCCTAGGATACTATAAAGCTATAGTGCCGGGGCGCCCCCGCCACTACGGTACCTTTACCGGAGACTATAATACCTTTAACGATATATACCGATTACTAAAGAAAAAGGCTAGGAAGACCCGTAAAGCGTATAAGTACCGAGCCAGAGACTTTAATATTACTCGCTAGACCGAAGCGGTATACCCGCGGCAGCCCTAGATCTTCCCCCCTATTATTATCGCCTAGGGACTAACCCCTCCGTAAAGGTAGGGGTTAGCCCCCGAAAAGGACTAGGGGATAGGAGGGCTCCCCGATACTAAGCCCGATAACCGCCTATATAATCCCCTATAGGGCCGGTAAATCACCGTAGTAGGAGCCCTAGAGCTAGACCCCGGTTATACCGAGTATATTATCTTAACCCCCCCCCCCCCTTTAATTAATAGAAATCTATATCCTTTCGTAGAATATAGGGAGGAGTTAAGCGCAGCGAGAGTTACCGCTCCGGTACCGCGCTAAGTATAATATAATAGTAATCCAGGAACCCGGCCTTAACCGTTTCACGAAAAACCCCGTATACCCCTTCTAAGCGGTATACCAGCTAATCTAGGGAGGAGACTATACCCTCTTATATATCTATAAAAGATACCCGCTATATATATAGACATAGTAGGCCTACCGCGATACCTATACGGTTATATTTAGGACCGGAGATAATACCCTTATAATCTAGTCGATCCACTTAGAGAACTATTAGTTAGCTAGGGACCCCCTAGAATATACCCCTATAAGATATACTCGATATAGCACCGCTACGGGGCTAATATATCCATATAGGGGACTTTAACCTATACTACCCCTTATAGTTATAGCTACCGCGGTATTACCTCTAAGCCGATACCCTATTTACCCTTATAACCCGATAGAACCTAGACCTAGTAACCCCCCCCGGAATAACTATATAGTACCGCCCGGGCCGGCGTGCTAGTATTATCGACTTTATATAGGTAATATAAGGGCTCCGCTATAATTTTAGCGGCCCGGATAAGACCGTTATCGGGTCTAACTACTACTTATAGATAGCCCGAATTCTTATAAAGACGGATACTATATCGACTACTATAATAATACTACTATAGGACCTAGTAGGGCCTTACTAGGTCTAAGAAGACTTTAACCCCTTATAGGTCCCCTAGCTCGCCGCTATACGGCTATAGTAGACCGGCCTTTTTATAATACTGGGAGATATCGACTTAGTACTATATAACCTAATAAAGGACCTTACGATTATAGCCGATAAGGCCACGCCGCACTATTATAAGGGCACCCCTAATTACCTATCTACTCTTTAGTAGAATACGGAGCTAACCGCCCTTACCTAGGAAGTAAGGCGCCTTTACTATAGATATATAACTAAGAAGTCCCGGAACTAATAGGACGAGTTCTAGGAAGCGGAGAGGCGCTGAGATAAGGCCGTGGTAGTAGCGAAGCGGATATACTAACGGCACTTACTTTACTTAACTAAAAAGGATAATAGCCTTCTTTAACGACTATAAAAATAGGTATAAATTAAAGGGGGCGTATTACCGGACCCCCTATTAATACTACTACTATACCGAGATAATAACGACTACCCGGTAACTATATACGTAGAGAAAGCCGAAATCCTTAACCGGAAGTTCTTTCCCCCCCCCCTCCTTATTACCCCTAAGCCACTAAGCGCGGAATTCCCCCCGGGGTAAGACGTCCGCTAAGATATTACCGTAGCGGATATATAGGGGCGCCTTAAGAAGATAAAGCCCTAGGCGGTACTAAGTCCTAATAGACTCTTAGCAGGGCTCCTAAAAGTATATAGATCCCCCTTATACTAAAGACTTAGTATTATCTTTATAGCGTGCCTTAAAGCGAGCTATTACCCGAAAAGGTACCGCTACGCTACCGTGGTAATACTTAAGAAGGAAGGCCGGCCGCCGGCCGACTACGGGATAGTAAAGGGCTAACAACCAATATTACTCCTTAGTATAATAGATAAGGTCCTTAAGGGGATACTAGGTAACCGGATCGTGGCCGTAGCTGAGGAGTATCGGCTCCTCCCGGAGGGATAGATAGGTAACCGGGCAGGGCGAAGTATAAAGATAGTAGTATAAAGAGTTATAAAGGATATAAGAGCGACCTAGGCTTATAGCAGCACCGCTTCGATACTTTAACTAAATATTAAAAGCGCCTTTAATACTATCTCCTATTCTCGCCTCCTCGAGGTACTTAAAAGGAAAGGCTTCCCCCGGTAGCTTATTACCCTAATTAGCAGCTTTCTTTAAGACCATATAGCCTAGCTACTACTTAATAGCGAAATAGCCCCCCCACGGTACCTTTATAGGGGTATACTATAAGGCTCCTTAATCTCCCCTATCCTCTTTATCCTCTATATCTCTACTCTATATAAAGAACTAAAAAGGGTTCTTAAAATAATAGTAGTACGTTTTACCGATAATATAAATATTATCGCTTTCCGTAGGATAAAGGTATAAATATAGTAACGCCTTATTACCGCGTAGCAGATATACTTAGACTAGGAGATAGTAAGCGGACTATAATTTAAATTAGCTAAGTATATCTATATCCCCTTTACGAAGTCACGCTAACCCTTACCTACCTTACTCCCCCTTAATACTATTTCGGTACTAGCGGCGGAGGCGATAAAGTTCTTAGGCGTTTAGCTTAATAGGAAGCTCGACTTCCGATAAAACACTAAAAAGGTAAAAAGCCGCCTAGCCACCTAAATATACGCCCTTTTAAGGCTTAGCGCGGTAGTATAGGGGTATAGCTTCGTAGACATAAAAAGACTATACCTTATAGTAATACGACTAGTAATCGCCTACTACGCCTTAACCGTCTATAAGATAGGGGCCGGCCTCTAGTAAGGCCCTATAGCGGTATTTATAACGGTATAGAACCGGTACCTCTAATTAGTAGCCGGAGCCTATAAAACTACGCCGGTTAGGGTCCTCGAAAAAAAGACCTTTATCCCCCTCTTAACCTATACCTCTTAAGCCTAAGTGTCTAAAAGATCCTTCGGATATAAGAAGAAGGGATAGAAGATAAGATATTAGCCGGAGTATACGCCGCGGCGAGAGCCTTAGCGGTACTGAACCTGTATTATAGGACCTATGCCGCCCTCGCGTGGACGGTATAGCTTACCGTCCTAATAGCCTAGGCCGGAACCTCGCCCCCGCGGAAGGCCCTTATAAGGGAATAGGGTTAAGCCTAGGCGGAAGCATAACGGCCCTATACCTACGCCGTAGCGGTACTAAGCCGCCCCCCGATATAACGCTCTCTCCGGAAATATAGAGGGCTCCTTAAACTATAAAGCTCCGTATTTACCTAGATTAGATTAGAAAAACTAGGCCTACGGGTATTCCTAGCTAAAATAAGGGTGCCGGGCTTCCCTTTACTGCGGTGCCCTTACAGGGACAGAGGGGCGGAAATAACGGAGTATATAGTACTCTAGTACTAAGAGGTAACCGCGGAGGACCGTAAAGGCCTTTTCGGTGCTATAGGGAGGCCGCTCACGACTAAAGGAAATTTATACGATGCACTAGAACACGATACCGAAGCCGGGGTAGTTATAAGGTGGTTCCTATAATGGAAGAGGCTTAAGGACTCTCGCCTCGCCCTTAAAGTTATAAAGGCCTACGAAAATAAAGGCGATACCGAAGCGGGACTAGAGCGGAGGTAGCCCGATATAGCGGATCTATTAATTATTAATAGGGGTCCTATAAGCCGGGACCCCGGCGGTATTAGCTCGGCGCTAGGGGGGGCTACTAATAGCTATTAGCTATTATCGCCTTAATTATTATCGTCCTTATCGTCCTCGGTAATACTAATACCACTCTCGATATATTCTAGTCCCTACTAGGACCGGTTAGCTAACCACCGCTACTATAATACCGCGGGGAGACCGAAAAGGGGCTACTTATAAGGTACTCTAGAATAAAGTCTATTTTACCCTTTAAATATCTTATCTAATAAGATGATTCCTATACCTCCGCCGATACGGGGCCGCCACGGCTATAACCGGAAAGCAGCGCCCGGTTTAAGGCCCGGCTAAAAGACCGGGACGCTATCCCTAAACGCTCCTTAGCCTATAGCTTATTAGCAGGGGACTACTTTAGCACTAAAGGGGGAGACGTATAGCAGCAATACCGGTACTACCGGCGGTCTTTACCACTATATACGCCCTATAAAGATCTAATAAGACGCTACTACTATTTTTTAGTAGCGGGGGGGACCTAGAGGAAAATTAGTATATACTACCACGATATACCTACGGCACTATAACGATATCGACACGACTTATATCCTTACACGGACGCCGGCTATTAGTATGTTAAAAACAGGCTACCCCTATACCCGTAGTATTAAAGCAGGCCTCTATATCGTCCGGGTATATACCTAGGCGCTTACTATAACGAATATAACTACCCTAGGTTAGCCACCACGGCACTGCCCTAATACTACTAGGGGACATATACGGTATAACCCGAACCGAGCCCTTTTTATACCGGTTACGATTATTACTAGTATTATTATGAGGAGACGATATCTACGACTATTAACACGCTACTACTAAGGCACCGCTACGCTACTAGGAGAACTTATATTATACTACTACTGCTGCTTAATTATTCGTGTATATAAATTAATACTATACTACCTAGTTAACCCCACGCTACCACGCTACCGCGGCGCTACCTATTAAGCACTTATAGTCTAATTATAATAGGAAAATAAATAAGGGAAACTAAAGGGTTTTACTATTAGTATAGAGCCGTAACGATAAGCCTACGGTACTATAAGCGGGAATAGATCGGGAGAAAACCTATAACGAACTTATTAGCGTTATAGGAAGAAAACAGGGGGAAAAGAGGCACGGAGACCCTAAAGAATATTAACTATCTAATTCTATAATAGGGTAGAGCCCTATTCCCCCTACCTACCGCCGGATATAGCAGGAATCTATTTAGGGGAGGTAGGAGGCGCCTACCTCCCTTACTCTTTTTATTAACCGAGTAGAAGGAATAAAAGGCATAATCCTTAGGGACGTAGGGAGGCCGAGGCTAAAGGGCCGTAGCCTCCGCACCGCGGAGGCGCGGCGGTACCCCCTCAGCCCCTACTCCGTCGCTAATAATCGGCTTAGGCTAACCTACCTAACTACTAGCCTACTATACTTCCCGTTAGCTATTAGCCTAAAGGTGCGATCCAGATATATAGCAGAGACGAACCGGGGCTATATTAGCCCCGTAGCGGCACCACTCTATCTAAGGAAGTGTATAGGGGTTTTCCCCGGGTTTTACCCGGGTTTTCCCCCCTATAGCCACCCGAGAAGGACCGTATAGCCTAGGAAGGCTCCTATAGATTAGTTAGGATAGCGGAGTAAGATCGATAATAATAATAATAAGTATTATTATTAGCTATAGCGCTAGCGATGGAACCGGTAATAGGGTAGATTCTATTAGTATAAGGATTATCGGGGTTTATAAGGGAGCCAGAATACTTAAGTTAGGCGGTGTTAGGTTTTACGGAGTAGGCGATCCTAGGAGCTAGGCTATAAGCTATTCGACTAATAGACGTTATCGCTCGTTAGCTTCTTCTCTTACGCGTTATCGGTCTATAAACTAGTATATTTCCGAGTAATATTCTTATATCAGAGCGAGCCTTATATTGATATCGGTATATTGTTTATAAAGAGTGCTTAGCCTTACGTTTAGGGCTCGGTTATTCTCTTTAAACCGTTAGTTTATCCACTCCGCGACCTATTTAATTCTAATAGGTTATTAGGCGGTAGCGTTAGGATCCTAATCTATTGCTAGCGTAACGTGTGGGTATCGTAAAGTTCTAGATATATAAACGATTAGTTATAGGTCGTGGCACTAAATAAGATCGTAATAATAGATTATCTAGAACTAAAGAGGGAAAAAGGAAAAAGGAAAAAGGTCTATAGCGCTAGGCTAGCTATAAGGTAGCGATAACTTAGCAATATAGGTCCGTTAACTAAGCGCATAGTTAGGAAGATCCGGAGTATAGCCGGATCCTTATATCGGGGTTAACCCGTAATATACCCTGATCTTTAGTCTGGTTTATCGTTCCTATATAGCCTTAAATACCTTAATCTTATCTACGATAGTTTTAGCCTTTTTATCTCTTAGCCACCTTAAGTAGTAGTAGCCTATGTACTGCTTAATCCAATAAATAATATACTTATAACCTTTAAAGGCTATTAGCTTAATATCGATTAGGTCTATATAAAAGTCTCCCGGGGTTAATAGTATAGCAGGCTTAATTCTTAAGGGTTATTCCCTAGATTTAGCTAGTTAATATACCTCGTAATAGAATGCTTCCACTTAGGTAGCGTCGAAAATAATACCTATAGCCTTATAAGCCTTAAGGATTTTAGTTTAGCCTATATAGCCGAGCCTTTTATACTATACGCTAAAGTCGGTTCTAAGATACTTTATAGTAATAGCGGCATATACCAGGGTATCTTCTATTCTATAGCCTGTTTTTTTATCCACTTAGACGATAGTAATATCATTTTTCTAGTAGACTTTAGCGAGTTATTATCCTACTTCTTCATAAAAAGGGTCTTATTATAGTCACTATATCCTATTCCTTAGAATAGAAGGTAGCTAGCTAAGATCAGGTTAGCTAGGGCACTAGGATAATATCTTATATCTTCTAGGGTCTATTCGTGGGTTTTAGTTTATTATAGGATCTTTAGTCTTAAAGAAGACTATCCTAATTCTAAGAGGTCGGGATCTACTACTATCTATAACCTTTATATAAGGTAGAAATCTCGGCTTATACTCCTTAAACTATTTAAGGTTATTAAAGATGCTAGTCTAGTATCCCGAGTCCTAGATTAATTTATCGCTTTAGACTAATAAGGAGGAGACTACTCTTATTAGAGGTGAATCGGCTTAATCTCGGAGGACTACTCTATAAAGAGACTATTAGGTAAAGGCAGAGCCTCCCGACTTAATCTTAACACCTCTGGTATCTTCGGGATCCTTATTTATCTTAGTAGAGTTAGTGGTTTTAGATCTCTTATTTCTTAGGGCTTCACCTATCTTCTTCTATTCCTTATATCTCTTCCAGAAGACTTATATAAGGTCTTTTCTTACACGTTCCGGATAGGTAATCTAGTAGTTCTCTTCTATATATCTACCGCTACAGTAAACGCTATACTTAGTTACTTTATTATCCTTTAGCTTAGTATTAATCACTATATTAACTATCGATATCTTATAGTCTTTACTCTTAGCCTTAAGGTAAAGGTTATCGACGAGGGTTCTGTAGGAGATCTTCTTCTTACTTAGATATCTCTTTACTAGGTTAGGATACTTACCTTAAATAGCTACTACCACTATATACGCATCTTTTTTATTATTAATAGGTCCGATCTAATCGTCTAGTTATTTATGAATCGAGTATATACGCTAGAGATATACTAACGTGGACTTAAAGTCTCCTACTTTTATAGTATTCTATTCTTTGATTAGGGATATAGTTACCCTTTCCGAGACTTTCAGGATTATTTATTTAACTACTTAAAGAAGGTTATATAGATCTATATTATCCTTATCCTATTAGAATCCTTCTAGTCTCTATCTTATTAGCTTAACTACTATAAGGAGGGCGCTATATACTATTATTGCTTACTATCAAGATATCGTGTGTTCAGGGTAAACTTAAGGCAGATCTAGGATATCTAGTAGTTTATAGCGTATAAAGGAAGCCTTTACCTTATACTCCTAGTCACTATAGTCTAAGTCTTCTTTAAGGATAGGAAACTTAATTTATACAGGAGTTATCTTAGTAATAGTTATTAAAACCTTCATTATCTTATTCTATTAATCTAGTTATAGGGTAGGGATAGATAGTCTTAGTTATCGGAGACCTTATAATAACCTACGTGGTTATTCTTATAGAAAGCTATAGGATCATCTAATACTTTCTCTAATATTAGCTAGAATATTATCACCCTAAGCTCTAAGTATAGCGGTTAGCTCCTATAGTCTATCCAGTTTATCTTTTATCTACTCCTTTAGTGCTTACTCGTGGATATCGTTCTAAGTCTTAATTTCATCTTAGAGGTTTCTATCCTTATAATAACTCTATTAGTCGTTATAGTCTTCTTCCCCGGCGTAGGCCGCTAATAGGCCTAGTGCTTCTCTAGCTATCTTAATAAACAGGAGGTTAAGGATATAAAAGATAAGTTATAATAATAAAAACTCTGCTAAAGACCTCTAAAGGTCTAAGGAAGGGACCTAGAAAGGCTAAAAATAAGGCCTAAAAAGGCTAAATACAGGGGATCTTAAACTATCCTATCCCTAGCGGAAAAGGGGGCTTATAACCTGTAGAGAGTACCACTAAACGTGTATTGCGTGTGTGTGTGAAGCTATCTAGAGCCTCGGCACAGGTTATAGGAGGTCTGACTACCTAGACGGCGCAACCTGATTGGTTGGCCGAGCGGAGTCACGAGCGGGAGTCACGTGACACCCACAACAGTTAGTACTTGCTAAGACTGCACCCGAACTGTACCCGAAAAGGTCCCGAAGTCACGCCCCGATATCCTGGAGCCTCCATCTGACACTTTCCCTTCCATAGAAGAATACGACCACGATTCCCGTACCGATATTCGTGTTCTGACAGAACACGTTAACTTGCCCACAACTAGGCCATCAAGCACTTCCATGCTGGCATGCATAAGGTAGTCACCACATGACATGTTTAAAGACACTCGTGTACGCATTGGACGAATGCCCCTCGTGTAGGCACCCAAAACAAGGATTACTCATTATCCGCCTCGAAACATGAAATTCGCACACGATTTCAGGGAGGAACTCTCCAGTGAAGGTCCGTGCCGGTGACTGGCATACCACATCCCCTGTGCTTCTTGCTCACTTATTGTCCCTTTGCTAGATTTCCCGCTTCACTGGGTCAATTCGGCGATCCCTTATGGACAACTGAAGAAGGTCCTGAAGAAAGTCATCCGTGAATTGAGTGACCTGGGCTTCGAACCGGAGACTATGCGTCGTCTCCTCGACCCTACTGCTGACTCACCCGTAGCTCTAAGATACGGGCTTGACAGTACATATTCTTCTCCTTTGCCCCTCCTCAGACTGGCGCAGCTGACTGGCTGATTTGTGCAGTCACTGGAAACTCCAGGCGCCTCAGACCCAGACTCACTGTCATAGTCTATAGGCAGAACGACGTGGTCGCCAGTGCTCCCCTGTCGTTGTCGTCTTACGCATTTCTCGAACACCTTGCGTTCATACAGTCAGGTTCATGTTACCGAGGTGGCAGTCCTGAAGGTGAAGATCATGGTGGCGATCCACCCGTCCATCCAGCAGGCTCCCCTGAGGGGCCGTATTTACGCGACGACAAATCCCAGGCCATGCAAGAGCGGATTGAAGTTCCCCTTGTCTCAGATAACACATTCTTTGAGATACTCCAGAGCGACGTCAACCGTCTCGAAGCATTGCAAACTCAAGAAGAGAAGTCCATGAAAGATGAAATCGTTTCTCTCGGACTAGAGGTCGCCCACCTCACGAAACCAAGTCGCCTATCCAAGAACGACCTTGATCGGTGGCGCGCCATTTTTGAGCTCTACCTTGAAGCCCAGGTCTTCTTCTCCACCCTCGAGCGCGACCGTGGGAGCCGCAACAGCCACGCGGCGGCTCTACGGTTACGATGGTTCCAGGATGAAGTGGCCAAGCGCAGACTTTCCAGTCAGTTTAAGATGGCCCAGAGTCGGGAGGCTTTGTTGCGATTCATGAGACTCAATGCCGTTCTTCTCAAGAACGTTCGATTCCAGGAACTAAATCGTACCGCGATCCACAAGATACTCAAGAAGTTTGACAAAAGGACGTCCTTGGGTGTCTCGAAAACATTCACCCAGCAGGTTCTTTTGGATAGGTTACTTGCAAGCTCGATGGCCAAAGATATCTGTGCTCAAGTATCTACTCAGTTGGTCTCTGTTGTCCCTCGGCTGGATGACTTTATTTGTCCGATCTGCTTTGTTATTGCCTACCGACCGGTGAGGCTCACATGCGAGCATGTGTTCTGTATCCGATGTGTTATTAAAATGCAACGCAGACGAGAGAGGTATTGTCCACTATGTAGAGCTGATGCCGTGATGTCATGCTCAGCAGGTAAGTGCAATTCCCATTGCTGGTCATAATATCCTAGTCGTTGACAGGTCGGTTGCACTCAGACTCCTTGGACATCGAGCTCGAACGATATATGCGTAAATATTTCCGAAAGGAAGTCAAAGAGAAAGCGCAGGCGAACGAGATCGAAAGGGGCATCGAAGAGTACGGCCCCGGATATGTCCATTCTAGCTGTACAGTGATGTGAGGAGGGCTTCCATGTTTGCTCGGGGTTGAATACTTCATCCACCACAGTTATTCGCTATATTTATGATACCCTTCTCGATATTTTGTCTTTCTTGGTTTTATTGATGCTTGGTTTGCTTCAGCGTTTCGATGGTGGCTACGGAATAGATTCTTATACCCTGCCAGGTCGAGACCAACGTCCGCACTGAAACAGTAACTTGTTATACGGAGCACCGGACGGACTACTTGTCCTACCCCTCCCCTCCCCCGGGGTCATAGTGGCCGACATCCTTACTCCTCTATTTTCGGTCGACGTCCACAATCAACATGCTCTGCAACTCTTAAGGCTCTGATGAATATATCTCTGAGTTCGTCGGTGTCCTCCAGGCCGACGCTTATCCGAATGAGGTCCGGATCAACTCCGAACTGGGCCGCCCAGTCGAGTTCACGATAGTGCGCCAACATCACGTAAGGTGATGTCAGAGTGAAATTGGTTCCCAAGCTTGGCCCCTTTGCTGTCTCGACCTCATCGAAAAAGGCCATGGCACACTCTTTTTTATGGAACGTTACCGACAGTAGCCCACCATAACCACCCTCCGGAAGACGACAGGCCTCGTAATTTGGGCGAGTCGGGTTTGTCTTTGGATAGTAGACTTGCTTAACAGAGGGGTGGGTAGAGAGGAGGTCACATAGGACCTCGGAGTTGCGATTTGTCCGTTCTATGCGAGACTGGAAGTCACGACTGTTCCTCTCCATGAACACAACATCCTCGGCCCAATATGTGTCTTCGTAGTTTTCGGTATAGGCTGCCTTGACTGCTGTATAGTAGCGCCCGGCAGGGTTAAGGATTGCACTGCCGCCCATGACGTTGCAATCTCCGGAGAAGATCTTGGTCAGGCTGCTGACAACAATGTCCGCGAACTTGACAACATCCACGGTGACGAACGTCCCAATTGTATCGTCAATGACGACGGCAAAATCATACTTGTCGGCTAGCTGGCGAATGCGCACAAGGTCCGGACACGAGAGCAGGGGATTGGCGGGGAACTCGCAGAAGAGCGCAAGAAATCGCTCCCCGGTTGTCAAGCGCTGCTCTAGGTCGTCGAGGTCGCTGGATGAGCCATGCCCGTAAAAGAGACAGCCAGGGCCAAACTTCTGAAGAATTTTGAGAGTGTCGACGTACGGAAACCCGTAGTTGATACTTTTCAACTCGCCTCTCGCGCGGAGCAAGGCCTGATGGGCATTAAATATCGCGTTCATACCGCAGGGGAATAGGTAGACATCGCTTTCTTGTAGGTTGGCAAAACCCCTTGCGTTGCTTGTCAGAGGAGGGAGCGAATCAACTGTAGCTTCAATGTCTACAGCCATCGTGCCAACTATTCTTCTCCGGATGGCGGATTTAGCCCGCTCAACCAAGGATATGTCCAGGTTGCGACCGAAACGCTCCTCTAGGAAGCGCATGCTCTCTAGCGCTTCGTTGGCGCTTTGACCGTCTGTCCCTAGGGAACGCGAGTTGCCATTGCCGGCGGGGGAAGGTAAGATGTCGACCGATGCACGCTGATACCTCCTAGGACCCCTGCAGGGATTCTTGGGGGACTGACTGGACGTCAGTGTACTAGTCCATAGACAGAGCAGACCTTCTTGAACCAGACTCCGACAAAATTCAGCTCGCCGGCTAGATACGCCGTCGCCCGAATGCTGCCAGTATTGCTTGCCAACGGGATATGACTCGGAGGAGCAAAGCACGGCCGAAATGGTCGGTGCAAGGGCCCTGAGCTGGGAAGACAGGTGCCGCGACTGGTCTAACCCAAAGTCGAGAATGCCCAACTCAGCGGACATTGTATTGTCGGCGTGGCGACGGATAAAATCGACACATCGTCTCGCAGCACGAGCAGTAGGGAACAAAATAGCACGCTGCTCAGCTTGTCCATGTACAGAGACAATTTCCTCTGCTAGGGTTTGTATGCTCCTGTGGATAAAGAACCTAGCCACCATGCGTTAGAGTGCGGAACTGTCGGCGAATATAGTTGAGGATGTTGAGAGGGAAATTAATGTATGAGAATAGATATATATATATATATATATATACCTGGGATAGCCAGTTGCCATTGCATCCACAACCCATTTTTTGCCCTCTTCGTAACCGATATTGGCCTTCCATGTGGGCAAAGACACACTGACTGCCTGTTCGGATGGACGGGTGTCGGTCAGCACACCATGGGTCAGATCCCTGGACGCCGGTGCGAACTTACATGGGCAGTGTCCGGGGGGATGGACTGGCCCAGTTCAAAAGTAGGCATTTCTCTTTCTAGTTCCGGATACAGTTACAACGTCAGTTGTGAGACGGGGTTGGCAGGTAAGCGGATGACCAAGTGTTCGTCTTCCAGAACATCCGATAAATAATAATAATAAACAACGCCGTCGAGCACCAAGCCCTCGAGAAGTATCTGCAGTGAATGGATGGTCTAGAGCCGTATTTGATTTACCGCGAGAGCAAAAAACTCTGGTAGTAACGTAAATTGGCGAGAGACTGCTATCGACCCTAGTTCTTGATCTCCTTGAAAATGAGGCTCGGTGAGCTCCGCAACCGGCGACTCCAATATCCCCTCGTCCAGGTCACCCCGAAAAACCCTTGGCTTATAAATTGTCCGATGCCCACAGCCACTTATCGAGGTATGATAAACCATATTATCAGACATATAGAGTACCTTATTCCTATATATCCACACTTATTTCCCCTTATTATTCCTAATACTTAGATATCCCTGTAAAGTACTATAAACTTTACTTAGATAAATATATATATAATTCCGCGTATCTTATTTATATTCTAATAGTTATAAGCCCGGCGCTCTGCTAAAACGACTTTATTCCGATTAATCTAATAGCTCTAAGGCAGATATCTTATTTTAAAGCCCTAAGACTATTACAGCTAGAGCTATTCTGCTGGTAATATCTATCTGCTTTTATTTATTTAATCGTTTTCTTGTTTCTATTATATAATCGTAAAAGTATTTTATGTAGTTAAGTAACCTTTCCGTTTATTATATTATACTGCTTTTTATTAGTATAATTATAACTTCCATAGTAGTAGTACCCGTGATAGGCATTATAACGCTGTCCGTAGTAAAAGATATAAGGCCTTATATTTTTTTTTGTCTTACTCCGCTATCCTATCTAATATATAGGAGCCTATTTAGGCTATATAGTCCTTCTTAGGTAGCTATAAGGGGGAAAACCTCTATACTTTTCCTTGAATAGAGTAGTATCGTTACGGGCCCGATATAGCCCTGGTTTATCTCTACTATATATCTAGATTATACCTTTAGGCTAGTAGGTAACAGGAAGGGTAGTAGAGTAGAGTTCGGGTTAGACTAGGCTAATCGCTAATAAGGGTATAAAAATAATCGGGTCAAGGTACCGCGGAATTATCTATGTCTTATACTTCTAGACTTAAGGGTATAAGTCTAGGGCGCTATTTATACTACGATATAGGTGCGGAGTGGCCCGTGCTAAGTACCGGAGGTCGCCGCTATATCCTGCGGTTATACCTAACGACCTCCTTAATATAAGCCTTCATTAGATAGAAGTCTAGCATGCTATAGCGTGTAATACCCCCCTTAGAACTATAGGATCAATCTTAACTATTCTGATGATCGAAATCTAGGGTAACTAAGCCTAGATATTAATTCTAGGATTAACGGCTTGTTGAAAAGCAGTATCTAAACCGAAAAGACGATTAAAAGGAAGGTAGTTAATCCGTAGATCGTGATAAAAACAGAAATCAAAAATAATAATAGAGTTAACCGCTCTGATTAATCTATAAACAGGAATAGCAGCAGCCTTAACCGCTCTGGTTAATTGTCTATATAAGGGCAGATTTCTATCTCTAAAATCTTTATAAATTAAACGTGCTTCTATAGCGTTAACGCCTTTGTTAATCCTTCACTTACTATCTCTACTATAGCGATCTATTAGACCTTAATTTAACGTTATTAAATAATGTGTCGAATCTAGAACGTATATATATCAAGATACTTTAATCACGAGGTAACCTAAGGGCGAGGGTTTTCTAGTAGCTAACGCGTTTAATCGTTATCGTATAATATCATTAACGGATACTTTTTAAACCTTACTAATAGCTTCTTTACTAATTATCGAGTAGCGATATACTACCTCGTAGTAGTAGTTAAAGCTATAAGCTCTACTTCGGTGCTAGAAGTTACTACGCTTATCTGCTTATTAGCTTTCCACTTAATCGGACCCCCGAAGAGTAATATTATATACCCTTATAAGCTATACCTTATATCGCGATTATTAGTAAAGGCGGTATCACTAGTATAGAAAAAAACATAGTTTAGTAGGTCTTTACGTAGTCCGAACTAAAGGTATAGTGACTTAGTAGACTTAAGATACTTAAGTTAATAGTCGGCGATATTATAATGCTATTATAAAGGGTTTAAATTAAACTCCGAGAGACGCGAGGCGGCTTTAGATATATTAGGCTTTATTTAACACGCTACGTAATTAATCGATCCGATCTTCTTAAGGCACTAGTAGATTAATTCCGGCGTTGTCTATTAATTAACCTCGCTTTAAGGATATTATAGATTATTAGGATATACTAAAGGCGTTATTACACGGCGGCTACCGTAAAAGATATTTAACGCCTTAATCTTTTCCGTGGTATAATTCTCTAGTAATAACTATATTATTATTATTATCGATCTTACTCCGCTATCCTAACTAATCTATAAGAGCCTTTCTAGGCTATACGGTCCTTCTCGGGTAGCTATAGGGGGGAAAACCCGGGTAAAACCCGGGGAAAACCCCTATACACTTCCTTAGGTAGAGTAGTGCCGCTACGGGGCCGACGTGGCCCCGGTTTATCTCTGCTATATATCTGGATTACACCTCTAGGCTAATAGCTAACAGGAAGTATAGCAGGCTATGTTAGATAGGTTAGCCTAAGCTAATCGTTAGCGGCGGAGTAGGGGCTAAGGGGGTACCGCCACGCCTCCGCGGCACGGAGGCCACGGCCCTTTAGCCTTAGCCTCCCTATATCCCTAAGGATTATGCCTTTATTCCTTCTACTCGGTTAATAAAAAGAGTAAAGGAGGCAGGCGCCTCCTACCTCTCCTAAGTGGGTTCCTACTATATCCGGCGGTAGGTAGGGGGAATAGGGCCCTACCTTATTATAGGAATTAGATAGTTAATATCCCTTAAGGCCTTTATACCTTAATCCTCCCTCTTCCCCTTATAACGCTAATAAGTTCGTTATAGGTTTTCCTTAATCTATTCCCGCTAATAGTCTTATAGATATATTATTACGGCCTATACTAACTAGTATACCCCTTTAGTTTTTTTATTATACTCCTATTATATTTTAATTATAGGTACTTTATAGATAGTATCGTGGTAGCGTAGTAGCGTAGGGTTAATTAGGTAGTATAGTAGCAATTTATATATATATATAAGTAATCCGAAGTAATAATATAATATAAGTTCCCTTTATAGCGTAGCGGTGCTTTAGTAGTAGCGTGCTAATAATCGTAGATATTATCTCCTAGTAATAATAATACTAATAATAATAATCGCCGTTATAAGCGCGGTATAGTTTATAATATACTATATATAGCCCTTAATAGTATCGGAGTAGTATCGTAGCGCTAATATAGGGTAGTTATATTCGTTATAGTAAGCGTTTAGGTATTTACCCTAATAATATAAAAGCCTACGCTAATACTATAGGAATAGGCGCGGCCTATTATTAGTATACTAATAGTCGTTATCCGTGTAAGGATATAAGTCGCTTAGGTACCGTGGCGGTATTATATAAGTATCGGGGTGAATATAGCTAATAGTTTAATAGGTCCCCTCCGCTACTAAGAAGTAATAATAACGTCTTATAGATATCTATTAGGTATACGTAGCAGTAAAAGCCGCTAATAGCGCGAGTATCGCTATTATAGGTATTCCCCTTTAGTGCTATACCGGTTCTACGCTAATAAGTTATAGGCTAAGGAGCGCTTAGGGATAGCGTCCTAGTCTTTTAGCCGGGCCCTAAACCGGGTATTACCTTTTAATCGTAGTCGCGGCGGCACCGTGTCGGTAGAGGTATAGGAGTTATCTCGTTAGATAAGGTATTTAGAGGGTAAGATAGACCTTATCCTAGAATACCTTATAAATAGCTTCCCCCCGGTCCTACTATAGCTCCTTAGCGGTATTAGCTAACTAGTCTAATAGGGTCTTAAGTATATTAAAAGCGGTATTAGTGCCTCCGAGGGAGATAATAATAATAAGGGCTAATCGGTATTATAATAGTACCGTGTCGATACCGTTAAGGCCCCGGCTTATAGGGCCTTTATCCTAATACTTAATTAGTCGTTCTATTACCTTATCCCCAATATAGTCCCTTTTCGGTATCGCGGATATCTTTATAGGCCTTTATAACTTTAAGGGCGAGGCGGAAGTCCTTAAGCCTCTTCCGTTATAGGAACCACCTTATAACTACCCCGGCTTCTATATCGTGGTCTAATACGTTATATAGATCCCCTTTAGTCGTAAGTAGTCTCCCTATAGCACCGAAAAGCTCCATACGCTTTTCCTCGGTTATATCCTAGTAGTAAAGCACTATATACTCCGCTATTTCTACCCCCTATCGCTATAGGGGCACCGTGTTATTAAAAATCCCGGTACCCTTACTCTTACTAAAAAGGCTTATAGGCTTAGCTTTTCTATTTTACTTTAGGTAAGTACGGCGCTTTATAGCTTTAGGAGTCCTTTATATTTCCGGAGGGAGTATTATATTGGGGGGCGGCTCGGTGCCGCTACGGTATAGGTATATAGCCTCCGTGACTCTACCTAGGTTTAACCCTTGTCCCTTATAAGGGCTTTCCTTAGGGCCGTGTTTCTGGCCTAGGTTATTAGGGCATTAAGTTAGGCTATCCACGCGAGGGCCGCGTAGGTCCTATAATACCGATTTAGTGCCGCTAAGGCTCTTACTACGGCGTATACTCCGGCTAATATCTTATCTTTGGTTCCCTCCTCTTATATCCGGCGGACCTTTTAGGCACTAAGGCTTATAAGGTATAGGTTAAGGGGGGGAATAAAGGTCTTTTTTTCGAGGACCCTAACCGGCATAGCTTTATAGGCTCTAGCTACTAATTAGAGACACCGGTTCTATACCGTTATAAGTGCCGCTATAGGGCCTTACCGGGGGCCGGCCCCTATCTTATAAACGGGTAAAGCGTAGTAGGTAATTACGAATCGTATTACTATAAGGTATAGTCTTCTTATATCCGCGAAGCTATACCCCTATGCTACCACGCTAAGCCTTAAAAGGGCGTATATTTAGGTGGTTAGGCGGCTTTTTACTTTTTTAGTGTTTTATCGGAAGTTAAGCTTCCTATTAAGCTAAACGCCTAAGAACTTTATCGCCTCCGTTACCGGCACCGAAATAGCATTAAGGGGGAGCGGGGTAGGTAAGGGTTAGCGTGACTTCGTAAAGGGGATATAAACACACTTAGCTAGTTTGGATTATAGTCCGCTTACTATCTCCTATTCTAGGTATATCCTTTACGCGGCGGCGAGGCGTTACCGCGTCTATACCTTTATCCTGCTAAAGGCGATAATATTTATATTATCGGTAAAACCTACTACTATCGTTTTAAGGACCCTTTTTAGATTTTTATATAGAGTAGAGATATAAAGGATAAAGAGGATAAAAGAGATCAGGGAGCCTTATGGTATACCCCCGCGGAGGTATTATAGGGGGGCCGTTTCGCTATTAAGTAGTAGCTAGGCTATACGGTCCCGGAGGAAACTACTAATTAGGGTATTAAGCTATTAGAGGTAGCCTTTCCTTTTAAGTACCTTAATAAGGCGGGAATAGGGGATAGTATTAAAGGCGCTTTTTATATCTAGTTAGAGTATCGAAGCGGTGCTACTATAGGCCTAGCTCGCCTTTACGGCCTCCGTGGTTCTTTATACTACTATCTTTATACTTCGCCCTATCCGGTTACTTATTTATCCCTCCGGGAGGAGCCGATACTCCTCCGCTACGGTTATAATCCGGTCGGCTAATATCCCCTTAAGGACTTTACCTATTATATTAAGGAGTATTGTCGGTCGTTAGCCCTTTACTATCCCGTAGTCGGCCGGCGGCCGGCCTTCCTTCTTAAGGACTACTATAATAGCGTAATAATACCTCCTCGGGTAATAGCTTGCTTTAAGGCACGCTATAAAGATAGCGCTAAGTCTTTAGTATAGGGGGGGTCTATATACTTTTAGGAGCCCTGCTAGAAGTCTATCGGGGCCTAGTACCGCCTAGGGTTTTATCTTCTTAAGGCGCCCCTATATATCCGCTACGGTGATATTTTAGCGGATATCCTACCCCGGGGGGGATTCCGCGCCTAAGGGCCTAGGGATAGTAGGGAGGGGGGGGGGGAAGAACTTCCGGTTTAGGACCTCGGCCTTTTCTATATATAGAGTTACCGGGTAGGCACTATCGTCTTAGTATAGTAGTAGCACTAATAGGGGGTCCGATAGTACGCCCCCTTGAGTTTATACTTATTTCTATAGCCGCTAAAGAAGGCTATCGTCCTTCCCGGTTAAGTAAAGTAAGTACCGTTAATACGTCCGCTTTATTACCGCTATAGCCTTATTCCGGCGCCTCTCCGCTTCCTAAAACTCGTCCTATCGGTTCCGGGATTTCCTGGATATATATCTACGGTAAAGGCGCCTTATTTCCTAGGTAAGGGCGGTTAGCTCCGCGTTCTACTAAGGGGTAAATAGCCGTCTAAGGGTGCCCTTATAGCGGCGCGGCGTGACCTTATCGGCTATAGTCGTAAGGTCTACTATTAGGTTATCTAGTACTAAATCGATATCTTCTAATAATATAAGGGGGCCGGACTATTATAGCCGTGTAATAGTAAGCTAGGGGACCTATAAAGGGTTAAAGTCTTTTTAGACTTAATAGGGCCCGGCTAAGTCCCGCGGTAGTATTATCGCGGTAATCGGTAAGGCGTCTATTTCTATAAGGATTCGGACCGTCTATAAGTAGTAGTTAGACCCGATAATAGTCTTATCCGGGCCACTAAAGTCGTAGCAGAGTCTTTATATTACCTCTATAAGGTTAATAGTGCTAGCACGCCGGCCTAAGCGGTGCTATATAGTTATTCCGGGGGGGGTTACTAGGTTAAGGTTCTACCGGGTTATAAGGGTAAATAGGGTATCGGCTTAAGGGTAGTACCGCGGTGGCTATAACTATAGGGGGTAGTATAGGTTAAAGTCCCCTATAAGGATATATCGGCCCCGTAGCGGTACTATATCGAATATATCTTATAGGGGCGTATTCTAGAGGATCCTAGCCGATTAGTAATTCTCTAAGTAGATCGACTAGATTATAAGGATATCGTCCTTAGTCCCGAATATAACCGTATAGGTATCGTGGTAGGCCTACTATATCCACGTATATAGCGGGTGTCTTTTATAGATATATAGGAGGGCGCGGCCTCCTCCTTAAAGTAGCCGATATACCTCTTAGGAGGGGTATATAGGGCTTTTCGTGAAGCGGTTAAGGCCGGGTTCCTGAATTACTATTATATCGTACTCGGCGCGGTACCGGAGCGGTAGCTCCCGCCGCGCCTAACTCCTCCCTATATTTCACGAAAGGATATAGATTTCTATTAATTAGAAAGGGGGAGGGGGGGCGGGGTCTAGCTTTAGGGTTCCTACTATAGTGCCTTATTAGTCCCGCGGGGGACTATATAGGCGCTTATCGGGCCTAGTATCGGGGAGCCCTCCTATCCCCTAGTCCTTTTCCGGGGCCAACCCCTGCCTTTACGGAGGGGTTAGTCCTAGTCTTAGGCGATAAGAATCGGGGGAAATATTTACGGCTACCGCGGGTATACCGCTTCGGTTTAGCGGGTAATATTAAAGTCCCTGGCTTAGTACTTATACGCTTCGCGGGTTTTCTTAGCCTCCTTCTTTAGTAGTCGGTATAAATCGTTAAAGGTATTATAGTCTCCGGTATAAGCGGTATAGCGGCGGGGGCGTCCTAGCGCCGTAATTTCGTAATATTCTAGGCCTTAGGGGTGCGCCGATTCGGGCTTAGCGTAGTAACGATATACCCTCTCCGCTATAGGGTCGCCGTTTACTCGGTAGCCGAAGTGTAGGCACTTATAGCACCTTAGGGGGCTAAGGTCGGGGTCGTATAGTTTATAGATATAGCTGCCCCCCTTAAAGAGGAGGGTATTCCGGATAAGGCTTACTGCCTTTTCTAGTAAAGCCGATTCGATAAGGAGGAGTATTACCCTATTATTGCCGCGGCGGGGTACCCGTTATTATACTCGGATAATTCTTACCTTAGGGTTTATATCCTATAGGGATACTAGTAGGTTTTCTTCAGATAGGGCGTTAAGGACCTCCCGGGGGATAGCCTTAGCTAGCGTAGGGTAAGTGCGTGCGGCTAGGGTAGCTCTTTTACTAAAAGCCTTCTTAATCTATTATTCCTTATAGGTGGCCTACTATTATACCCCTTCGGTAAAGGTAAGGTAGATATCTCCACTTAATAGCTTCCGTGCCGTTACAGTATCGTATCGGGTAGTTGTGGCGTTTATAGCTTAGATAATCTACTTTAGGGTCCTATCCTTAAGGGGCTAGTCTTCGGGGAGGGTTCCTTAGCGGATAATTAGTTCCCGGTAATACTTAGCGGGTATTACTTTAGGGGGGGCCGGGTCCCGCGGCGGTGCCGCCACGGGTACCCGGGCTATAATATTAGTCTAGGTCTTTTTCGTGCTATTTATTCCTTTTCGGAGTTCTTCTTAGATAATATAGCGGATAGTAATATATAGGTATACTAATAATAACACGCCGGCGTCCTTACGGGTATTACGTATTATAATTAGTTCCTCTACTAGCTCCACGACCTATTCGATTATATTCCTATTAGCTAGTAAGGCCTGGATTTCTGCCTTAATCTTAGTTACTCTCGGTTCTAAGGGGCGCGGTAGTCCCCTTTCGGTCTTATATCGGTTCCGCGCTACGTCCCGCTAAAGGCGAGGGGGGGAACGCTCGTATTACGAAAAGTGGGTCCGTTACGAATTCTGCGTCGTCGCGGTCAGGATAACACTATCCTACGTTTCCTCCGGTTATACCGTAGCGCCGGTATTACGGTGCCGCTATAATAGTATCCCGGGAGGGAGGCGGTGGTTATAGTCTCTATCTTAGTAGTTTTATCGATTTTACTCCTATTACGCGCCCGTGATTATTATGTTTATAATCTGTAGCCCGGAGTCGCGTGAATTAAATAGGTTATAGAGTAGATATAGCCCTCGATTAATATCGCGGTAACGCTATACTAATAACCTATTAGGCTAAGGAGCGCCTAAATATAGCGGCTTTATCCTTTAGACGGGCCGTCTTTTAGGCACTACCTTCCGGTTACAGCCATGGCGGCACCTTATCGATAAAGGCGCTCCTATACGATATCCTCCGCTAAACACGCTATATAAAGAGTATAATACGTATCCTAATAGATAACTATATATATAGTCCTCTTTTAGTTTCGCTATAGCGCCCTTACGGTAATAGTATAGCTAACCGGTTCTAAGACCTCGAGTACGTTAAGAGTAGTATTAGCGCCTTTAAGGGAGGTAAGGATAAAACTAGCGAGGAGTAAAAAAAGGGGGGGGGGGCTTTAGCCTAATAATATTTTAATACCGCTAGGGCCCCGGCTAGTAAGGCCTTATTTAATACTAGCTAGACCGTTATATTACCTTTTCCCCGCTACGGTACCGCCGCGTTCTCGTAGGCTTTTATAACTTTAAGGGCGAGGCGAAAGTCCTTAAGCCTCTTCCGTTATAGGAACCACTTAGCTATCGCCCCGGCTTCTATATTATAGTCTAGTGTATTATATAGATCCTCTTTAGTCGTGAGTAGTCTCCCCGCGGCACCGAAGAGCTCCTTACACTTTTCCTTAGTTATATCTTAGTATTAGAGTATTATATACTCCGTTATTTCTACCCCCCTATCGCTATAAGGGTATTATATTATTAGGAAGCCTAATACCCTCGCCTTAGCTAGGAAGGCTTATAGGCCTAGCTTTTCTAATCTAATTTAGGTAAGTATAGAGCTTTATAGCTTTAGGAGTCCTTTATATTTCCGGAGGGCGTATTATATCGGGGGGCGGCTTAGTGCTATTATAGCGTAGGTTCAGGGCCTTTATACCTTTACCTAGGCTTAGCCTTATTCCCTTATAAGGGCTTTCCTCGGGGCCGTGTTTCCGGTCTACGTTATTAGGGCGTTTATTTAGGCTATCTATGCGAGGGCTATATAGGTCCTATAATACCAATTCGGTACCGCTAGGGCTCTCGCTATAGTATAGGCTCCGGCTAATATCTTATCTTCGGCCCCCTCCTCTTATATCTGGCGGACCTTTTAGGCGCTTAGGCCTAAAAGGTATAGGTTAAAGTGGGGGATAAAGGTCTTTTTTTCGAGGACCTTAACCGGCGTAGCTTTATAAGCGCCGGCTACTAATTAAAGGCACTGGTTTTACGCCGTTATAAGTACCGCTACAGGGCTATACCGGGGACCGGCCTTAATCTTATAAACGATTAAGGCATAATAGGCGATTGCTAGATATATTACTACGAGGTATAGTCTTCTTACGTCTATAAAGCTATACCCCTACGCTACCGCATTAAGCCTTAAAAGGGCGTATATTTAGGTAGCTAGCCGGCGTTTTACCTTTTTAATATATTATCGGAAGTTAAGCTTCTTATTAAGCTAAACGCCTAGGAGCCTTATCGCCTCCGCTACCGGTATTAATATAGTGTTAAGGGGGAGCGCGGTAGGTAAGGGTTAGCGTAACTTCGTAAAAGGGATATAGATATACTTAGCTAGCTCGAATTATAGCCCGCTCGCTATCTCTTAGTCTAGGTATATCCGCTACACGGCGGCGAGGCAGTACCGCGTCTATACCTTTATTCTCCTAAAGGCGATAATATTCGTGTTATCTATACAACCCGCTACTATTATTTTAAGGACCTTTTCTAATTCCTTATAAAGGATAGAGATATAGAGGATAAAAAGGATAGGGGAGATCGGGGAGCCTTAGGGTATACCCCCGCGGAGGTACCGCAGGGGGGCCGTTTCGCTATTAAATAGTAATTAGGCTATATAGTCTTAAAAAAAGCTACTAATTAGGGTAGTAAGCTACCGGGAGAAGCTATTCCTTTTAAGTATCTTAAGGAGGCGAGAGTAAAGGATAGTATCGAATACTTCTTTAATATCTAGTTAAAGTATTAAAGCGGTGCTATTATAGGCCTACCTCGCTCTTACAGTCTCCGTAACCCTTTATACTATTATCTCTATACTCCTCCCGGTCCGGTTACCTATCTACCCTTCCGGGAGGAGCCGATACTCCTCCGCTACGGCGGCGATATAATTAGCTAGTATTCTTTTAAGGACCTTACTTATTACATTAAGGAGTAATATTAGTTATTAGCCCTTTACTATCTCGTAGTCGGCTAGCGGCCGACCTTCCTTCTTAAGGACTACTCTAATAGCGTAGCGGCACCTTTTCGGGTAGTAGCCCGCTTTAAGGCACGCTATAAAGATAGTATTTAGTTTTTAGTATAAGGAAGGTCTATATACTTTTAGAAGCCCTGCTAGGAGCCTATTAGGCCTTAGTACCGCCTAGGGTTTAGTCTTCTTAAGGCGTCCCTATATATCCGCTACGGTAATATCGCGGCGGATATCCTAGCTAGGGGGGAATACCGCGCCTAGGGGTCTAAGGGCGGTAAGGAGGCGGGGTAGGAAGAATTTCCGGTTAAGGACTTTAGCTTTCTTAGCGTGTATAGTAGCTAGGTTATCGTTATTATCTCGGCGTAATAGCGGTACCGATAAGGGGTCTAGTAGTACTCCCCCTTTTATTCGTGCCTATTTCTATAACCGCTAAAGGAGGTTATCGTTTTTCCTAGTCTTATATAGTAAGTATCGCTAGTATAGCCGCTTCGTTACTATAACGGCTTTATTATAGCGTTTCTCCATTTTCTAGAACTTATCCTATTAGTTCCGGGACTTTCTAGATATATATCTACGGTAAAGGCGTCTTACCTCCTAGGTAAAAGCGGTTAGCTCCGCCTTTTATTAGGGGGTAAATAGGCGTTTAGAGGTGCCCCCGCGGTGATACGGTATAGTCTTATCGGCTAAGGTAATAAGGTCCCTAATTAGGTTATCTAGTGCTTAGTCGATATCCCCTAGTATTATAAGGGGGCCGGTCTACTATAGTTATATAGCGGTAAGCTAGGAGACCTATAAGGGGTCGAAGTCCTTCTAGACCTAGCGGGGCCCGCCTAAGTCCTATAGTAGTGTTATCGTGGTGCTCGGCATAGTACCTATCTCCGTATAGATTTAGGCCGTCTATAAATAGTAGTCCGACCCGATAACGGTCTTATCGGGGCCGCCGAAATCGTAGCGGAGCCCCTATATCGCCTATATAAAATCGATAATACTAGCGCGCTGGCCTAGGCAGTGCTATATAGTAGTTCCGGGGGGGGGGGGTTATTAGGTCTAGGTTCTACCGGGTCGTAAGGGTAAGCAGGGTATTAGCTTAGGGATAATAACGCGGTAGCTATAAGTATAAAGGGTAATATAGGTTAAAGTCCCTAATAAGGATATAGCGGCCTTATAGCGGTATTATATCGAGTATATCTTATAGGGGTATATTCTAGGGAGTCCTAGCTAACTAATAATTCTCTAAGTAAATTAACTAAATTATATAGGCGTTATCCCTAGTCCTAAATATAACCGCGTAGATATCGCGGTAGGCCCGCCACGTCCACGTATATAGCGGGTATCTCTTATATATATATAGGAGGGCGCGGCCTCCTCCTTAGATTAGCCAGTATACCTCTTAAGAGGGGTAGGCAGGGCTTTTCGTAAAGGGGTTAAGGCCGGGTTCCTGGATTACTATTACGTTATACTCGGCGCGGTACCGGAGCGGGAGCTCCCGCGACGCCTAACTCCTCCCTATATTCCACGAAAGGATATAGATTCTTAGTAGTTAGTAGGGGGGGGGGTTTAAGATAACGTGCCCGGTATAACCAGGGTCTGGTTCTAGCTTTATAGCTCTTACTACGGTACCTTATTAGCCCCGCGGGGGACTATATAAACGCTTATAGGGCCTAGTATCAGGGTGCCCTCCTATCTTTTAGTCCTTTTCGGGGGGCGTCCGCGGCCCTTATAAAAATGCCGGTCCTAGTCCTAGGCGATAATAATTAGGGGGAAGATCTACGGCTATTATAGGTATACCGCTTTAGTCTAGCGGGTAATATTAAAGTCTTTAGCTTAGTATTTATACGCTTCGCGAGTCTTCTCGGCCTCTTTCCTTAGTAGTTAGTATAAGTCGTTAAAGGTATTATAGTCTCTAGTATAGGCGGTATAATAGCGGGGGCGGTTAGGCGCTATAGCGTTATAGTGCCCTAGGCCTTATAGGTACGCTAATTCGGGCTTAGCGTAGTAGCGGTATACCCTCTTTACCGTAAAGTAGCCGTTAGCCCTATAACTAAAGTATAGGTATTTATAGTACCTTAGGGGGCTAAAGTTAGAATCGTATAGTTTATAGATATAGCTACCCCCTTTAAAGAGGAGGGTATTCCGGATAAGGCTTACTACCCCTTCCGGTAAAGCCGATTCAATAAGAAAAAGCGTTACTTTACCGGTGCCGTGGCGGGGTACTCGTTATTATACGCGGAGGATTTTAGCCTCGGGGTTTATAGCTTATAAGGCTACTAGTAAGTCCTCCTCGGATAAGGCGTTAAGGACCTCCTAAGGGATAGCCTTCGTAAGTATAGGGTAAGTCTATACGGCTAGGGTAACTCCTTTACTAAAGGCCTTCTTAACCTATTATTCCTTATAGGTAGTCTACTACTATACCCTTTTAGTAAAGGTAAGGTAGATATCTCCGCTTAGTAGTTTCCGTATCGCTATAGTATTATATCGGGTAGTTATAGCGTTTATAGCTTAGATAATTTCCTTTAGGGTCCTGGCTTTAAGGGGCTAGTCTTCGGGGAGGGTTCCTTAGCGGATAATTAGTTCCCGGTAATACCTAGCGGGGATCACTTTAAGAGGGGCGGGGTCCTATAGCGGTACCGCTACGGGAGCCCGGCCTATAATATTAGCCTAGGTCTTTTTTATACCGTTTATTCCTTTTCGGAGTTCCTCTCGGATAACGTAGCGAATAGAAGCGTATAGGTATACTAGCAGTATCGCGTAGGTATCCTTACGGGTACTATATATCGTGATTAGTTCTTTTACTAGCTCTATAACCTATTCGATCGTATTCTTATTAGCTAGTAAGGTCTAAATTTCTGCTCTAATCTTAGTTACTCTTAGTTCCGGGGGGCGTAGTAGTCCCCTTTTAGTCTTATATCGGTTCCGCGCTATATCCTACTATAGGCGGGGGGGGGAATACTCGTATTATAAAAAGTGGGTCTATTACGAATTCTGTATAGTTAAGGTCGGGATAACGCTATCCTACGACTCTTCCGGCTATACCGTAGCGCCGGTATTACGGTATCGCTATAATAGTATCCTAGGAGGGAGGCGGTAACTATAATCTCTATCTTAGTAGTTTTAACGATTTTACTCTTATTACGCGCCCGTGGTTAGTGGGTGTGTCGAAATGATTAGATGATTTAATAGATGTTTTCGGTATCTTAAAGGTATAATGAAAGTGCTAGGATTCCCTATATCGTATTAGCGGATATTTGTTCCTCTATAGCCTATTGTTATCTTTTATAGATTGCCTATTAGTAGAGGAAGAGGAAGAAGAAGTATTAGTAGGAGGGCGAGTAGCAGGGCGACGAGTAGTAGTAGGAGCGGTGGTAAAGGAAGTAACTATAGGAGGAGTAGTGGCTAGAGGAGTAACTGTAGGAAGATCTTGTCGTATAGGCACACGGACCACGACATGGCCTATAGGGGATCCAGAAGGGATCCACGCTATAACTAAGGGCTTCGGATCTCGGGGACCTCGGGTATTAGGATATAATAGGGGCGGATACCGGAAAAGACCGGATACGATCTAAATAATATAGTACCTATAATAGAGTCTTTACTACCTAAATTAAGGGTATAAAAGACTCTTATAGATATAACTTAGTATAATATATACACACGAGATTTCTGCTCTACTAAGTTAATTATCTAAGTGCTATTTTAACGTACGATAGTTATAAGCCCGGTTTATAACGCCTAAATAATAGATACTAATAAGGCTACCCCTATTCCACTATAAAAAGTAATTATATTTATATAAGTACTCTTTAATAACTACTATCGACCTAATTAGAGTAATTAAGAGATTAATTAATTAACCGATAAACGACAAACTAGCAAAGATATCTTCTAACGTATCTAACGCTAAATAGAAGGCGGCCGCTACTACCCTTATTAACTAAAGGGATTAGATAATATAGGAGCACGCTATACGCAGTAAATCTACCTCCTACTAGGATAACTATCTTAATCTAAAGCTAAGCGATATAGAGGCTAACGCCTACTTACTCCTTAAGCCTATTCTACCTAACGTTTATAAATACAAAGCCCTTATCGTGGACCTAGACACGGAGGAGGCCACGGCCACGGCTACTACGTCTTCCACTATTACGCTAGAGGGCGATAAGACCACGGAGGCCACGGACGCCGCCGCCGCTACGGCTACTATATGTCGCATGGGCACACGGACCACAACGTGGTCCATAGGGGATCCAGGGGGGATCCACGCCATGACTAAGGGCTTCGGATATCGGGGACCTCGGGCATCAGGATATGACAGGGGCGGATACCGGAAAAGACCGGATGGGATCCAAATGACTTGGTACCCACAACAGAGTCTTCACCACCTAAATTAAGGGCATGAGAGACTCTCCCAGATGTAACTTGACACAATACACACACACGAGATTTCTGCTCTACTAAGTTGATTATCCAAGTGCTATTTAACGTGCGACACTATACCCGGTACTATTGTAACCGGATGAAGACGTAGTGGCACTAGATCGTTAAGACAAAGATCAGACAAAGAGGTTAGTCCAGCGAAACCACGATGCATAACCAAAACATAACCAACACCGCTATAACCTTTAGCGAAGAAGTAGATTAGTAGTCACTATTCTAATTAGGGTAACGTAAGTTAAACTGGAAAGATACCTTAAACGTAGAATAAGTAATTATAAAAGAGGATAATAATTATATATTAATCCCTTGATAGGGATATCCCGAGCCTATCCTTAATATATATATAGGTAGCGGATCTAGCGGCCTTAAAAGGGGGGTTATATAACTATCTGCCGAACCACTCTAACGCTATATCTACGCGGTTATAATACGGCCCTAGTTATCTCGATTACGCCCTCGTAGCGTAGATAACTCCTAAAAATAAGCAGATATAAGTAAATAAACTAAGTAAAAAGCCATTGTATACCCTTATTCCTCTAATTACCCCGTCCTCCACGTATACCTAATTAGGGATCCTCTTAGTTCTAGTTCCTCCGTATATACTATTCCCTTACTATCTTCACCGACTATTTCCTCGAGATATCGCTTATCTAATCCTTTATATATACCTCTACTTACGCTTTCGTAAGGTTCTTCCTCCGATTATATAGTTAGGCTTATTAGCCTTCCTAATCTCTTAATTAGCGGTAGCCTTATCTGCCTCCTATTTAATCCCCGCGTTATAATAAAGCTATCCTTCCTAAGGTATAGCCCGAGGCGGCGGTAAATACAGCGCGCTATTAGCCACTACGTCACGGAGGCCTACTCGGTATAGGTTATTAAAGGACTTAACCTATTCTTCCTTAGTATACAGGCTCGGCCTAATAAGACTAACGCGCTTAGCTAAAGGCCGTATATCTGCGAGTCTATAGTAAAGCAGGTAATAAGATATCTCGGTGCCCTTAGCCTAGTATTTCGCCTCCTCTTCCTATTTATCTTAGATATCGTAACTCCTCTTCTTTAAAGCGGTAAAGGGTTTAGACGCCTTTAGAGTCTTAGGCGTTTTAGGTATCTTTAGTATCTTTAGGGGCGGCGTTTTCTTAATAGCCGGCGGCGTCTACTTCACGGCTTTTTTACCCTTAGGTATCTAGAGCTCGAGACTACTAAGACCTGCGTTATCGACGTTACTGCTATTATCGGATAATACCCGGGGGTCCTAGAAACTCTAGCCGGACGTGTTAGTAAGGTCTATAATCTCGGGATTAAGGGAATTAGTAAGGTTAATAGACTCTTCCTTAACTTTAGGCGTTTTAGGAGTCTTAAGACCCTTAGGCGGCTTAACCGGTATCTATTTCTTAGTCTTATTAATAGGCTAGAATCTAGTCGTTTTAGGGGCCTTAGGAGGCGGCGTCGCGGGCTTTATAGCTAATTCTATATAATAACCAAAGCTAAAGAGTTTACTAATATAAATTACCTAGCCTTCTTTAATATACCGAGTATATTCCCCTATATTATTCCCGTAATAGCGACCTTAAGTAAACCTATAAATCTTAGAGCTTTAAGGGAATAGG
>NW_021167084.1:722078-846357 GCF_003711515.1 Sodiomyces alkalinus F11 | reverse complement strand
CTATCGGCCTTAATATCTTTACGTAGCCGGTAGGCTAATATTAAGATAGAACGGACCTTAAGATATCCTTCGCTATATAAGATTATTAAAGGCGATTATAATACGGCGAGCCCTACGGCCTCTACGTTTAACCCGTTATTCTTATTCTTATCCAGGAGTCCCTAAACTATCTACTAGCCGTCCTTTAAGATAGCTCTAAACCTAGTATAAGGGGTATCGTTATCTACGGCCTTAAAGAGGCGGTACGGTAAACCACTTTTTAGAAACGCCTACCTACTCTTCTTAGGGGTATACTCCTTACGGGGCCTAATACTTAACTCGATAGCGGTCCGTCCCTTAGACTAAATGCCCTTATTTAGGTCTAAGCCTTTAGGGGTGGTAGCCTAATAGTCTATAGAGTTATTAGCAGCTATAGCGTCGATATTTATAGGATCTAGTATCTACGGTTACTTACGTTACCCTGATTAGGGTCTTTAGTAATAATTCTTTACGAAAAAAAAGAGAAAAAAGGAAAAAGGGATATTCGGGGGGGGGGGAATAGGGAGATCGAAATAGCGGAAAAGGGGTAAAATATAATAGGGAAGAATAGATAAGCCTAAGTCTATAAGGAAATATCGAAGGTGGGGAGATTAGGATTAAGGCCGAGGAGGGTTCTATTTATCCTCCGAGGACCTCTTCTAAAAGCTCTTCCCTTTAAGCAGGAGTCCTTAGCTTATAACTATAGCTCGAATAGTCTTTTAGTCGTTAAAGGAGGTTATTTCCTAAGTCGTGATAAAGATAGCCTTTATAAAATTGGAAAGAAGGTACTAAATTAGGAAATCGATGTTAGAAACGCTTACTATAATTAGCTAACTGGCTCCGGCGCTTACTATAATTAGCTAACTGGCTCCGGCGCTTACTATAATTAGCTAACTGGCTCCGGCGCTTACTATAATTAGCTAGTAAATATCTAATAAGGCCCTTCGTTTATTATTAGGTAGTAGGCGGAGTCGTGATTCTATAATAAAGGAAAATAAAAAGAGGTAGCTTTAAATAGCTATAAAAGTAGGTCGAATAGTCGTAATTACTTTATTAGAGACGCCTCCCTTAACTTATAGAAGCTATAAGCCGCTTAGTTAACGTCTCTGCTTATCTATCTCTTAAATATAAAAGATATAGAATCCCCGGCTCTTCGTTCCTCTTCTTCTAAGTAATATCACCACTTTTATAGTTATCTTTACCGATAGCACTATCACTATAATAGCTTCCTAACTTCTCGAACGTATACTATAGCTTCTAAGTATATAATTAGGGTATTAAATAAAGCGGAACCGTATAAACGTAAGAAGGCTATTAGTAGATAGGAGTCCGTTAAGCCTATTCCGTGGTTTTAGTCTAAGACGCGTCTAATAAGGGGTACTCCTAATAAGTATAACGTTTAGGTAACGCCTATAGATATAACTATAAGTTTTCCTTCCTTATTTCTCATGGTTACCCTAATCAGGGCGTGCTAACTTCGGTGCTAAGGTTAATACTCACGTCGGTTAGTTCGAGGTAGCTAGTAAGGGCGGCGTTTTATATATCGAGCTTAACCTTCTATCTTCTAGCGTTAATTTAGATACCCGTCTTACCGTTACGAACCGGTTTTAGGATACTTTATTAAATATTATTAACCGGGACGTAGAATAGGCTTTATTCAGGGAAATACGTAACTTCTTCAAGACGCCCTTATTCCGTTATCGTATCTTTATGGCTAAGGATCTCGCGGGCCCCTAAAAAGAGTATATTATAAAGATCGTGATAAGACCTTATACTGCTAGGGCATTTATTATACAGGTATATAGTATAGTTAATAAGGTGCCTTATTAGTACTATGAAGAATACTGGATAGCTATAATAGATCGGGTTAATAATAAGATTATATACCTATTCTATAAATACGTCTCCCTACCATAGAATCTACGCTTCCCCGACTACGCTAACTATCTATTTTATAAGTCTGCTTACACGTTCCGAGATAAGGGCCTCTGTAAGAAGTTCTAGTAGGCTAAGTATAAGATTAGCTAGCCCGATAATAATCACCCCGGCTTTAAACACTATAATCCCCTCCCTAAGGATAACTTAGTGCTACCGTAGTCTTTCTATAACGATAAATAATACCCGACTTACTCCCCTTAGACCGGCGTTTTCCTGGTTAATATAACCGCTATAGGCCACGAGATTACTCGCTAAATACACTAGGCCTATAGCGGTAAGACCTCTAAGGCTTACGATAGCTTACTTAGTCTTATCCTAATACTCTTAGCTCGGTATAGGAAGGAGGTAGATAGGTATTATAATATTATCCGTAAGGCTAAGAAGGTGCGTAACCGGGAGGAAATAGTTATCTACTAGACTATTCTGCTTCCTAAGGGGGCTTAGGTTTAACGCCGGGTTTCTAAGAAGTACGGGCCTAAGGAAGGTGACTATAAAAGCGACCCTAAGCCAGAAACTAAGTTATTTACTTAATAGGGTGCTTTATAATCAGGGGAATAAGTAGTAAGGATAGGTGCGCGGTTTATAGGGTGGCTTATAGGGAAGGGAATTAGATAGTTAATTATCTAAATAATATAACTCTAATAGATAAACGGGATTTCTATAAAGTAATATTCCCTAATACTTAGGATATTACTCTTTTCGCGAGAACTTTATAATAGGTCTAATCAGGGTAATAGGTAGTAAGGTTAGGGGAAAAAAGGTATAAAAGGAGGTCTTCTTCGTGGCTTTTCTTCTTTTTTTCCTTCTCTTTATAATAATCCGTTTTCTACTCTACACGAGTAGACTCTATAGGCCTATCTACCGATAAAGCCGTTATAAGAAGAATAAGATGTATAGGCAGCGGCCGGTAGTCGCTTAATTAGGCTAACGAAACTAAGGAATCCCCGGGTTTTCCGGTTTTTATTATTATTACCGCCGTCGTCGTTATAATATTACGTTTTCTTTATCAGGGGTTTTTCTAGCGGGGCTCTTAACGCCGTTAACTTAGTGTCTTAAACTTACTCTTCTAGTAATAGGTATAGTGTTAGTCTTTTCTTTCGGGACGAGGAACTTATGTATAGTAGGCTTAAGGGTAGTATATATAGGTATAGTCAGGGGAATAGGGGTATAATATTAGTTATAGGGAGAGCGATTAGTAATAGAGATTAGGAAAAGGGGCTTTAAGTAGTAGGAAGGGGGTGGCTCTTATACTTCTAAAATCGGCCTTTAAGATTAACGCAATAACCTAATAAGTTATTAGTACTAGGGTTAGTAAAGGAGGGATTTACGGTTTATAGCTTATAGCCTTTAACGGTATTTCTCTCGATTATATTATACCCTTAGTAACCGTCCCTATACTAGTTATTCCCGACTATAACTCCCTTCCGTAGAATAGGTAGCTTATATTAAACCAGGTATAATTTAGCTTAGGTCCGATAAATTATACGGTGATTAGGGGAATAAAAGTAAAGAATTCAAGATTATAATAAAAGAAACCTATACTTATTATAGAAAAGAGAGTATATAGTGGTATATCTCTATAACGTCCACGTAGTTAGGCTTACTTATAAATATAATAAATAATAAATATAGGGAAAAGTCTTCTAATCGGGGGAAATAAGTTTAGATAGGTTTATAGTGTCTCTAATCAGGGTAATAAAGGTAAAAGTTAAAAAAAAAACGGACTAGGGTAGTGGTTAGGAAGATTATTTATAGGTTTACGCCTTTTATACTAGCGTATATCGCGACTCTGGGTAGATAAAAGACTTAGCTCTATTTACCCTCGGCCCTAAGACTACACACTAGCCTCCTAACGAGTATAGGCTTTAAAAATAAAGGAAATTAGGGGAAATAATAATAAGGAATAAAATACAGCTTACTAGTATAATCCTTATACTTACTCGGGTTAAAATCTAGACGCTATAGAATCTATACCTCGACGGTACTAGACTCCCTTACCTTTTTTAACTCTTCTTCTAGCTTTTTATAATACTCCCCTAATAACTCTCTTAGTCTCTCGGAGCGGCGTAAAATATCGTTAATAGTGTAATTAGGGGAACTAACGTTATCCTTAGCCCTAGTATCTTTCTTAGGGTCCTCGCCAGGTAAAAGGGGTGCTTCGGTGACTTCTTCGGTAATAGGCGCTCCACGGGTAGGGTATATAACCTTAAGCTCTTCGCTATAGTCCCGTTTAAGTATAGTCTAGTCCTTAGGCTCCTAATACCTATCGTCGTTTTTAATAAACTTCTTTAGGCGGTTAGCGGTAAAAGTAATCTCTTTTAGCTCTTCCCTAGTAAGAGTCTTAAGGATAAAGGACTTATTATCGTGATTAGCCTTTCGGATACGATATAGGCCGTTTTAGCGGTAATCGAGCTTAGCCTTACGGCTTATATCGATAGCTTTCTTAGTATTATAAACTAGTATAAAATCCTTAACTTATAGCCTTTACTTACAGAGTACCCGGGCAAGGCTAGCGGTAATATAGGCTATCCGTCGCCCTCGTTATTTAGTGATTATAGTAATAATAGCTTATCGGTTAGTATTAAGCTAGGTAAAAGCTCTTAACCGAAGCATTATCTTATTCTTAGAGGTTTTAACGCGGCCCTAGTCTAGTACTCTTTAGGTTAGGCTAGTCGTCTCGATTAGGGTAATAGCCTCGTAGCCGTGTAAAAGAAAAAAAAAAAGGGTACGGCTAGTAGAAGCTCTTACCGTTCTACGGTTAGCGAAGAGGACTATCAGGAGGATCTCGTAAAGGGCTTTAGGGTAAAGCTTTAACTAAATAAACAGAGCGTGGGTAATAGCCTTATGCCTAACCTCGTTAAGACTATTAGTGCGGGGGTAATAGGCCGAAGCGAGCTTCCGAGTAATTCTATAACGACGGTTTAGCTTAATTATATAACCCTTATTCTCTAGACCTCTATCTATAAAGAGGATTATATAGAGCCTATACCTATAGATTATATCTTTCTATAGGAATAAGGCTATAGCCTTAGACGTATTCTTCTTTAGTAGTCGGGCCTTAACCTAACCTGTGAATATATAGCGGGCCTCTATAAGATACTATCCTTAAAGATATTAAATATCCAGGCAGACCCAGATAAAAAGGAGGGCGGCCTCGGGCAGGCTTATTACGATTAGGGGGTCCTCTTAGGAACGGCTATAGCGGGCCTAGTATTTAGAATAGGACTCGATAAACCTCTAAACGCTTTTATAGATACTATCCTAAAAGTAGTTAGCGGCGAGGCGATAGTAAGTGCCCTGCCTTCCTCGGTGTCCGGATTCGTTATAGGCTCTCCTAATCAGGTTAACCTAAGTATTCTTATCGTTAATCTAGCGTTTAGGGGTTAAATCGGCTTTAGTTACTCGGGTCTATAGTAGTCCGTCCTTAAGGAATACACGGGTGGCTTTATCTTTAACTCTACAGGCTTCCTTAGGATCTATTCCCCTAGGCACGCGAAAGGTCGTTAAGGAGGTGGCTACTTATCGGGAAAACTAATTCTAGGTAAGGTCCTTATTAAGAATATTGTTAGCTAAGGTAGGGTCGTCGAACTGCTTCTCGGCTTCTATAAGGAAGATTCTATTATCTACGAAGTTATCCAGGTCTCCTTCGGTATCGTTATTAGCCTGATTAGAGGGTGTTCCGGGTATCCGCGAGAGTCTATCGGCTATAGTATTCTTAGATCCTTTAATATACTTAACGTCGAAGTCGAAAAGCCGGATCCAGGCAAGCTATCGGGTGATTAGGGTATTAGGGAGGTTAGTAGTAGATCCTTTTAACTAGGATAAAAGGGCTTAGGTATCGGTTTTAAGGATAAGGTAAACCCTATAGAGGTAGTTACGTAGGCGCTAAAGGGTCTTTAGGACTCCCTTTAGTTTTAGCTTACTAGTATTATAGATCCTTTTTATAGGAGACTAGCGGCCGCTTTTATATCGTGCTATAGCTCTTTTATCCTTAACGTACTATCCGAGGATTCTACCCTATCTATCTATGCTAGCGTTAACGATAACGTAGATAACTCCTACGCCTTCACCGTACTGGATAGTAATTAGGATAGGGGTAGTAGTAAGGGCTTTCTTAAGGGCGTTTATAGCGTATTATTAAGGCTCCTCCCACTTAAAGACAGTAATTCTTCCGTAGCAGGTTAGTCAGGGGTTTAACGATAATAGCGAACTTATAAATCCAGACTCGGTAAAAGGTAGCGAGACCGAGGAATAAACGAATATTAGAAACCGTGCTATACCTCTCTTACTCTCGGACCTTCGCTATCTTAGCCTGCTTAGGGGAATAACTATTAGTGCTATAGATATAGTCTACGATAATAGCTACTTTCTAATACTACTAGCTTTTAATACCTACGATAATACCTTTAGCTAATTCCACGTTAAGAAGCACTTTATCGATATTAGCGATATACTTAGCTATAAAACGGCGAATTCCTAGTCTAATTAGGGTATCCTTATAAGTAGTTATCGGTCCTTTCAATATAATATCGTTAATAAAGGGTCTATAGCACTAGGGGATAAGGTCGTAAAGGATACGGGTTATAATACATATACACTAAGCCACTAAATTAGTGGCCCCCTAAGGAAGGGTATATATCCTAAAGAGTCTAATAATAGTCGTAAAGGTAGTTAGATCTTGAGACTCCTTGTTAAGGGTGACCTGATTATAGCCGGAAAAGAGGTCTAAGAGGGATATAAGCTTATATATAGCGAAATCCTCGGAGAACTCGTCGGCCCTAGGCGGTATAAAGGTATCTTAAAGGGTTACTACGTTAATCTTAGTAGCCGAGTTAATAAGCTGTATATTACTATCCTTCTTCTTAACTAGGAACCAGGGGTTATAATAGGCTATATAGCTCTCCTTAATTATACCTTTTTTTAGGCGGTCCTTTATTATCTACACGACTATAGACTCTAGAGCCTTAGGGATAGGGATCCCTTTCGCCTACCACGCCTTATAAGGAACCGCTCGAATCTTCTATAGAGGGGCTACCCGTTCGTTAAGGCGGCCGCACTTAGTCTAATCCTATATAATAGCTGCCTCGCGGTTTAGGAGGACCTTTATTAGGAGCTCCTTTTCCTTAGGGGTTAAGTGGTCGACGGTCTTTAGGATAGCGTTAAGTCTTTCGGGTATAAGGCGCGAATAGGGTATAATTTTAGAAAACTTCGGTGTGATTAGGCTAACGAACCACTTATCTTCTAACTCCTAATCTTCCTTTTTAATTTCTACGAGGATATTCTTTTTCTAGTAGGGGTCTTTATCGGGGATACTTCTATTAGACGGAATAGCGTTAAGAGGGTAAACCTTAAGAGCCTTAGGCTTCTATATAGTAAAGACGCCTTCGGGATTAGGGGGGTGGTATACTTCTTTAATAAGATTCTAGGACTTCCTCCTTTTCGGTTACTATAGCCTCCTCGTCGTAACCGCGGCTATACTAGTAATACTATCCTCCTCTTCCTTTAAAGCCTCGAGCGCTTTTATTTAGGAATTATCCTATATTATCCGGTCCTTTCGAAAATATAAGACTAAGAGGCTATTAGGGTAATTAGGCTAATAGTGGTGTGGAAAAGTCGAAAAAGATAAGTGGTTAGTGTGAATTAGTTATTATTATATAGTCGTAGTTATTATATAGGGAGCCTCCGCGATACACCTCTTATATCCTCGGCCCTAATTTTGTGGTATCGCCCTTAAGGCTATATAAATTCTCTTCGTTAGGGGCTTTACCTCCTCCGTAAACAGGAAGGCTACTAAAGTAGCAGCGTCCTTATTATCTAAATAAAAGAAAATATCGTCGTCGCTCTTCTTCTTCTTCCTCTCCTCCTTCTCCTCCCTCGCCTCCTCTTTCTTTTTCGCCCCCTAATCGGGCGAACCGCTAATCCTATTATTACTCGATATTAAGGTAGCGGCCCCGGACTAACTATAAAGGACGCCGTCCTCCCCCTATTATCTAATACTTAGATTAATTAAATCCTCCTTTTCTCGACGCTTCTCCTCCTCTTTAAACTTAGGCTAGCTCTATCTATAAGGGCGGTCGTCGACCTATTCTCTATTAGCGTTAAGGATAATAATACGGGCGTCCTCATAGGCGAAGTCTATATCGATCTATCCGTCCCTATAAGTAAAAGAGGCGTGACTATTAAGTAAGAACGGCAGGCTAAGAAGTATCCTAGGCCTTATTCCCTCGATCACGACGAAATAAACCTTCTTATACTAGTCCCCGACCTAAAGGTGCTCTTCTAGATATTCTACGCAGTTCACCCTATCCACGTCGTTAATTCCCTTGATCGCGATATTACTTTTCCCTATACGGCTCCGTAATCCTAGCTTTTCTACGAGATCTAGCCGGATAGTATTAAAGACGGCTTCTATATTAATAACTACGTAAAAACGATCCTCCGTAGGGTAGACCTTAGCTATTCGCTTAGTTAGGCTAACCCGTATCGTTATATACTTAGCGTAAATAGTAGGAGGCTTTAGTTTATTAATTATCGGGGTGGGCGTAATAGATAGGGCACTATTAGGCGTAGGGGTAATAGTCGTGGTATTCGTAAACTATATAGGATATTCGGGTCCTAGGGGTAAGGAGTCCGTGAAAAAGGCCTCTTTAGGGGTTAAGCGGATAACTTTATAAGGCTTTACCTAGCTACCGATCGACCTTAGCGTCTCCTCGTAGTCCGCGAGGATAGCTCTATTAGTGGAGAGAAGGTAAACTATAGGAACCTTAACCTCTATCTCTAAAAGGTACTTTAGGCTCTTTTCTCGGACCTTCTATATAATAGCCTCCTAGTTAAATAAATTAAGGGTATCCTTTTAAGCCGAGGCTTATAAGGTAGGCCGGGTAGTAGTCGAGGTAGTAGTAGGTCTAGATATAGGGGCTATCGAATCAGGGGTTAGACTATCGTCTATATCGGTGTCGTTAACTATCTTTATAACCCTTTAGGAGCTTTCCGGAGTCGATAGGGTTTATTAAACGGCCTGATTAGGGGAACTAGCTACTTTCGGCGTGGGTTTACTAACTCTACCGCTCCTAGTAGTACGAAAAGAGTCCTAGGGGTCGGTCGAAGTATATCGAGATATAGACGTAGTATACACTCTAGTAGTAATAAAGTTAATAGATCCCGTGACCTTAGTGACCCTTAAGGTTTAAGTGGCTTAGGTGGCCTAACTATTCTAACCGGTCTACTACTTCTATGCCTGCTTAACTATATACTTAATTATAAGCCTATTAGTCTTATTAGTCTTATAGGAGAGGGTAGCGGGCTAAAAGGTCTTAATATAAAGGTCTACGAGCTTCTTAAATCGGCTATAAAGCTTAGTAGCTAGCTAATATAGTATAAGGCGTTAGTGTGGCTAGTACTTATTAACTCGTAGCTTACTCTTTAGGTAGGCTGCCTAAGTACCGGTCTAATCTATAACTAAATACGCGGGGAACTCCTACTTAACTACGTTATAGGCGTTATCGTGGATTAGAATAGGGTAGTTATCTCTCCGATACCCTTTTTAGCCGTAGTAGTAGTAGCGTGCTAGCGGGGGCTGGCTATTATTCTAGGCACCTCTCTACTATCCTAGGCGGTTATCGTGTTATTAGGCCGGGCGGCTATTATTACGCCGGTTATTATATTTAGGGCGGGGTCCTCCGTAGTAGATCTCCTCGGTGTACTAGGTATTATTAGGCTAGGAAGCGGTACCGTTAGCCTGATTAGGGGTGGCGAAGTGTATTAAAGTAGTTATCGTAGGCTAAGGGGCGTGCTTAAGGATAGTATAAAAGGCGTTCTTTAGATTAGATTTCGTGGCGAGGAGGGCTTAGACCTTCTCCGTGCCTATCCTCTTAAATAGGGCGAGTACTTAGGCGGTAGTGCCCTTAACGCCTTTAGCTCTATTATAGATAAGGGAAATAGTATACTTCTTAAAGAGGTCGGTAAGCTTATCTATATCTAATCGAGAGGCTATAGACTCCTAGACTATAATAGGCCGCCTTAAGATTATAGGCTAGAAAGCGGTACTATTAGGCTAATTAGACTTAGCTATACCTAGTATAGCGTCCTTATCTATAGGCTTACCCTTTACTTCCTAGATATCCGTAAACTACTCGCGTAGTAGGTCTAAAAGCAGCTTATAGCTCTTAACTATCTTTTTTAAGTTGGTGCCTCGGATCTTAAGCTTATTAGCGATAAATATATAGATATCCCTATACAGAATAGTAAGGACGATACCGTAAAGCTCGGAGTCCTCGATAAAAGTGCCTTAGACCCGCTTTACCTTAGCTTTCTAGATAGTGATTTACTACAGTAAGTCCTTAACCTAACGAACGCTATTAATCTTATACGTCTTATACTTTACCCGAAGCTAATAAACCTCGTAAGAGAAGTTAAGTTAGTAGTTAGGATCTAGATAAAAGAACTCTTTAATAAGCTTCTTAACTAGATTAGACTAACCGCCCTTATCGGCTTAAACCTCTTTAATTAGGCGTTCGATAGCGGGACGAATAGCCGTATCCGTGTATAGGTTAATATAGGTGATCTTATCGGCTTTACTAAGGCGGTTAAGCTTAGTGTAGTTATCGTACTGCTAAAGGAATATAGAGAGGGACTTACTATTAAAGCGGGGAGCTCTAGTAGCGAGGGGATTTAGGAGTGCTCTTAACGTAGTAATAGTAGGGGGTAGGGCTCTAATAACCTCGGCGATAATACTCTCTCGGTCACGGCTTATTAGGGCTTATAGTAGCTTAATCAGGTCTTTAGTAGTAATAGGGGGCTACTAACGCTTAGGGGCGGCGGTAGTAGGAGTATTCGAAGCGGGCTAGGCAGTGAAAATAGGGTAGGCAGGGGCAGTAGTCGATTTATAGGTAGGGGTAGATCTAAAGGCTAATCCGGGGGCAGTATTAGGGGCAGTTATCGAAATAGTAGTCGGAGCCGCGGTAGACGTAGTGGTCGGCCTAGAAGCGGGCGGAGGTAAGGCTGTAGCCCCGATATCGTGGTTCCCCTAATTAGGGGCAGCAGAAGTGGCGGGCGTAAGAATAGGAGGAATAGCCGGCGAGAGAGTCTTATCGTCGGAGTCGTTAATAACGATAACAGGGGTAGGCTCGCGATACTAATTAATATATCTGACCGGTATATCCTCTGGCCAGCCAGTACTCTTGGACCTGGGAGCCAGGCTTTTCTAAAGGGGTGACCTTAGGGTGCCGTAAAGGGTGGTAAAATAAGATATCTTCTCTAAGCTAGAAAAGGGGGCGCGCCCCCAGGACTAATATACCCACGGGTAAACCCCGTAGGATCCTCGGTATCTACGTATATAATCCTCCGGATACCCTAGTACACGCCACGGCTTCTATAGTATACCCCGTGGGTGCTATAGTATATACCTTAGCACCTTTAAGGTACGCCCACGGTACCCGGTAGGGTTCCGAGGCGTATTAAATACCCGGGGCGAAGAAGCCCTACGTCCCGCGGGCTTCCCCGATAACTACAATACCTTACTTAAGGCTTATCACGGTTATACTAGTAGACCGTGGTGTAGTTAGGTTTTAATAGAAGGAAAGGTATATATTTAGCGGTACCCTAATAGCGACCGCTATTATTACTACCTAAGGTGCCGGGTATATCCCGGCTAGAAAAAGAGAAAGGAAGAACGAAGTAAGATAAAAAGAAAAAAAAGAAAACCAGAGCTTAGTATAAACCACCGCGTGCTATAGGATTCCGTAATATAACCTATACCCTCCTTACTAATACACGGAGTCAGTCTAGTAAGGTAATTTCGTTATCCTTAGCAGCTAGCTATATACTTCTTATAGGGATACCCTATTCCTTTAGGGGCGTGTGCAGGTCTTTAGCGGCTTCTTCTATAGTGACTTCGGTAGCTATAGCTTCTAACTCGGTCCGGTTAGGCGCGTGTGCTTCCTTTAGGCTAGCGAGCGGGCGGCTAGCCTAGATATATCGAAGTGCTATATAGTACTAGATAATAGCGAGGGCTTTCTCGCGGTCCGATATAAGGAGGTTTAGCAGCGCGTCTCGGCGCGCGTCTATAAGGTCCCCGTTTTCGGTAAGGGGCGCGAGGGCGACTATACGGCCTATACGCTAGAGGCGGAGGAGTAAGGAGTAATCTACCGCGTTCCACGAGTTATCCCGGGCGATACCGTCGCGGAGTACTAATAAAACGAACTTAGCGGCCGAGCGTGGTAGGGCTATAGTATAGCCGCGCCACTTAATAATAAACACCTCTTAGTCATACGCCACGACGACTTCCTCGATAGGGTCGGCGCCCGCGATACTTAGCCGGGCCGAGAAGTTCTTAATAATATCCCGTATAGCTTTCTCGATATCGGAGGACCTAATAACGCGCTTAGTGGGGGGTTCTATGGGGTTCTTAGCGGGTATTAGGCGCTTTATCAGGGGCGTTAGTACTAATTCCTCGCCGGTACGCACTATAACTAGGAAGTCCTTAACCGAGAGTATAATAGGCGCTACTTCCTTACCCTTAATAGTGGGTAGCCCGTGTATATACTTACGGATAAGCTTATTAATAACGTTAGTTTACCTAGCGTAGTCTATAAGGTATACCTTAAGTTCCAGGTATATTTAGTCCACGTCTTTCTTCGATAGAATAACGTCGTATACCGCCTTAGAAAGATAGGCGTAGTCCCGGATATATTAGAGTATAAACCCTAGTACCTAGGCGCTTTCTAGCCTTATAGGTGTTTTAGGCTATAGGGCACCGGCGGATAACGGTCCCGCCACGGATTCTACTAGGTTAATTTCGGCTTCTAAGTTGACGTATACGGTAGGCCGGGGAACCGAGTCCACGCTAGGGGTGTCGAAGCTAACTATACGGGTGGACTAGGGCGTTTTCTTAAACTTCCCCGAGGCGGTATAGGGGGCGTCGGCGTTACGGCCTATCTCGATATAGTCCTTAAACAAGATATTAAGACGGTCCTATAAGGCGAGTTCCTCGTTAGCTTCTAGTAGGTAGTCTAGCTATAGGAACTATCTAACGATATCTTTAGCCTTATACTTAGTAATCTCTATATTCTCCTTAGAATAGTTCGTAGGCATAAAGATAGTGCGATCGAGGTCTTTAGTCTCTAGGTAGAGGTAGCCTTATACTTCCGCGTGTACGCGGAGTTCCCGGAGCTTACCTTAATAGGATTATTTCCACGCTATAAACCGCTCGCCGAGGGCGCTTAGCTTATATTCTAGACGTTCCTCTCCGCTATAGAGGGTAACGGCCCGGTAATATCCGGCCTTAGTAAAGCCGGTACCTGGCTTTTTAGGGTTCTTAAAGGCGCGCTCGAAATAATCACGGTAGTCTTAATCCTTAGAGGGCTAGTAGGAACTTAGTGCCCGTACCGCGAAGTAGGTAAGTAGCGGGGCGGGTCTAATTCGCCGAGGCGGTATAAGGGAAGCGTGGCTTTCTCCGTTAGCTTACCGTAGGAAGCGTGGGGGGAGGACTATTCGCGCCTATATAAATAGAAGAAAGAGAAGGGTATACGTTACTAAAATAACGAAAAATAGTAAGGGGAAATATAAGAATAGTAGACTACGTTTACTACGTTAGCGTTTACGGTTATAGTAGTAAAGAGAAAAGGAAAAGAAGGGAAAAGGAAAATAACTTAAGCGTTATAGGTATAATATTATTTTTTCTATTACCTGGCTAAACGCCGTGGTAACTATAGCTATTATAGTAGTTAATAGAAGGCACGTATAGATTACGAGTCTATTCCTGCCGTGTATTCGGGCTTACTCGGGGCGGCGGTAATATTCGTCTTATACCATGCCCTCGGCGCGTTTTATAATACTTCGGTGACCTTCGGTATACGCCGTGCTTTCTTTAGTCCTTTAACGTCTCCTGGCTATAATACCTTTAGAGGCTCCGTTTTCTTTAAGGCTATCCTTAGATCACCTAAGGTCTTTTATCTCTCCTTAAAGGTATTAATTAGCGCATACGCCTCTATAGCTTCTTACGGTATCTATATATTCTAGTAAGCTAACTATCCTTTCTATTATACTAGGTATTCCGTGTAAGGCTAACCTCGCCCCTTACGGGTGACTCTTTTATCTAGGATAGCCTCGACCTTATAGTGCTTATACGGGTCACGCTATCGCTCGTCGTCCTAATCCTCGGTGTTTACCAGGCCTCCGTCGACGTTCCGGCCGGGGAACGGGTCCTTACTCGAGTCCTTCGCCAGTAGTAGATAGGCGATACTAATTACCGGGTATATATTAAGCGTGCTAGGTAAGTCGAGGTGGTATACTAATAGCGTTACCTGCTTTAGCACCTTAAACGGACCTATTCGTTACTAGCTGATTTTCGTGGAAGGCTTACTAGGTAGATTATAATCGTTACTAAGCCGAATATACACGAGGTCGCCCGGGGCGAACCGGATATTACGGTGCTTCTTATCGTATAGCCGCTTTATATATATCTAGGCTATAGCGATAACAAGCTTAGCATTTTCCTAGAGTATCTCGCGGGAGACCTAGGGACTAGCTTTACCGATAATGTCAAGGGGACCGTTAGTCTTTATACTATATAGTATCTTATTCGATGCGTAGCCGAGTACCTCGCTAAAGGCGTTATTAAGGTTAAACTATAGCGACACGATTACCTTAGTCTATAAAACCTCCGGGTTATCGGCGAGGAATATACGGATAAAGATTTCGACTATCTAATTCTTCTATTCGGATAGACCGTCTATCTAAGGGTGCTACGCCGTGGAGAACCTTAGCGTCGTGCCCGTGGCCTTTTATAGCGTCTACTAGAAAACCGAGAGGAATTTAGGGTTATAGTCGGAGATAATAGATCGGGGGATACCCTAATTACCTAACTAAAGCGCCTAAAGTAGTAATAAGGCCTAGTCCTCGGCGGTATACGTGCTATAGCCCGGAATAAATAAGGTAGCCTTAGTAAACTTATCGGTGATAGTTAAGAGCGAGTCGAATAAAGGGAAGCCCTTCCTTTACTAGGGAGAACCGGCTAAGGGAACCTCGGGTAAACCGATAATAAAATCTATAACGACGGTATAGAAGGGAATTAGCGGCGTTAGGATTAGCTATATCTCGCTAAGGGGACGCTAGCGGTTAGTCTAGTTAGTAGCGTAAATCTAATAACTTACGATATAAGACTCTATCTCCCTGCGTAGCTTAGGAATAGCGAACTAGCTAGCGAGGTCGTGCTAGGTGCGCTTAGCGCCGAAGTAGTGGCGCTCGTTATAGGCGGCACGAATAAATTCCTGATATAGGGCGAACGGTATATAAAGACGGCGTTTACCGTTCCACTCTACGTGGTATAGCAGACTATTATCCTCCTCGAAAGGAATCTTAATTATAGATAAATAGTCTTTTACCTAAGTAAGTAAGGGAGCCTACCATAGATTATTAGCGTAACTATCGTAGATCCTTTATCTTATATCCGGATTCATCCTTAGCTCGCTAAAGTGGTAGACCGCCTAATCGTACTAAATCCTTTCTAGCTCTCCCTCGTCTTCTCCTTCTTCTACCGTATCTATAGTAGGGAGTCTTAATAGGGTATCGGCTACCACGTTTATCTTACTAAGGATATAACGGCAGTCTAACTAAAACTAGCTAAGGAATTCGGAAAAGAGAACGAGCTTTATATTTAACCGGGTCTTATCGGTGCTAGCTAGCGCCGTGGACTTTATAATTCCTACGGTAATAGCGTAGTCCGTTAGGATAATAATCGGATTTCGGCGAGCGGACTAAATAATAGTCTAAGTCTTACGAATAGCCTAGATAAGGCAGGCGACCTCTAATTCGGTTAGCTAGTACTTCTGCTTGGCGGCGTTAAGCCCCTTACTAATATAAAGCACCGGGCAGACTAGGGTTTTACGGACGGTTCCCTTAGCGAGCTATTTAGACTCGTCGATAAGCTAGAAGAGTATAGCGGAAAAGCCGTATTCCCTAAAGGTATCCAGCTAGATAAAAAGGATCTTCGTGGGATTATAGTAAAAGAGATAAATATCAGAGGTAAGCGTGTCCGTGATATCCTTAAACGCGGCTAACTCCTCGGTAGTTAGCTCGACCACGGCACGCCGGGTATATACCTTATAAGCCTAGCCCGTGTCCTTTTCTAGCTTCCGTGCCTCGGCGAGAAGAGTGGTCTTCCGGCGCTATAACGGGCTAATACGGTAGGAGAACCGCGGGATAAGGTGCCGAAGCTAACCTATTATACCGATCTATTATTTAAGAGCTTAGAGAGATTTCGGGGGCAGTACTTTACGGAGGGCCGCTATATATTCCTTAGTATTCGATAGGCTAAGGGCGTTAACCTCGAATCCTAGTAGCTAAACCAACGGGTACGCGATAAAGAAGTTATTAGGGGAGATAGAGATCCTCTTACGATTAAAAAGGGATAGAACGGACTCTAAGTAGGTAGCGTGCTTATCCTCGGAATCCGAGGCGATCACGATATCGTTAATAAAGGCTACGGCGAAATCCTTATATAGCCGAAGAAGCTTATCTATATATCGCTAGACGTGCGCCGAGTTACGGAAACCTATAAAAGCGACTTTAGAACGCTCCTATCCTCGGTACGAGACGATAGTAAACCGCTCGCGATACGGCTTATATACCGGGAATTAATAGAAAAAGGCTTAGGCGTTAACCACGGAAATAACCTCCTTCTTATAAAGGCGGCGGATAACCCGGCCTTTACGGCGGTAGATCGTTACGCTTTCCTTAGTAGTCTCTATAGGAGTATCGGGGCTTTTAGCGATACCGAGTTTCCCCTCGGGCGTGATATACCCTCGGAAGAGATCGCCTTTTACCGCCTCCGCCGGGGTTTTTATAGCGTTTATACGCTTTATTAAGATATCGTGCGTATCGTCGCGTTCGGCGTAAAAGTAACCGTTTACGTAAAAGGGCTCGATATAACCTAATCTAGCACTTTATAGGATAACTAAGGGCTAGTCGCTAGCGTTAAAGATCGGTATACTTAACTAATCCCGTAGGAGTAGATTAAGGGATCCCGCGATATCGGGCGTATACTCTATAGAGTCGATATTAATATCCGGCTTCTAAATCGGAACTAATCTATACTACCGGGGTAGAATCACGGTCTTCTTAGTGGATTTAAGTTTCCGCTAGACCGGCGAGCGTTTAGCAAATACTCGAGCTAATACTAGGAGATCCTAGTAGGCGCTAACACGAATAGCGTCCCGCGTATTAAGGATATCCAGGCTATTAGGATAATTAAACTCTTATCCTAGGAGTAGACCGGCGTTAAGCCTAGGAACGATCTAGGCTCCTACGTATAAGCGGCCGATCCGCGTGTCTTTACCTACCGTGCCACGAACCAGTACGTTGAAGGTAGCCTATTCTAGGGTCTTTATCGATTCTATACCCTAAAGGACGGAGCGTTTAGTGGAATCGACGTGTTTATCGGGAAATCGACTAAGGAGCTACTAGCTTACTATATAGCAGGAGGCTCCTAAGTCGATATAGATTTCGAACGGCTCGCCTATTAGCGTGCCACGGGCTTAGATCCGGGCGTACGTGTACTCGTAAGGACCTTTAGTAGGATCCCGCACTTTCTAGAAAGCGCCGTTAATAGGGGGAGAGTCCTATCCACCTTAGTCCGCCGGTAAGTACGGCTAGCGATAGTGCTTTTTATAGTGAATAGTCTCGACGTTAGATCTTATAGTCGTATAGTATTTACTATACTCTTAGCGTACCTAGTAGAGATCGGAATACTTAGGTATAAAACCGGGTCTATTAGCGACTTAGTATAGTTATTCACTTTTCTCGTTATCCGTGCTATCATTATACGACGCCACGGAGCCTTTAGAGTCTTCCTCCTAATAATAGTACTTATCTTCCGGCTCCGCGTTAGCGTCGTCTTCCGATATAGGTCCTACGGCGTCCTCGGTAACTATATAGACGAGTTCCTATAGTCTCTCTTAACGACGGTCTCGAAATTAGCGGTTAGACTAGTCGTTCGCGTTATTAGTTAGTAGGCGTTAACCTTTATCATTCACGAAGCGATTAGCATTTAGTATAGGCAGGGCGTATAGTGAATCGTTACGGCGGAACTAACTTAGATTAGGGGAGTAACGGTTAGGTTACGGTATACGGCGGCGTTCCGGTATAGGGCTAGACCGTTAGTCGTAATACCGTGGAGCGGGTGGCTGGACGTAGACGCTAGGCGAGGCCCTATACTGTCCACGGGTATCCCGGTTAGTCCTCGGGAGGCTATAGCGGCTAACAAGGTGCTTCTAACCTCCCTAGGTATAGTTCCGGTACTATCTAGGTATCTAATCGGCGAGAGTGGTTATAAAATCCGTCTAGCAGATAAGAGGCCTAGGTCATACTATAGTGGCCGCTAGGTTCGCGTTAAGCTTATCCTAGATAATAGATAGAAGCTTTTCCTTAGACTTATCGGCGGCCTTAGCTAGGCGAATAACCTTATCGGCGAATATACGAATATCGCGGCGGAGTACTATATCTTCTAAGGTATACTTCTGCCGGCGTAGCTTATACTCGGCTTCCTCGCGTAGGAGCCTAAACCTTTCCTAGAAAGCCTTTATTTAATCGGTCACGGTAGTATCCTTATTAAAGAATTCTCGGCGGCCCACGTTAAGACTTATAAACTATATAGACGCTTTACTAAGGAGGCACCGCGGTAGGCCGCGGGGTACGCTTCGCTTATAGTTATCGCTTAGACTGGTATACTACTCGATAGCGTCGGTAAACCGGTAAACGTCTATAAAAATAAGCTTAATTCCCTCGGTGCGTACGTCTTTTTCGGTAGAGAAATACCGGGGAGGGTTAAAGTAGCTAAGGTTATCGGCCTTAAAGCGGTGACTACTTAAGGGCGTTTAGTCGCTCCGGAAATTAGCGGTACTCTACGCGATAAACGCGGTAAGGTTAGCCGGTTAAACGTATATAAACGGCTCTTACGGGCTCGCGCCTTAGTTATTAGGCGGGTTTAGCGCGCCGCCCTGGCCACTTTAACCGGGGATACTAGGGGCGTTCCCCTAATTACCTTATCCTCGGTCTATACCGCCGTTACCTAAGGGCCTCCCTTAACTACTAGCGGCGTGGCCTTATATACCGTTAGGACCGGCGTAGTCCCCACGGCTTCCGGAGTTTCCTCCGGTATTCGCGGTCATGGGAATATAGATAATATCCGATAAAGTTAGGCTACGGTACTTATCCTTATCGTCTATAGTTAGCGAATAGTGGGTGGACTTAGTAGTATAGCGGTCTATAGTAAAAGATTAGCGGTTAGTAGTATCGGAAATAGAGTCGGCGGCTAATATAAGTAGGAAAGATAAGTTAGACTATTAGTCGATACGCTATTCGATAAGAGGGTATAGTATATCCCCTTTATCTTCCGGGAATCCGCCGACTATTATGCTTATAACTAGGTATAGGGGAGTAAGCTTAGCCCTGCTCCTGCGTTATTATAATCGGGCTCGGGCTTAATAGTCGGAAGTTTAGGACCCGCAGTAAAGGGACGGATAGGCTATTTTCCCTTAGGATCCCGAGTTCGGCCGGGCCTTATAAGGAGTTCCCGGTATTAAGGCTCCTTACTTAGCTACTTAGCCACGGCGTTAGTGAATCTCGCCGGCGTTAAGGTCCACGTTAATAGGTACGTGGGTTCCTCGGTGGTTCTCGCGGCCGTGGTTCTTCCTCTTAAGGTTAGGGCGCCGCTAGCGCTAGGCACGCTAGGGAGATTATAGGCTTACTTAGTAATACGAATTAGGGCGCGAACCTCGGGCGAAAAGGCTTCCTCGGTAAGATCGGGATAGTCGTTAACTATCCTAACGATATTCCTTATTCCCTTAAGGTCCTAGGGGCAGGGAATATTATTAGCGGGGTTAGTATCGGTTATAATTCGGAGCTTTAGGGTTCCACGGCTAGTATTTATTATAAAGGCGGTATAGATAGCGTTTAACGGTGTACGACCTAAGGATAGTGGTTCCCTTATATACTCCACGCCTAGACCTATTAAAGGGGAGGCGTCTTCGTCTAGCGATAAGCGGTTAAGCTATTCTACTTAGTAACTACGGCGGACGCGGCGGCGTCGCGTAGCTTTCGTAAGACGGCGGTACGTAAACCTCGCGCGAAACTCAGTTACTACTATTTCATATACCTAACCGGTATATCCTCTAGCTAGCTAGTACTCTTAGACTTAGGAGCCAGGCTTTTCTAAAGGGGTAACCTTAGGGTGCCGTAAAGGGTGGTAAAATAAGATATCTTCTCTAAGCTAGAAAAGGGGGCGCGCCCCCAGGACTAATATACCCACGGGTAAACCCCGTAGGATCCTCGGTATCTACGTATATAATCCTCCGGATACCCTAGTATACGCCACGGCTTCTATAGTATACCCCGTGGGTGCTATAGTATATGCCTTAGCACCTGTAAGGTACGCCCACGGTACCCGGTGGGGTTCCGAGGCGTATCACTAATTCTAAGTGTTTATAGTGTTTTAAGTGTCAGTGCGAGGGGGTAGGCGAATAATAATAATAGGGTTAAGGCGTTTAGGGTAAGGTTCTTCGAACTAATCGTCTAGTAAAAAGATCCTATAAGTGTTCTAGATACTAGCTGGTTATTATATATATTATCTCGTCTTAATAAGAGTAATAAGGTCTTTAACGAGAGGGTGGTAGTAGTCTTAGATTTTACTCCGTGATACTTATCTTCGGGGTCTAGCTTTTCTAACTTATCTTAAAGGAAGAGGCCCCTTACGATTAGGAGATTACCTATTAGTAAAGGGGCTATACTCACAGATATTAATATTAAAAGTATTACCCGCTAAGCCTCGTAAAGAAGTATCACGACCTGCTTATAGGGTCTATAAAGGTCCTTACTAGACTATCGGGTCCTCTTATAAGGTATCGTTATTTCGCTCCCACGCTCAGTATTAGCTTTTTATTAAGTCTACTAGGGGTTAGTTACCCTAATCTGGGTAAGCTACTCTCGGCGGTCTTATCTTTTCTTCGCCGTTATATAAGAATCTATTTTAATTAGTAGTGGGGGTTATAAGCCCCCTATCGAGTCTATTCTATATCCGGAATCTAACTCTATCGCGATCTAATCGGTTTCTTCTATTCCTATAATTACCATCCGGTCTTTCCCGGTATCCACCCCTGTCATATCCTGATCCCCGAGCTCCGAAGCCCTTAGTCAGGCATGGTCTGCCATGCATGGTCTGTGCCCATGCGACAACCTGTAACTCCTCCTTGCCCCCTCGTGTCCATCAACAAACGTGTTCGGGAATTACAGTACCCTGGAGCATCTGCCTAATGAAACTCCTGGCACCCCTCCAATTGCGACCTACCAACCTTCCGGCGTGTTATGCCGCGGTCAAGTACGAAGAGGGGAGGCTACCGAGCATCGCCTCGCAATGGCAAATTCCGCATTAGTACAAAATCCGATTGTCCGGCGTCGAACCAACAAGAATTACGGGGGTCATCGACAGGTCAGTGGACTCTTGGTTAGGAATGTTATTGGATCTGACAAAGGCCGCCACACTGCAGCATTCACGTTAGCAGACGAAGCGCGCAGTACGGCTCATGGACAGGATGCCTGGAGCAGGGAGTCTCGTCTGCGTAGTCGACCTGTTTGCTTTGTCAGTGCGGGGGCTGTTGACCCTACGGGACAACTCGAACAACAGCTCCAACAAAAGGCTAGCAACGCTCTAGAAGAACTGTCGCAGCGGTCTAACGAGCATGAAGACGAACCTGCGAGCAATATGACACCAAAGTCTGGACCGGCAACAGCCACCCTCGAGACAGAGTTAACGAAAAGTAGTTATTCTTTCGAGTCGATTTCACGTAGTGACCAAGGCCAGTTGGAAACTTCGGTGTCACGGAGTGCCTCAAACATACCGGCAGCTCCCTCGGGCCTAGACCTTATGAGCGGTTATTTGGAACCTAAATCTATTGTCGCAAGTGAAGCGGACGTTCCGGGCTCATCGAAGACCAACTCGGACCCGGCGAGTCTCTCGCTTTTCTTTGTTGATACGACACGCGATTCGTCGTATCGTGACCGAATCCCAGTACAGGGAACAACATCCTACGCATCGGACGACCCTGACGCGGATTCCAGCGAAGAAGTTATCTTATTCAAAGGACGTAATCATCCACGCAAACCCAAATCTCCGGTAGCCCAGGCATTTGACTTGGCGAAGCTACGTTCGGAGATCCACGTCGTCAGCGAAGCCGCCTGCACCAGTGCCATCAAGAGAACGTTAGAAGACGATTCCCCGAAAACATTCCACAACCACGAACCAGCATCCAAAAACATCAGCAAGGAGAAGAGGCGAAAAGCCCGGAAAAAATGCATTACTCGACCACGTTCCGTAGTAAAAAAGGAGGACGAAGTGCTAGCAGACTACATCGCAAATATGAGACAATATGAAAGCGAGGATAAAGCGGACCTCAGCGATCTCGATGGCTTGATCCGGACTCTCGACAGCACCCAAAAAGAGTCTCCAATCGAAGATCATTGTTTGGCTGGTGGCACTGGTGCAGAGCAAAGGGTAGAGATGTCCTCAGGAATATCCCTTGGTAATTTCGATGCCGAGATGCGTACGACAGACGCAACACGCAGCCATGATACAGAACCAGCCGACAAGGATTCCCCTCCAAGCATTCATTCACCAAGCGACGACGATATAGCAGAAGAGGAAGACTTTGTCGCGATGTGCTCCCTGAACAGGATGGGAATAGGTCCCGTCGATACCGACTACATGAGCTGGGACGTGACTCCAGAGAGCAGGCGCAAACAGAAGAAAAGCAAATTACCTCAATTTGGTATCTCTGACTCAGAACTCGAGGGGCAGATGCAGACAGCATTCAACCGGAACAGATTAAAGAAAGCCGAGAGAAAGAGGGAGCGTCAGGAACTCCGAGCATTGGGTCTTCTTGGCCGCAAGACTGAGCCACAAGACCTACGAGCGAAGTATCCCCACCGCATGGCTCTTGATCAGATTGCGGATGAACTGAGGTCATTTCTCCTTGGTGCCCAGAGCAGGAAAGTATTTCCCTATTCAGGAGGTCAGGAAGGAAAAGGAAGAAAGGGGCATTATACTGACTGCCAAACAGTTCAACATTGCCTCCGATGGACAACCACGCCCGAAAGGTCATTCATGAATTAGCTAACAAGTTCTACATCAAGTCGAAATCGACCGGGGCTGGAAACCAGCGCCGTCCTACACTTACCCGGACTGTGAGAACGTTTAAGTACTCGGAAGACGTTTTTGACGTGGCCATATCTCAAGTCGCCCGTAAATATTACCCTACGCGCGATATTGCGGGCAGCACAGCTTTGCAAAAGAGTTCGGGCCGACGAGGTGCTGGGCATTCCGCCACTAGCTATCGCGACGGTGAGGTTGTCGGGGGCTCGGCACCAGAACTTGGCCAGGAAAATCGTGGGCGAGCCATGCTCGAGAGAATGGGTTGGAGTAATGGCACAGCTTTGGGCACCATGACGAACAAGGGCATTTTGCAGCCTGTTGCCCACGTCGTGAAGCTGGGAAAGGCCGGGCTTGGTTAGCCATCCATCCTGTGCGAGACACAAACTGGCTAAATTGTCAAGGGCAGGTTTGAAGTAGTGGAAGTCGGGTGATAGTAAAAGACGTAGAGTTCATGTGTTAATAAACCGTTGATTTGCTCGATTTCATTCGCCCGAGACCCTGTTCTCGAGGTATTGTACAACCGCAAACCCCGTATTGACCGTGTGAAGACAATGCCCCCAAAAAGCAAACCATAACGCATTAAGAGACCCAGACGGAACAATGTACCGAAGGCCTCACCATAGCACCCATGCCAAGAAATCCAATGCCGAAAGAGAGAAAAAGACAAAGCAGCAAACCCAAATGACTTTACTTGGTGGATGACGAGTACTTCGTGACAGCCTTGGTTCCTTCCGAAACCGCATGCTTGGCTAGCTCGCCGGGGAGGATAAGCCGAACACTAGAGAAGCCCGGTTAGCATGGTGGGCTGCATTGCGTGGCGCGGGAGAGAAACTCACGAGGTCTGGATTTCCCGAGAAGAAATGGTGGACTTCTTGTTGTATGCCGCAAGCTTGCTGGCCTCGGTGGCGACTCGCTCAAAGATGTCTGCAGAAGATTAGCACGCAGCTAGATGCCGGGACTGTTCCGATGGACATACCGTTGACGAAAGAGTTCAGGATGGACATAGCGCGGTTGGAGATACCGGTGTCAGGATGGACCTGCTTGAGGACTGCAGCGATGATGATATCAGTAACGTGTCGACAAAAAATGCTGGAAATGGAGATAGATATGCGGCGCCCGAAATGTAATTCCGCAACATACCCTTGTAGATGTAGGAGGAATAAGTCTCCTTGCGCGTCTTGGTCCTCTTCTTCTTATCGCCGCTGGCAGCTGTCTTCTTGCCGGCATCCTTTTTCTCGGGAGCCTTGGAGGCAGTCGCTGGCGTCTTGGACGCGCTGGCAGGCTTCTTGTCGGCAGCTTTGGGAGGCATTTTGAAGGTGGGAGAGAAAAAAATGCGATGTTGTGTGGTCAAGAAATTGGTAATGGAAGTTGGAGATGGATACGTTAAGGTGGTTGTTGCGATCAATCAAAGTAGGGGGATGGAAAAGTGTTCGTGAATGGAGAGAGTGTTGGGGGGGCGCCTTGGGTTTTTGTAGCTGGACGCGACGCATACTAGCGCCTTTACTGATCTGATGCGTGTATGGGGGCTGATTTGGGGAAAAAGGGACGCGTTCGCGAATGGGTGACCGGACCGCCTCCCTTGCTCCGCCAAGCCACAATCGAGGGTCTAAAAACAACGTCAATTTTAAGTCCCGCTTACGGAAAACACAGCCTTGTTATTGGTTCTCAACTGTAAAGTTTAGCGGTCACCAATCAGGTAATTAAGGTGCGCAGTTGGGAGAAGAGGGGGGGTCGTGCAAGCCCATTACCTACCACGTACCTAACGTTTATCTTACCGGTGGCACTCCCCAAAAGTCATCCCAAACCCTACCAAACCGAGTTCGAGTTTTACTCAACTGGTCTTCGCTTCACATAGTGCAGTCATGTACAGAGTATTGTACTTTGAATAAGGTGAAATTGTTCTGCTTTCACAGGACACTGACGACAAACCGACTCCCAGTCGGCGACAACGATCGCTTGGGAGTGTGCTTAAGGCTGACTTCTTGGAACTCAAAATATTGAAGTAACGAAGAGGAGACATCATGATGTGATCGGAGTCTAATCTGTAGTTGAGGTCCTCGACGAGGAACAATAACAATGAACCAGCACGTGTCATATTAATAGTGGCCGGTTATAACTCTGCTGCATCTACGAAATGTCCTCGGGAGATGTGTGGGCGTTAACTGGCCTTAAACTGACTTGATCAGCAAGACTTCCATCCTTCACCCAGCGATACTAGACACCTCCATCGTACACTACATGACTCCTGGTATTGATACGAACTGTCCGTCGAATTTGTCTTATACCACTGCCCCGCAAAAGAGCCGAGCCGTTGTTGTTTGGCCCTCGTCTCCGGATCCGAAGCGGTACGTATGCCTGGGTATATTCGTACAAAACCCATCCGCCACTTTGCTACGAGCCACGGAGCCGGCATGGGCAATGTGGAAGCCAAGCTCCCTCGACATAGGATATCGGGACGCTCTTGGGACCAGCCATCCAGGAATGAGAATCGGGTTGAACATAATTTACATATCCGTACTCCATACTTCGCGTATGTTCAATGCCCCACTTGTCTACCTAATATCTGGAACGGAGTACGAATTGCATAACTCGGCACGCATCGCATAACCCGGCACGCATCGCATATTCCGAGTAAGCCGACCCGCCTGCCACATGAAGCCATCCAGATCCAGCCACCTTTCTTGTGAATATTTTCAGAAAGGGATAGTCTTTCCGGCGTGGTGTAGAATGTTTCAAAAGGCCAGAGTAAAATCATAGTTTGCCAATATAAGGTAAAACATGCTGTCGAACGAGGCCAGCCATGTGTGGTTTGTCGATGACTGAAACAGGTCGCTGGACATAAGGGGGCAGGGACGTACGTACCTCATGCGTTTATGTCATATAGGTACACGGCATTGTCCTCAAATCCAAAATAAAAATAAAGGGCCCAGAAAAAGTGAGGTGACAACATCACGTGTCCACTTTGGGATTAGCGCCAAAACACGGTATGGTGATCTGGGAAGTCAATGCTCTAACGCGAAAACTACTTAATTTGTCTACCCCCCTTCAACATCCACTTGCCCTCTTCATCTCACATTTCCATCCTCGACCGCATCACAAATCGCGCCTCTATACACGCCTTACATCTCAACTATTCCTTAGTTACCACCCATTCTCACAAAACCATCAAAATGACTGGAGGCGGCAAATCCGGCGGCAAGGCCAGCGGTTCCAAGAACACGCAATCGTAAGTTTGTTGATTCCCCTGCTTTCCCCCCACGCGTTGTCCCAGATGTCGGCGCTGTGTGTCCAAGCCGCATTTCATGCAACGAACCTTCTTGAGCTTGCTCTCAACTGACACGTGCGATAGTCGTTCTTCCAAGGCTGGACTGGCGTTCCCCGTCGGCCGTGTTCATCGTCTGCTTCGCAAGGGAAACTATGCCCAGCGCGTTGGTGCCGGTGCTCCCGTCTACCTCGCCGCCGTACTAGAGTACCTCGCTGCCGAAATTCTTGAGTTGGCTGGCAACGCCGCTCGCGACAACAAGAAGACACGTATCATTCCTCGTCACCTTCAGCTCGCGATCCGCAATGACGAGGAGTTGAACAAGCTCTTGGGCCACGTCACTATTGCCCAAGGCGGCGTCCTCCCCAACATTCATCAGAGTGAGTACCTTGTTATCATCACATGGGTGAATAGTGGGCAGTGCTAATATCCGCTATAGACCTACTGCCCAAGAAGACCGGTGGCAAGGGTGGCAAGCCCGCTAGCCAACCACTCTAAGTTCTGCTTTTATTTTCGCGTTCATTTCCGGTTCATTGCTTTGGGTTGGCATGCCATTGGGGTCCGGGTCCAGGGTTCAGGGTCGTTTTTGTTTTGCGGTTTATCTGCGTTTGGGTTGTACAATAATCCCCATGGCTTATGGTCGTTATGGTCATGAATGAAAATACATTTTTAAGATGCAAACGTCCCATTTACATTCGTAATTGCGTCTGCCCCGCCACTATTGTCTTCTGGTTGTTCGCAATATGATTTTACAACTCCACACTTATCTGTTGACGAATCCGCAAGGCTGGTATGCATTGTCAATTTGTATTTTTGAGTTATGGCATGGTGCCATTTCGGCATATGGAAAGTTGAAGCTTGGTGCGGAGCATATCTTCGGTTCAGAGCGACGGAGACAGCGACGGAGACCGTCGACCGTGGACCAGGGATTACGCGTCAGATCATTCAAGCCACAATGTCCTGAAATCGCAGCCCTGCTTTGTGATCCTCCGCCAGTAATTTAATTTCTATCTTATTCCCATCTTATGTACCGTGCAGACCCTTTTCCTTTCCATTACAATACATGCTTCAGAACTTGATGGGCGGTGGGGCTGTTGTTGAAGTGCTTAGCATGGGCACAGATTGTTTGATGGATGCATGGGACGCTGGGGAATGGAAATGAGTCTTACGGTCAGTGATAGGGGGAGGAAGGTTGCGTTCATATTTCGACCCTGGACACGGTGAGTATAGCGCCAAAATGATGAAATAAAGTGTTCATCATGTTCATACCTCCTGGGGCCGTGGGGGGGATATACGGATCGGGATGCTTCCATCGTTCCAGTAGCTTTTCTGTCTCGGCTAGAAGCTCCTGCAGTTCGCACGCGTTCGCATGCGTATGTCAGCTACTGCTAGGGACCTGTAGAAAACATTCGGTGGGAGATGGTGGGAGATCAGAGGCCGCAGCCGTACCCTCTTCTGTCGTGGATCCGTGACATGGCGATTGGCCTCGAAGAGCGACCGAATATACAGGGCTTGTCCTCTCCAGAGATGACGGTGAACCGCCCAATCGAGGGAAAGCTTTAAGGACCGTCGATAGAGCGACCTGGGTTAATGTCCGGTTAGGGTTGTAATTCGGGAAGCTGAAAGCACGGGGGTGTGGTCTCTCACAGTGCAGCTTGACGCGTCGACATGGCGCAATCCGTATATCGAGTAATTCAAAACTATTCTGCCGGGCGCTGCAGAATAGGAGAGAAACTAAACGTGGTGGTTGACGGACTGCAACGCGCACCTAGTTGCGGCGGGAAATGCAGGACTACGTAAAGTTGCGTAGATGCCAGCAGGTCGCCGGTCATTTCTGCAGCATGGCTTGAAAGTGATTGCCTAACATCTTAGGCAGCGGATCCATCAAAAAATGGCACAGGGGACACACGCCTAATGGGTATAGGGCACGTGATATGATATGGGCTGCATTGTTGAGATGTCTTACTCGGCCACTTCCCGTGCCATGTCCTGTCGCACGTCAAATAGCACTTGTATCTTGTCGCATGGGCACACGGAACACGACGTGGTCCCTAGGGGATCCATAGGGGATCCACGCTATGACTAAGGGCTTCGGATCTCGGGGACCTCGGGCATCAGGATATAATAAGGGAGGATACCGGAAAAGACCGGATAGGATCTAAATGATATAGTACCTATAATAGAGTCTTCACCACCTAAATTAAGGATATAAGAGACTTATATAGATATAACTTATTATAATATATATACACGAGTTTTCTGCTCTACTAAGTTAATTATATAAGTGCTATTTTAACGTGCGATAGTTATAAGCCCGGTTTATAACGTCTAAATAATAGATATTAATAAGGCTACCCCTATTCCACTATAAAAGTAATTATATTTATATAAGCACTTTTAAATAACTATTATCGACCTAATTAGACTAATTAAGCGATTAATTAACCTACTAACCTATCTATTAATTAATTAACCGATAAGTAAGTAAAGATATCTTCTAACGTATCTAACACCGAATAGAAGGCGGCCGCTACTACCCTTATTAACTAAAGGGATTAGGCAGTTTAGGAGCGCGCGGTACACGGTAAATCGGCCTCCTGCTAGGATAACTACCTTAATCTAAAGCTAAGCGATAAGGAGGCTAACGCTTATCTCCTCCTTATACCTACGCCGCCTAACGTCCGTAAATATAAAGCCCTTACTATAGACCCCGAGGCGGAGGAGGCCACGGCCACCCCGTCTTCTACTATCACGGTTACTCTGTCTTCTACTATTACGCTAAAGGGCGATAAGGCTATAGACGCTACGGACGCCGTAGCCACGGCTACCACGGCTAGTACTATAACGGCCACGGCTACTGGTAAAAGGAAAACGGCCGCTTGCTAGAAGGTTATAGCCGTAACAAAAGAACCACTAACTAGGACGCCTATATCTATTCATAACCTCTCTAAAAAAGGGCGTACGCACTACCTATAAGATCGCCGCGTATACCGCGAAGAAAAGGTAGACTATAACGCGTAGTAGAAGGAGTTTAACAAGGTACGCTTCTATATTAAAAGGACTATCTATACTACGTTATATAGCCTCCTAGTCTAGCTATAGGACGATACTATAAATAACCTATAGGCCTGGATTACTCTCCTACACGCGTATATAGAATTAATACCTATAGACCTCCGTAAGGAAGCCCTAGTCCTATACTAACGATATACTACGCCTATAAAGGCTATACCTAAGGATATAGACGCCTGGGTGGTAAGCTAGAAAATAGCGATAATATACTATAAATATATAGGCGTTTTAGAGCTATTAAGCGCGGACTATTAGGTAGAAGACGCGTTAAAAGCTATTAGACCTATCGCCTAGGAATAGAGTAATAACTACCTAGTAAATAACTACGATAAGATTACGGAAAACGAGCTAATGATTAACGACTTCGTAAAGGCTTTATATACGGTTCTTAGTAATATGAAAAGCCTATAATCCTCCGCTATAAAGCCTAAAGTCGGGAGAGGCACTTTTAATACCCTTAGGAACCTCCCCGATACTAAGGATACTACTAATAATAAAGATAATAAGAAGCGTCCTTATAGTAACACGTCCGTAAAGGCTATCCCTCCCGTAATAAGGAGGCCTTATAAGATATATAAGAACCCCTATACCACCGCCGCCTACTAGTATATAAGGCCGGATATACGCCCTTATACCTAGCGTGGCCGCGAAGATATTATAAAGGTTATAGAAAAGAAGATACGTAACTATAATTTTAAAAGCCGTGTGGATACCGCGATATAGAAAAGGCGGGAAGTAGTAGCTACTACCGCTAATAAGATAGAGGAAGTCTAGGAAGATTAACTTTATAATACTACGCCTATGACTATAATAGTTTATAAAGACCTGTCCGTTACCGCGACGGGACTAAGAGCCTACCTAACCTAAGGGGTAGCGTGTTATCGTATAACGATACTATTAAGATTATAATAAGAATAAGGGGTATCCCTTTCTATTAACTAAGCTAGAGCGTTATTATACTACGCGATCCTAGACTTAGGATTATTAATCTATATCTTTAATAATTAAGGCCGTTTTACGGCTATTAGACTACCCACGGATACTTTATCTTTATCCCTTTAGGTGGGTACTTATAAGGCTTCTATCCTCGGATACGGAGACGTTAAACTATATATATAATTCTTATCGGGCACGAAGAGGCTATTACGCCTCCGTGACATTATATACTATAAGGAATTTATTACTAATATTATCTCGGAATACTAGCTACGCCTATAAGGTTACTACTAGAATACCGTAAATGATACAATTATTAGCTCCGCCAATAACCGGCCTATCTATAAGCTACTAGATATCTATAGCCAGTATATAATCGAGCGCGCGGAAGCTATAGCCGCTACCGTGTTCGCGGTCTCGGTAAGGCACCCGCGCGATAACCCGTATAGAAGATCACGATAACCGCGGTAACCGTAGAAGACCACGGTATAACGGTAGTATAAACGCCTCGGCTATTACGGTACCGATACTCTCGCGAAGATTATTAATGCTACTTAGGGGGTAAAGATAAAGGGGCCTCGTATAACGGACTATAACGCGTATAGGTAATCGTAAGTGCCTACGTAGATCCGGTGGATACTATCCTTTTACCAGTTAAAGCCCGGAGAGGCCCTGGCTATTAACTTTTATAATCTAGAAGAGGCGGAGTCGTTAGCTGGCGGCCTGTATAAGTCTATTATATTTATTATAGACGTGTATATAGGTTATACGTGGGATTACTACCTATAGAAGAGAGACTAAGGCTTTATCCTATATGCATTAAAAGACGTTTTTGCCCTGCTTAAGACTTAATTCGATATCCGGCTATATATCCTATAAGCCGATTCTAAGATATTTTATTACCTCGAAGTCGTTACTTTCCTCGCTATTAAGGGGGTAGAAGGCTAGCTGTCGGTACTATATTTATAGGATTAAAACGGCGTTATAGAATAGATTAGAGGTATTATTAAGAAAGGGGCGAGGGCTATAAGGATTAGAGCTAATCTGTCTATATTTATCTAGCCTAAGATCTTTAAGACTACTATATATCTATATAATAGGACGCTACGATATATTAACGGCTAGCGAACGCCATACGAAGGCCTACGCGGCCGTTAACCTAACCTTACGCACCTATAAGCTTACGGCTATAAAGCCTTTATAAAAACACGGGATACCTAAGCTAAAAGAAACCGCCTATAAAGGCTAGAACCGAAGGTATAGATCGGTTATTATATCGGATACTAATCCTCGAATAGCTTCTGTATTTAGCTATTATACCTAACGGATATTATTACCACGAGAGATATAGTCTTTAATAAAGATAAGATATTCGACGGTAGGATTAAAATACTATAAGCTATAGCTTCCGCTAAAGAAATCAGGGAACGTCTATAATCTATCCGTATCACCTAATCTAATAAGACCGCGAGTAGGCTATTATTAAGGGGTATAGCCGTAGACGTATTAGATCTTAAGTCAGAAGACTCTAACGCTACCGCTATTACTACGGGTAAAGGCGACGCTACCGCTATTACTATGGACGAAGGCGAGGCCGTCGCTATTACTACGAGAAAGGCTACTACTATTACTATAGGTAAGGTTCTAAATCTATAGCCTAATACCTAGGCTATGGATTTAGAACCTCGTAACTCTAACGCTACCGCTATTACTACGGGAGAGGCTATTACTATTACTATAGACTATATTACCGCTATTATTATAGGCACCACTATTACTGCAGATACTACTATTATTATAGGCGAAGACTATACTACCGCTATTATTATAGAAGAGGCTACCGCTATTACTGCGGACACTTTACAGTTTACTACTACGAGGTTTAAACCGTTTCCCACGCCTTTAATATCCCCGGAAATCCCGCGCGCGCGTTCCTTATAGCGTTAGCGGTGGTTAGGGGCGTTAAGGTGAAAGAATACGATAACCACTAACGGATAGCTAGGGATACCCCTAGGGGGTGCTTATCGGCCGCGCGCCTATTACCCGCACGCCTATCTATTATAAGTATCTATAAGACTAAGAAGGTATAGAACGATAACACCTAAAAGGCGTTTTTTAAGGCTAGAAGGACTTATAACCCTATACGCGCGAGGAAGTAAGCTATTAACAACGATATTAGTGCTATAGATTCCCCTTATACCTCCTAGCCGCTATCGCTATCGCACGTGACCCGTAAGGATCTCCCGCCTCTACTAAACCACCACCACGATATACGCATCTACCTATTACGGGAGTAGTGGTTATAGGCTAAGGGGGAATACCTTAAGGGGTATTAATAGATAGGCTACTAGTAGGAGGTGGGTAGTAATTAGGCTAATAAGTAATAAGTCCTCGTCTATAGGTAAGTATACACCTATAAATATGACGGCTTATTAAAAGTTGTTCACGTATTAAGGCCGAAAATATAGATTATTCGAACTAAGGAGAGAAAGGAGGAAGGGAAAAGCCTACGCGGTGTGTAGGCGGCTAAGTATATATAGAATCGCACGGACCTCGCTCGCTAGGGGGTCTATGCTTTTTAATCCCGGCCACTGCCGGGGACTGTTCTGCGGGCTATAGCCCGTAATATACCCCCCCCCCCCGGCCGGAGGCGAGGTCGCGGTCGTGTTATAGTCGTACGGTCGTGACCTTATATTACTCTGGCCTCCCTATATAGAATCTGAAAATAGCTTCCTTTATTCGGCTTCATTAAAGGCTCCTTCGAAGGGAGGTAATCCGTAGTAGCTAAGATCCTTTTAAAGCTAAAATAGTATAAAGGAGCTCTTATATAGCGGTGCTATCGCGGGCTCCTCGCCGGCGTACGTGCTTATTATAAACGATATATCTGCCGAATATATAACCAGGGGTCGTTCCTTCTACCTAAAAAGCGTAGGAAGAGTAGTAAAATAAACCTCCCACTATTCCTTGTTTTTCCCTATTTTCTTCCCCCTCTATAGCTTCTTTTTAGGCATTGTTTTTAATTAATTCTTTTTATACCGTGAGTAGCCCTAAGCTACCTTATAGGTCCTTTAACAGTATAACTAATATCGCCGAGTAATAGCTTATCTATTAGGCCGCCTATATCCTCTTTACCGTGAGTTAGCCCGCCCCTCGCTTATAGTTTAGCGCTATAGCTAACCGTTAATAGATATCGGACTTTACCTCGCCTAGTAAACGCCCTTATAAGGGTAGTAATGATAACGATATAAGTCCCGCCCGTGTTATTATCGGTTATAAGGTCGGCCGTAACTAATACTAAGTAGACTCTAACCCCCCCTCCTAAGAAGCGTAGAGCCCCTAAGAACCCGCCTAGTCTTTACCGCCTAGCTCCCTACGCGTAGTATACTATTAGGTAGTGTAAATAAGAATATAGCGTTAAGTATTACTACTAATCGGGCCCTAGCGTGGATAGGGCCGATGCTAAGTATTATAAGTATTCCTGCCGAATATATAAGTACTCCCCTATAGGTAGTCCTTATTAGGTATATAGTAACTATAACTATTAAGCGATATAGCTCCCCGCCGCCGCCTATAACACCGCTAACGCCCTATAGGATACCGCTTATACTATAAACGAGGATAATAATAATAAGGATATAAGTTTATATCGGTCTCTCGTGTCGCGATTTCCGTGCTAACCGTCCACGTAGAATCGCCGCTAGTTTTAGGAAGTATATGGTCGCTTCTAAGTTACCCTTAGTTAGGCTAAATCGGGCTAGAGTGTTATAGGTCCCTCGTACGCTCCCGCTCCCGTTATCGCCCTTACCGCTATCGTCGCTCCCGCTCCCGCTATTACTCCTACTCCCGCCGCCGCCGCTATTACTACCGAGTTCTAGGTAAGTATAGTATAAGCCCTTAATAATATCGCCGCCTCTATACGTAGTATAGATAAGACGCTTAAAGAGGTATCGTAGTAGCTAGAGGATAAGAATAACGATATTACTATAATATCGTAAGAGGTTTATAACCTCTCCTACTCTATCCGCCGCGTTTATAAGTATTATATAGCTGTAACCCCTTTCGCTACTAGGGATAATCCGGGGGCTACTCCCGAGGCTACGCCTGTCTCGGCTCCTCCTTAGGAGGAGTTATAGGTAGGTACCGCTAAGGATAGCGTGGCCTTATAAGAGGAGGAGCTAAAAAAGGGGGAGGTTATAGAGGAGTAAGTCGTTTATATCGTTTTTAGGGGTTTACTTAGTTCTTTTCCACTCTTAAGTTAAGTAGCGCGGGGGTACGACTCTAATATAATCTCGCTCTTAATCCTTATCCTCCTCGCCGCTATATCGGCCTTTTTTCGCGTCCGTGTCGCCTTTATATATTATTATAAAGGTCCGTCGTTTAATTATACCGGGCCGTGTATTTTCTCGAATTCGTCGAGTACTTATATATCCCGTAGGCTTTTAAGCGGTTCCTATATTAGTTCTATATAGCCCTCCTATTATATTAATACTTCGCGGACCTTACCACGACCTCGCCTTCGGGTATAAGCATAGAGGACTTCCTTTACCACCTATTCCTCCTCCCTATCCAGCCCTTCGCGGATTAGTAACGGCTAGGGGTCTATTATCGCTTACCCTAATAAGGGGTCGTGGTCGGCTCGCCGTAAAAGATCTACGTGGAAACGGTTATAGATCTATAAGGGGACGTTTAATTCTACAATATAGGGGTTAATAACCTTTATAACTTTATATTTATAGTAAAGCTAGGTAAGTTTCTTCGACGGCCGTGGCGAGGAGTAATTACCGATATCTAACTATATAAGGTTATCCTTTTTAAACCTCTTAACAGGGTAACGCCGACGGTTTACTGACTCCTTTTAGCGTAGTTATATAGCGGCTATCGCGGCTTATATAAACTAGGTAGCTTCCTTAAAACGACTTAATAAGTCCTGCACAGAAGCCTCGCGCTTATCGGTCGGTATAGTCTTATTAACTTAAAGAGGATTCGCGTAGTACCCGTGCTATAGGAAGAACGGACTTATTTAGATTATCGAGTTTACCCGGTTATTTAAGGCTAGTTATATTACCGGTAATAGCGTGTCCTAATCGTTTTAGACGTAATAGGTATATACCTCTAAGTAGGCTTAAACTTCCTAATTAATACGTTTAGTACCTCCGTCCGTCTACGGGTAGTATACGGTGCTTAGTCGCTATTTAATACCTATAAGTTTATAAAAGTATCGCTAAAAGCGGTTAATCCAATTCGAACCTCTATCACTAATAATAGACTTCGGTATTCTATAGAACCTATAATAGTATAGTACAAACCATTTAGTATAGGCTTCGGTATCTATAGTATTTATCGCTTTAAGCGTTACCGATTTCGAGAGTCGGTTAGTACTTACCTATAGGTATCTATTCTTACCCTTACGGGTAGGTAGTAGGTCTATTATAAAGTCTATTATAATATCGTAGAAGATTCGCTCTAGTATAGGGAGTAGGTGTAATAATCCTCTCTTCGTACCTCTTTATACGTGGCTAGCTCAGCACGTATTATAGTTCTATATAAACCTTTTAATATCTTAATTTATACCGGGCTAAAAGAACTAATAGGTGATTAAGGTAATAGTATTATCCCTGCCTAGGTGTCCGCTTACTACTAAATCGTGGATCGCTTATACTAAACGGCCTTATAGCGGATAGCTAGCCCCGTCTTCGCTATCCCCTAATACCTATAGGCGGTCATGAAATATTAGCCGTTCTTAGTCGATTCCGTACTTAGCGATTTATATTTTACGCTTTAGCTCGGGGGGAAAACTCCGTTCTCCCGCTACTACTACGGTAAAGGCACCTTAATAACGCTTATTAGTAGCCCTAGCTTCATCCTATAATCGCTATAGGTCGGGGTTTACTTTAAAGATTATAGCTAGCTCCGGTAATATTACCCTTACTAAGTATACCCGGGGGGAGATAGCTATATCGGGGATTATCTAAATATACCTCCCCTATTCTCGGATATTAGAAGAATCCTTAGGTATATCCTACTCCTAATATAAAAGCGCGTCGGCTATAACATTATCGGCTCCTCGCTTATACTCTAATATAAAGTCGTACTAGGCGAGCTTAGCTACCTAGTAACTCTAGCACTCGGTTAGGGCCCTCTTAGGTATAAAGTATTCGAGTACTTTATAATCGGAGTAAATCTATAACCGGCTATTACCTATAAGCTCGGCTTTCTAAGCCTATAAGTAGTCTATAATCGTTAGTATCTCCTTATCGTGAATCGGGTAATTATACTCGGCGGAGTTAAGACGGCGTAAGTAGTATACGATAACGCATCTATATCCTTATTTATCTTCCTACAGGAATACGCTACCTAGCGCGAACCCTAAGTAATCCATTTCTAGCCAGGTCTTCCTTCCAGGTTACTATTATTATAGGTAAGGCTTTTCCTAGAACCTTTACTTTAGCTCCTTAAAGGCTACCTCTTATAGGGGGCCCTAGTAGAACGGGGCGTCTTTCTTTATTAGGGCTATAAGTAGCGCTATAACGGCTACGAAGTCGCGGATAAATATCCTATAGAAGTTAGCGAACCCTAGAAAACTTCGCACGCTAGTCGCGGAGACTAGCGCTTCCTAGTCTACGATAGCCTTAAGTTTCTCGGGGTCGTAAGATACCCCTTTTTCCGCCGCGACGATAAACCCTAGGTATTTAACCGTCTTAATGCTAAACTCGTACTTCTTCGGGTTAAGGTTTAGTCTAGTGTCTATAAGGGCACTAAGTACTCGCCGTACCTTCTCCTTATAGTCCTTATAAGATCCGTCTAAGTAGATTAGGATATCGTCTATATACGTGGAGATAAAATCGTTAAGGAACTCCCGTAACGATAAGTTACTATATCACTAGAATATCGTAAGCGCGCCGGTTAACTTAAAAGGGTATACTAGCTACTCGAATAGTCTAAATTAAGTACAGAATATAGTCTTATACTTATACCTAGGAGCTATCCGTATCTTATAGAAGGCGGTGATAATATCTAATTTAGTAAACCACTTCGCCTTAGCTAGGTTATATAGGGTCTTTATAATTAGGGGGAGTAGGTAGCGATCTCGCTAAGTAATTATATTTAGGGCGCGGTAGTTATAGTAAAATCGGAGGCCGCCTCCTAGCTTTTTTACGAATAACACGGGCGCGGCGGCCGCTAAGCTACTCGCACGAATAAATCCCTTATCTATTAGGTCCGTTATCGTCTTCCGTAATATAAGGAGCTTTTCACGTGATATATTATAAAGCGGGCCCTATAGTAAAGCTTATTCGTTACTATTATTATCTTTCTATAAGTAGACCTCATAATCGGTGCTAGGTCGGTATAGGGGTAGGCGTATAGAGTATAAGGGCGTAAATAAATCGCCGAACTCTTATATAATACCCTCGGGGACGTATTCTCGCGGGTCCACTAGTTCCTTTATACTTAGGGCCTTTTCGATATCTTTTAACGATATAGCCTGTAAGCTCTTTTCCTATCTTTTTCCTCTCCGGTACCGTAGTTCTCTATATAGCCCTACGAACACGGACCCCGTTATTAGTACTATAGTACGGATCTCTTATACTGCTTTTAGCTCCTTTTCGCCTTAGAGTCGGATATCGATATCGGCTACTCCGTAGTAAAGCCTTTATTCCTTAGCGTGGAGGACTATATCGTTACGTTTTATTTATAGGAGCCTAAGGAAAAGATCCTAATCTAGACCTAGTATTATATATACGAAAACGCGCTCGGTATACCCTTATATATCTAGCGTAAAGACTATGATACTAGCGCTACTAGCTAGTTTAGTCTTATCCGAGAAGCCTTTTAGTAGTCGTTTCTTCTTATTAACTAATAGTAAGCGTATTTTTCGAGTAAACTTTTTATTTATAGCGGTATAGCAGTTATAACCTATATCTATAAGAGCGTTTATTAGCCTATTACTATTAACTTTTACTTAGATTAATACTAACTCGCTTTATAATAACGGTTTAAACTCCTCCTACTCGTGTTACTCTCGCGCTATCGGCTCCGGTGCTCGATTTCGCACTAAAGCTACTCTTTTTCCGAGTCTTCGGTATCTTCGGGAATATCTTCGGATTCCTCCTCTTAAGGGGATATTCGGGCCACCGTATCCTTCTTACTTTTATAGTGCCGTTAGATATAGCCCTTCTTTTAGTAATTCTAATACGTAATATTCGCGTAGCGGTTAGGTTTCTATTAAGTCCCCTTAAACTCGCCGACCTTATTACCTCCACCTATAATGATATTGCTATTAGCGTCCTTAGCTAGTTTACGGGCGACGGGAATTAGTCGGTATAACTTACTAATACCCTCCTATCTCCACGCGATTATCTATACCTTATTAACCTACTCGGAGTAGGTATCGGGGAGATCGGCTATTATTAGGCTATTATATAGTCCGTTATTTAAGGCGCTATTAAGGAACGATATCTTAATATAGTCCACCTAGTTATAGTTTCCTGCTTACGCTAAGTTCCTTTTAAAGGTTAGTAGGAAGCGCGCGAACGGCTAATCGGGTTTTTACTTTATCGCTCTAAGGGCGTTAATAGCGCGGCCTTATTCGTTATAGTCCTTATACGTGCGGTTAAGGTAGGCTATAAATTCCTCCGGGTTAAATTCACCGTTTATACCTCCGTTACCAAAAAAGGTGCTAACCATCTATTAAGGCTAAGTATCTAAGCACGCGTTAATTAAGTACTACGCCTCCTTATTACTACAGAATAACGGCCTATCGAGTTTAAGTTTTAGTCGTATAGCCTAGGATTAGGCGGTATATTCCGTGCGTTTTCTACTAAATTTTACGGGAATAACGATTTGCTATACCCGGTATAAGAGTATAGGTGCCGGCGACGGTAGCGGAATAGGTATAGTAGTCTCTGCTTCTAATAGCCTAGGTAAGGGCAAGGGCGTGATAATTAGGGTAAGCGTCGGGTGCGTAGTGTGTATAAGGTACGGGTTAAGTTAAGACCTTTCGAAGGCTGCTTATAGGCTAGCGATTATATTATAAATAGGGGCGATATATATCCTTACCGCTTCCTATACGCATTATAACACGCGTTCGTCGATCTTATTATATAAGATCTCTACGACTTACTCTTAGCCCCTTAGTAGGCTCGGGGCGAAATGGCCGGGACCTTCTTCTATACAAGTGTTAAAGCTTATAATCTTACGAGTTCGAATATATAACGGCTTATTAAAAGTTATTCACGTATTAAGGCCGAAAATATAGATTATTCGAATTAAGGAGGGAAAGGAGGAAGGGAAAAGCCTACGCGGTATATAGGCGGCTAAGTACGTGTGGAATCGCACGGACCTCGCTCGCTAGGGGGTCCGTGCTTCTTGGTCCCGGCCACTGCCAGGGACTATTCTGCGGGCTATAGCCCGTAATAATAAATTTAATAAGGAGGGCACCCTCCTTAAGTGTAAGGCACGCCTTATAGTCTGAGGGGATTAATAAAAACGGTTAGAGACTAAAGATAACTACGCCGTAACGCTAGCCTTATAGTCTTTCTGTATACTAATAGCGATCGCCGCCCGATTTAACCTAGAGATAAGGTAATTCGACGCTATTAACGCGTTTATTAACGCTAGCCTTAAAGAAGAGGTGTTTATAAAAATGCTATAAGGCTATAAAGTGCTAGGTAAGGTACTACTACTACGGAAAGCCCTCTTCGGCTTAAGGGTATCGCTATTGCCATAGTAAGAGAAATTCAGCGGCACGCTATAGAGGATAGGATTCACGGCTATGCCTAGTAACCCCTATATTATAATCCACGACGGTTTAATCCTATTCTTCTACGTTCACGATATCGGACTTATATACTATAAAGACTATAAGACTAACGCCGACGACCTCGAGGCCGCCCTTAAGCGAAGCTATAGGTTATTAGGAGGCGAAGAAATCCGCTAGTTCCTAGGAAATAAGATCCTGAGGGATAGAGCCACCCGTAGGCTATAGCTATTATAATCCTCCTATATAGAGAAGATCGCGGTTAAATACTACGTAGATATACTCTACCGAAAACCACTAAAGGTCTTATTATCTACAGAGCCGGTAATGCCCCGCGACGGCACCCGCGCGTTAATTTCCGAGGTCCGCTAGTACTAGGGTATAATCGGTTCTATCCTATATACCGTTATCGTGATAAGACCCGATATCGCGTTCGCCTATTTAAAGCTTTCCTAATATAATATTAATCCCTCCTCTAACTATCTTAAGAGGGCTTAATAAGTGCTACTATTCCTATACTATATAAGATACTACTACCTAGACTTCGGCGGGGATAGGCTTTTCCTAATAGTAAGCGACACGTCCTTTAGGGATAATCCAGACTATAAGAGCTCGTAAGAATATACGATAAAGCTTTTCGGCGGCACCGTTAATTAGAAGGCGGGTAAGTAACTAATAGTGACGACGTCGTTAACAGAATCGGAACTACTCGCTCTTACCGAAGTAGCTAAGGAGACGCTATTCGTTAGCCGGATATTAAGGGATTTAGAGCTTCGGTTAGACTAATAGTAACTATAGCTATACTACGATAATTAGCAGACTATTAACCTCGTTAATAAGAAGGCATAATGCCTACGGACAAGGCTATGGCACGTCGATATATATAACTAGTAGGTGCGCTAGTCAGTATAATAAGGTCTCTTTAAGGTCACGTATATTAACACGAAGGAGATAATCGCGGACGGTTTAACGAAGGTATTACCGGAGGCAGGGATTAAAAGACTATTGTAATAGCTTAATTCAACGGATTAAAAGGATTGTATCGAGTAGTCTAAACGGCTATACGAAGAGATTAAACGCGCTAAAGCCACGGCCGTAACGATTACGAAGGCCTCCGAGGATATAGTAGATCCGATAGATATAGATCCGATTAAGCAGATCCGGCTAATCAGGATCGAGGAACTAATTAAGATAGAATTAAATTAAACGGTTAAATAGGGCGGATTTAGGTCCCTTTTTCGAGGGCGTTTTTTCTCTGAACTATTAATTTTACGATAGAAAGGCTAAGAGCGTTTAGTTTAAACCGAAGTCTTTAATTAGTTAGTTAACCTGGGAAGACCCACCTTAACTAAGGGGGTGTGTTGTATAGGCAGGACTATAACGTAGTCTATAGGGGATCCAGGGGGGATCCACTCCCTGACTAAGGGCTTCGGACCTCGGGCATCAGGACATAACAGGGGCGGATACCGGAAAAGACCCGATAGGATCCAAATAATATAGTATCTATAACAGAGTCTTTACCACCTAAATTAAGGGTATAAGAGACTCACACAGATATACCTTAATATAATATACACACACGAGAGTTCTGCTCTACTAAGTTAATTATCTAAGTGCTATTTAACGTGCAACAGCTATTATATAGATCTTATTTCTCGAAGGAGCGATTACCTTATAACTTAAGGATAAGCATATCTCAGCTTATATCCCTACTAACTACTATACTATATAGGTTAATAGCGTATAAAAGATTACCGGGAAACTTAAAGGTTATTAGTTCGAATAGAACTATAATAAATAAGCTTAAGACTACGTAATCGCGAAGAAGAATACTAATAGCGATACGAAGATAGGCGGAGTATACTGTATTAATAATAGGAAGGTGAAGTAAAAGACTCGGATATACTATAACTATAATAAGAAAGGGTATATCGCGCGGAACTATAAAAAGCTAAAGGAAAACTAAGATATAGTCCGGAAGGTTAAAGAGACTCGCGCGAAGGATCGCGATAAAAGCGGAGACGAGTTAACTAATAAGAACGACTTAGAAAAAGAATAGCTTTAACACGAAAACGGGTATTAAAGCCGATAACCGCGATATAGCGGGAGTAGGAGGCGTTTAAAGTATATACTAATAATAATCCGGTATTTATAGTAGCTAAAGTAAATAAATAGTATACCCTTACCCTTATTAATACTAGTTATAACTACTATACTACTATAAGTAAATAGTTTACCTAAAGACTCTAATTATTATTAGTTAATAAGATAAATCGATTACTAAATAACTTCTTAGAAGCTACCGGGACTATTAATAGCGCGGGGATTACTATCTATAAGCTTAAGGTCGGCGGCTACCTGTAAAGGATATTCGTATATATAATACCCGGGCTTAATTAAAATATATTATTTAGGAAGCCCTAGATAGAATAAAATAACGTAATATACTACGCTAAGGATAAATAGCTTTATTATGGAGTAACCGGATTAAATATATAACTTTATCACGAAAAGAAACCTATTAGAGTATAAGCTATCCGCGACGCCTATTTAGTTATTAGATCCGTATTCGCGGGTATTATCCGACGATTACGATAAAAGGGCGAAAAAGGCTCAGTCTAAGGAGTAAGCTAAAGGGATATCGAAAAAGCGTTATATAAGAAGTAACTAATAGACCCGAAGGATTTTATACCTAAAAAGCTACTATAAGAATTCGGCGACCTATTTACGCCCGATAAGGCTAACTAATTACCGTTATACTAACTAGGAGTCGATTATAAGGTAAACCTTATACTCGGAAATAATAATAAAGAACTATCGCTCCTTTAGGGGCTGCTTTATAATATATTAAAAGAAGAACTCCTAGTATTACGGAAAATACTTACCGACCTAATAGATAAGGGATTTATCCGTGCTAGTAGTTTAGAAGTCATGGCTCTTATTTTTTTTTAAAAGGAAGCTAGGCGGAGGACTTTATTTTTATTATAATTATTAAGTATTGAATATAATTACTAAGTAAAACTATTACCTACTCCCTTTAATCGCTAAAATACTATAAAACCTAAACTAAGCTAAATAGTTTATAAAGCTTAATATAATCGTTACCTTTTATAAGATTAGGATATCCCTAGGATACGAATATAAAACTATATTCTAAACTCGGTTTAGACTTTTTAAATAGCTTATCTACCTATTTAGCTTTAGTAAAGCCCCCACGACTTTCTAATAATATATTAATAAAACGCTATAACGCTTTCTAAACGACTATATTACTGCTTATATCGATAATATCCTAGTTTACTTTAGTAGGAGTTAGGCCGATTATAAAGCGAAGGTAAAGTGCGTACTCCGCGCGCTCGCTAATACCGGCCTAAACCTAGATCCGTTAAAGTACGAGTTAAGGATAAAGATAATAAAGTACCTAGGATTTATAGTTATTACGGGGAAAAGCGTGTTTTACGACTTAGAGAAGTTATAAGCTATCCGTGAGTAAGAAGCGCCTATAACGGTTAAGGGCGTACGAAGCTTCCTAGGGTTCACGAATTATTACCGGATCTTTATTAAGGACTTTTTAGGGATCTTTACCCCGTTAATAGTACTTACTAAGAAAGAATATACCTTTTAATAGGGTCCTAAGGAAAAAACGGCCTTTCGTGAGCTAAAAGTAAGGTTTTAAGAAGGATTAATACTATAATAATAGGACTTAGTAAATAAAATATTTATCGAGATAGATTATTTAGGGTTTACCTTTAGGGGTAGCCTAATATAAGAAAACACGGACGAAAATCACTATATAGTTATATATTATTCTTATAAACTTAATAAAGTAGAATATAATTACTTCATCTATAATAAGGAAATATTAACGATTATAAGTTATTTAGTAATATAGTGGGCTAAGCTTATTAGTTATAGGTAATTTATAGTCCTCTCCGACTATAAAGCCTTTAAGTACTGTATAATAAAGCGAATACTTACTAAGCGATAAAGCTAATAGGCTAATAAGCTTATATAGTTTAACTTTATACTTAAGTATTAGAAAGGAAAGGATAATATAATAGCGGATACCCTCTTATATTAATAGTAAAATAAGCCCTAAGATATAACCGATAAATAGGAGTAATCTGATTATATTTAATTAATCCCTAATACCGTGATTCTACTTAGTATTTACTATATTAATAGCGATTAAATAATCTAAGGCGAACTAAGAGTTATAGTAATTATAGGATAAGACGTTTATAATTAACTAATAGTATTAAAGAGCCTTATCCGCGGTTATTAAAGAAAAATAGTAATTCCTATTATTATTAGAATTAAAGCTATAAATAGCCGAGTACTTAATCTTTATTACCGGGTTATTACTATTCCGTGACCGAATTTAGGTGCCCGGGTCTATTAAAGGGTTAACGTTATAAAGGAGGATCGTTTAGTTAATTTATAACTTAAAGGTAGTTAAGATAGAGGCGGGGGTCCCCCCCTTGACTTATACTATAACGCCCTAACCGTATAAGCGGTGCTACGGGTAAAGGACACCTAGATAGAGTAAGCGATACTTTAGGTATAACGAGTAGCCGAAGCGGCCACGTAGCGTAAAAGACGCGGGGGAGGGGTTAGGCCCTACCTAAGGTCTTAGGGGGTATAGAAGCAGGAGGTTAAGTCCTGGTTCCTCGGGAGGGAACTAGCCTAGCGCCTTTAAGAGGAATAGGTGTACCGGTAAAAGCGTACCTTACCACGCTAATATAATAGTATAGCCGTAGCGTAAACACCTTAGTTCGACTACGCGGCGCTTAGGAAGTATAAGGGCCTTATAAAACCATAGAGTTCTATCCTTACCTAGATTTAAACGGAGAAAATAGGCCTTCGCTATTTCTTTTTCATAAGAAGCGTGCCGGAAATAGCAATACCGCGTTACCGGTACGCTAATAAAGGGCCGGAGATAGCGGAATATATCGCGTTATAATACCGAAATATATTAAGGGAGATATAAGAGCGCCTTATAGCCGATACAGGCGCGTGCCTATTAATAAAATAGGATTAGCTTTTAGCGCTCCGGAGTAAGGAGACCGCGGGAAAGGTCGCGAAGTGGTTCCTATAAACCGGGCGCCTCCCGGACTTCCGACTAGCACGATAACTAGCAACGGAGGCGTAGTAAAGCCCCCGTAACGCTAAAACCTCGGGTATAAATATAGGGAGGCGAAGACGATTATAAAGGGAGGTAAAGACGACTATAAAGGGAATAAGTAAAAGGAGAGTAAGATATTTATTAATAGCCGCTATACGACTACGCTATAGGCGCGCTACGTTTACTCCTTATCTATATACTTATCGGACTTATTGTTATTATTATTAGAGCTAATTACTCTACTATCTACTAGGATAATCTTACCCTTACCTTTACCCTTATCCTTAGTGGCTAAGGCCGTAGGATCCCCCGATAAAAGGATAAGAATACCCTATAATACGCGTTAGTAACAGGGTTAGCGCGGGGTTAGCGCGGGGTAACTTATAAGGTAGGCGAGGATAAGCTTTAATATCTCGCTATTACGAGCGTAGCTACTACTATAACTCTACGGGGGCGCGGTAGCAGGGGTAATAACTATACTAATACTACTAGCCCGGCGGAGGGCGGCGCGGTACGCCTAAAGGGCGTAAGTCTAGTGGGTAGCCGCCTACTAATACTTCCGGATATTCTACGATAGGATTAATAATAAGGACGTAGCGTATACGGTATAACGGAGAAGGGGAAAAACCTATAAAAGGAGTTAGGGCGGTATAGGCGGCGGCGGCGGCGGCGATAAAGGCGGTAATAGCATTATTATAGGGGGGGGACCTAATAGGAGGATTGAAGGAGTAAGGGCGTAGCGAGGGTATTGCGGGGATAAACCGGGGCGTAGTAGCTATTACTATAATTACTATTAATATATTTAACATAACGGGCGCTAGCTCCTAAGTCGGGTTAGTAAATACGGCACGGAGCGGGGGCGCCGCAGGGGTATAACGGGAACACGACGGGACTATATACTAGGAGGGTTCTAGTAGGGTACGGCCTAGTAGTTTTATACTAGGGATACGATGTATAAGGTGTAGGGCGATGAGTGGATAGTAGGGGTAACGGCGGACTATACCGGGTTAGAATATAAAGCGGGGGCGTAAAGCGGGCACGACGATAATAAAGCGGGGAACTTATAGTAGAAGGCTAGGGGGTAGCCGGCCTTTTACCCTTATAGGCGCCGGTACTAGCTCCCCCTTTAGTAATAGAGGTCTTATTACTAGGTATCTAAAGGGGTAAAAGAGTTAGACTAAGGCGGGCGCTATAGGAGCGGAGCGGGGGCGGCGCGAGGACGGCGTGACCCGGAACCCTATTAGATCCCCTACTATATAGCCGAATAGCACCGGGGATCCCGTACAGGAATTCTAGGGCCGTACCTATATCGTACCGACCACGTAAAATTTACCTTAAGAACGATAGCTTAAAGGAGGAAAAGAGGAAAGGAGGAAAAGAGAGGAAAAGAGGGAGGGTTATAAGAAAAGGGAGCGGCAGATTAGCCCTACGAGTCACCATGCCTTCTAGGGAACGGTAGCTATACCCGGCCTATACTATAGCGCCTACCCCGGAGAGCCTATATAGCGCGAGTAAGGGAGGTATATAACTAAATAAGGGCCACTATAAATAGTAGGTATATAAAGGAGGTTTTAGAATAAATAATAAATAAAGGAAGGAATAAAGGGGGGGGTAGGCGTGCCCCCCCCCTATAAAAGAGAGGGAGGGTATAAAAGGTGCCGCGGCGAGGGAAGAATAACCTCGCCGGATCCGGAATAAAGGAAAGGATAGCGGTAAGGGACTATAGCGATAGCGTACTAAGGGCGCGTATAACCGACACGGCACCTACTAAACTAACCAGCTAACCCCCGTTAGCTATTAGCCCGGAGGTGAGATCCGGTTTTCGAATAGCGATAAAAACGGGGCCGCGGAGCGACACCGTAGCGGCCACGCACGATAGAACTACCTATATAATAAGAGCGCAGGGGTTTTTATCTATTAACGGTTTCCCCTCGAGAATTAGAGAAGGACTATTGCCCAGGTAGCTAGCATAGCTTAGCTAAGCGAGAACAGCGTAATAAATAATAATAATAATTTATAACTTAGTACTCGGAGAATACCCTAAACACGAAAACACTATCGCCTTAGTAACGCGTCGCTTTTTCTAGCCGAGGATAAATAATGATATCCGATAATTCGTCTAAAACTATAATATCTACGGAAAAGGATATATATAAAGGAACGCGAAATAAGGTCTTTTACGCCCCCTCCTAGTATTAGAATAAATACAGAGCGACTTATTAATAGACTTTATAACGGACCTGCTATTAGCCGGTAAGAAAAAGGCGCGCTACCTTTAGGTTATCATAGATCGCTTAACTAAAGCTATAATATTAAAAGCGACGAAGATAATATAAGCTAAAGCTTATATAGAACGGTTCTTATACTATTATTTCCGGTTTTATAGAATACTTAGGTTGATTATTAGTAACTAAGGTTTAAACTAGAGAAGTAGGTTCTAAAAGCACTTTTACGAGCTTATATAAATATCGTATAAGCTTAGCATAGTATACTACCCCTAAACCGATAAAGTAATAAAGCGTATACACTAAAAAGTATAAGCCTATTTACGAGCTTTTATCTATTATGCCTAAGACGACTAGGATCGCTTACTACCCGCGGTATAACTAGCCCTAAATAACGGCGAGAGCTCCGTAATAAGGTTTAGTCTCTTTCTCTTAGAATGTAGCTACTATATTAACACGATCTAGATAACCGAGGAGCCCCTTATAGAACCTAGAGTATAAACGGCTTATAACCTACTGTAACGCTTATAGGAAGCAACCGAGTTCGCCTAGGCTATAATCGTATTAATATAACTCCGGAATAAAGAGTTTACTAACTAATATCGTATACCGGCTAAGCGTTTTAACGTTAACGACTTAGTTTAGCTATTATTAGCTAATTACTTAACTCCGCGACTATCCTATAAGCTTAATTCGCTTTATCGTAAATACCGAGTTCTAAAGGTAATTAGCCTATATATAATTAAGCTTACTATACTATTATAAATTTACCCCTAATTCTATATAGACTTATTACGTTACGCGGGCGATAACCCCTTTCCGGGATAAGTATTAAACAACCTTTAATTACCGTCTATTTAAAAGGTAAGTGATAGTAAAGAATAGGAAGTCGAGGAAATCCTTTATATAAGGATAAAAAAGCGAGGCAGGGGATTAAGATATAAGGTATTAGTATAATAGGTAGGATACTATAAGCCTATATAGGAACTACTAGAACTATTAGCGTAAACGCGGGTATTTAATAAGTTTAAAAGGAAATTCGGCTTAGTAATAATAAATAATAGCCTATTAAACACCTTTACGCTATTATAATATAGGAGCCGATATATAAGTAATCGTATCACGATAATCGGAAAGGAGTAAGAGTTAGATTTAGTTTAGGCCGGATAGGCCCCGCGCCCTAGCTATGCTTAATATACGCCTAGATTAATATCCTTAGTCTTAAAGTTATTATCTTTAGGATTATCGATTTCCGTAAAAGTCTTACCCTTATCGCCCCGCTATAGGTTAAAGTCTATCTCCTTAACCTTATTATCGTTTTTATTATCGCTGTTATCGGGGATTATAACCGCGTTAGCGATAGTTATACCTATAGGCGTAGAAGCCTGTTTACGCTCTATATATTATTAGAGTTCGGAAATCATGATATTAGCGCGACTAAGTATAAGTATCTCCTTAAATAACTAAGTATACTCCCTTAACTCTATAAGACTAAAACGCTTAAAATATTTATCCGAAAATATTACCCCCGATAAGGGAGTAGGAGTAGTAGGATAAGCGTTTTATTCCGCTACGATATTAGGAGGGACTAAGCCCGAAACTACTACTTTACCTATAACCTCGTAAAAAGGAGATAAAGCTAGCTATTCCGCCCTAATAATAACCTCCTCCGGAGGCGATACGTTTAGCCCCGATACTATCTCTTCTATAACCTTTAAGGGAGGAGAAAAGACTAGCGTAATTACCTCGCTAATAACCTTTATTACTAGAGGAAATAAAGCTAGTTTAGTTACCTTATTAATAACCTTAGGAAGAAGTAGCGAGGCTAACTACGGTACTACCTTTTCTTAGACCTTTTAAGGAGGAGAAAGGGCTAACGCGACTATTATACCAGGAGCCTCCGCGTGATATATAGCTATAAGTAATATCGCTATTATCGCTTCCTTAGCTATAAGGGTATCCTAAAACGCTATATAGGCGTTAAGATATAGTTCTTACTCCTAAAAAAAGGGTTAGCGATACGGTTATAACCTTAAAGGGAAAGGAGATTTTATAAGGGTATTCTTATTATTATTACTAATAAGGGTAGCTATCTCGAATAACCTTTACGCGTAGCCTTTAAGGTATACTAGGAGAGGAGTATACCGGTATATCTTCGTAGAGTATATATAGTATTTCTTCCCCCGACTAGTCTAGCTACGATAAAGGCGCTTATACTTTCTATTAGCGATATAGCGCGTATAAAGGAGGCACGGCTTAGTATAAACGTTACTAGGAGGGTACTTAGGAGGCCGATTACCCGCCGATTTCTTTTTCTTAAGCGGCGGTAAGGGCGATAATATTATTATTATTATTTATTACTCTGCTCTCGCTTAGCTAAGCTAGGCTAGCCACTTAGGTAATAGTCCTTCTCTAATTCTCGAGGGGAAACCGTTAATAGATAAAAACCTCTATGCTTATGTTATATAGGTAGGTTTATTATATATGGCCGCTACGGTATCGCTCCGCGGCCCTGTTTTTATCGCTATTCGAAAACCGGATCTTACCTCCGGGCTAATAGCTAATAGGGGTCGGCTAATTAGTTTAGTAGGTGCTATATCGGTTATACGCGCCCTTAGTGCACTATCGCTATAATCTCTCGCCGCTATCCTTTCCTTTATTCTGGATCCGGTAAGGTTATTCATCCCTCGCCGCGGCACCTTTTATACCCTCCCTCTCTTTTATAGGGGGGGGGCACGCCTACCCCCCCCTTTATTCCTTCCTTTATTTATTATTTATTCTAAAACCTCCTTTATATACCTACTATTTATAGTGGCCCTTATTTAGTTATATACCTCCCTTACTCGCGCTATATAGGCTCTCCGGGGTAAATGCTATAGTATAGGCCGGGCGTGGCTACCGTTCCCTAGAAGGCATGGTGACTTATAGGGTTAATCTACCGCTCCCTTTTCTTATAACCCTCCCTCTTTTCCTCTTTTTTCCTCCTTTCCTTTTTTCCTCCTTTAAGCTATTATTCTTAAGGTAAGTTTTACGTGGTCGGTGCAATATAGGTACGGCCCTGGAATTCTCGTACGGGATCCCCGGTGCTATTCGGCTATATAGTAGGGAATTTAACGGGGTCCCGGGTCACGCTATCCTCGCGCCGCCCCCGCTCCGCTCCTATAGCGCCCGCCTTAGTCTAACTCTCCTACCCCTCTAAATACCTAGTAATAAGACCTCTATTACTAAAGGGGGAGCCGGTACCGGCGCCTATAAGGGTAAAGGGCCGGCTACCCCCTAGCCTTCCACTATAAGTTCCTTACTCTATTATTATCGCGCCCCCTTTACGCCCCCGCTTCGTGTTTTAACCCGGTATAGTCTACCGCTACCCCTATTATCCGCTTATCACCCTATACCTTATACGTTATATCTCTAGTATAAGACTACTAGGCCGTACCCTGCTAAAACCCTCCTAGTATATAGTCCTATCGTGTTCCCGCTACGCCCCCGCGGCGCCCTTACTCCGTGCCGTATTTACTAACCCGACTTAGGAGCCGGCGCCTATTATATTATATATATTAATAGTAATTATAGTAGTAGCTATTACGCCCTGGTTTATCCCCGCTACGCCCTCGCTACGCCCTTACTCCTTTAATCCTCCTATTAAGTCCCCCCCCCCTATAATAACGCCGTTACCGCCCTTATCGCCGCCGCCGCCGCCGCTCGCACTGCCCTAACTCCTTTTATAGGTTTTCCTTTTCTCCGTTGTACCGTATACGCTATATCCTTATTACTAATCCTATCGTAGAATATTAGGAAGTATTAGTAGGCGGTTACCCGCTAGACTCACGCCTTTAAGGCGTACCGCGCCGCCCTCCGCCGGGCTAGTAGTATTAGTATCATTACCGCCCCCGCCGCCGCGCCCTTATAGAGTTATAGTAGTAGCTACGCTTATAATGGCGAGATATTAGAGCTTATCCTTACTTACCTTATAAGTTACCCAGCGCTAACCCCGTGCTAACCCCGCTACTAACGCGTATTATAGGGTATCCCCGTCCTTTTATCGGGAGACCCTATAGCCTCGGCTATTAAGGATAAGGGTAAAGGTAAGGATAAGGTTATTCTAGTAGATAGTAAAACGATTAGCTCCGATAATAATAATAATAAGTCCGATAAGTATATAGATAAGGAGTAAGTATAGCGCGCCCGTAATATAGTCGTATAGCGACTATTAATAAATATCTTACTCTCCTTTTACTTATTCTTTTCGTAGTTGTCTTTACCTCCTTTTATAGTTATCTTTACCTCCCTATATCTATACCCGAGGTTTTAGCGCTATAGGGGCTTTACTACGTCTCCGCTTCTAGTTATTATACTAGTCGGAAGTCCGGAAAACGCCCGGTTTATAGGAACTATTTCGCGACCTTCCCTGCGGTCTTCTTACTCCGGAGCGCTAGGAGCTAGTCCTATTTTATTAGTAGGCGCGCGCCTATATCGGCCGCGAGGCGCTTTTATATCTCCCTTAATATATCTCGGCACTATAACGTAATATATTCCGCTATCTCCGGCCCTTTATTAGTATACCGGTAGTATAGCGTCGCCGCTTCTAGTACGCCTTTTATGAAAAGGAAGTAGTAAAGGCTTATTTTCTCTATTCGAATCTAAGTAAGGATAAAACTCTATAGTTTTATAAGGCCTTTATACTTCCTAAGCGCCGCGTAGTCGAATTAGGGTATCCACGCTACGGCCACGCTACTATACTAGCGTGGTAAGGTACGCTTTTACCGGTACGCCTATTCCTCTTAAAGGCGTTAGGCTAATTCCCTCCCGAGGAGCTAGGACTCGACCTCCTACTTCTATATCCCTTAGGACCTTAGGTAGGGCCTAACCCCTCCCCCGTATCTTCTACGCTACGTAGCCGCTTTAGCTACTTATTATACCTAAAGTATCGCTTACTTTATCTAGATATCCTTTACCCGTAGCACCGCTTATACAGTTAAGGCGTTATAGTATAAGTTAAGGGGGGGGACCTCCGCCTCTATTTTGATTACCTTTATAGTAGTAGCTCGATACACGCCGATAACGATATATAGGCACTACGCTTACTTACTAGCTAGTCCTTTAAGAACTCCACTCGGCTTCTCCCCTTTTCTTATTATCGTGTAGAAGGCCGGGGCCGCGTATAATATAGCGCTCCGGACTATTATTTAGTATAGTTTACGCGCGTCCCCGATATAGTAGCCCTATACTAACGCTATAAGGCGCGTAAAGGCGTATTTCTAGGTAAGGAGTTTAACTTTGAGTTTCCTAATATAGGGACGGAATATAAGCTTCTAGTCGAGGATAACCCCTAAGACCTTTATCTCTTTAACTTACGGCGCCGGTACGCCCTTAAAGCGTAGCAGGAGCGGTAGCGGTCCTTATTTTCTTATAAAGTACAGGAGCTCGTACTTCCGTGGCTCGAATCGTAGTCCGCTCCTCTATAACTAGCTTTAGTAGACTTACTATACCCGTTTAAGGTACGCCCGTAGTACGGCCTTATTATATCTAAAGGCCACGATATTCGTGTTATCGGTAAAGCCGACTACCGCGACCCGCGGTATCCGGATTAGTTCCTAGTAAAGCGTCCTAATAAATAGTATAAAAAGGATCGGGGAGAGGGGGGATCCCTAGGGGACTCCCGCCTAGATTTCTACCTAGTACGCCGTATCGCCGTCGAAGCGTAGGCGCGCCGTGCGCGCTATAAGGTATAACTGGGTCTATTTCGTGACCTAGTCCGGGAAGCCGTACTAGGCGAGGACTTCGAGGAAGGGCGATAATATAAACTATTATACGGTTAGTATCGCCTTAAGGCGTAAGAGTATTATATCTATATTATTATCGGCGGTACGCTTACTACTATTATTACCCTTATTATCGCCGGGGGCTAGCGTTATCTATAAAAACGATATAAGTTAGCGGAGAGTTCTTAATAAAAGATCACGAGTAAAAGACGGCTTACCTTAAACGGGGAACTCTTAAACTAACCGAGTATTACTAATAGTATCTAAGGATAGGAGATATTAGAGGAACTATCGTTATAAGGAAGAATAAATATATACGGAACCGCTATTGCTATTATTATTCTTATTAAAGGTAGGGAGGAGAATAGAGGAAAAAAGAGGAAAAAAGAGCCTATAAGGAAAACGGGGCCGATATATCTACGGATAGTATCTACGCGAGGGAGGCCTATATTATTATTTTAGGTATATATATAAAGATTAGTAGGCGACCTAAGATTTCTTTAATATTAAAGTAAGGGTAAGGTAAGATAAAAGGATACGACTATTCCTTTATTACCGCGATATAAGGGGGAGCCGAACTATAATAGTAATACGCGGTTATATAACCCCCGGAGGGAGAAAGGGGGGATAATATTACGGGTTAACCCTGATATAGAGGATCCGGCTATACTCCGGATCTTCTTAATTACGCGCTTAGTTAACGGACCTATATCGCTAAGTTATCGCTACCTTATAGCTAGCCTAACGCTATAGACTTTTCTCCTTTTTCCTTTGTTCTTCCTTAGTTCTAGATAATCTATTATTACGACCTTACTTAGTGCTATAACCTATAACTAGTCGTTTATAAGGAGAGAGATAACGGCCTTAGAGGAGCCGACGCTAATAGCTATATTAAAGGAGGTTAATAAACCGGAAAACTAACTAGTAAAAAGGCTACCGGGGAGCCGGAACCCCCTAGGCGGGACTTACCTATATTTAGTAAAACGTGGATAAGAACCCTAACGTACTAAAAGCTACGCTAGTAATAGCATAGGAGGCTAAGCTCGACTTACTAATATACTAAGAGCTATTAAAAGGAGAAGCCCGGATTAGGTCCTTACCTAACCTTCCGGGCTATGAAAAATTCTCGCTAATATAGACGTGGCCGAACCTAGGGGATAAGCCCCGGGTTATTACGTATATTAGGGCGGAACTAAACGTATAGTAGATAGAATCACCGGTATTAGACTTTAGGGATATCCTGCTAGTTAAAGTTAACGGAATATACTTCCTGAATATATATAGGGGCTTTACGAGCGAGTTAGGTACCTAGAATATACTCGGGACCTGGATACTACTACTGAATATTATGATTGGGGGCGGCTTTAATGCTAGATACCGCGACTAGGAGCCGATAACCTACTAGACGATAGAGAGAGGAGAAGAGATTGCTAACTAGATAGAGAGTTATAGCCTTACCCTATATAATAACCCCGGAGAGGCGATATATAGCCGAGGAGGATACTAGACTATTATCGACTTAGTATTCTTAACGGCCCTATATACTAATATTAAGGTAATAGTAAAGGCCGGCGCGCTAGCCTACTATTACCCGCTATTAGGATAAATCGGAACCACCTATATTAATATAGAGAATACTCCGACTAGACTAGCCTGATTTAGCCTCTTAGTGGAGGAATAAAAAAGAGCGGCGATCTAAAGAGAAGTCTAGGAGAACCTTTAGATTTTACTAATAAGATAGGAGGATTTAGACCCTATACACTTAGACTAGTAGGCCTAGTAGTTAATTAACACTATTATAAGCCTACTACGCTGCCTAGGTATACCGTTATACGGTCTAGCGAAGAATAGATAACCGTAGTGGAACTATAAATATAAGGAGGCCTATAAGAAGGCTATACGATATAGATATTATACCCTGGAATATATTAAAGTATAGGAGACCTTCCGGAAAACTATAAAGCGGGTAAGCTAAGAGTATTAGAATAAACGAATCGGAAATACAAAGAACGCCGAGGAGTTATATAAGGTAATTAGCTAGTATAAGATAGGAGATAGGCTAACGCCTCCCCTAATCTTCTATAATAGTTTAGGCTATTTCGAAGATAAATAAAAGGGAGAACTCCTATAACGGACTAAGCTAACAAGGAAGCTATAAATCAACGATCTAGAGGACCTATAGAGTTACCTACTAGATTAGATATAAACTATCCTAGTAGATAGCCTAATCCTAAAAGATAAAATACGCTACTATACTATTAACGTTATAATGATAGCGCCTAGCGGAGATAACGTAAGTATCCCCCTCCTCCGACTAATATAGCCGGTAATCGAGGATAAGGTAACTTATCTTTTCGAAGCCTGCCGGAAAGCCGGGTACTACCTACGCCCCTTCCGAAAAGGGGACATAGTAATAATCGATAAGTCTAGTAAGGATACTAGCACTATTATAGGGTATAGGCCGATCTAGCTCCTTAGCGTGCTCGGCAAAGGCCTTAAGCGTATTATAGTAAAAAGAACCGCGTACCGGGTAATAGCCGCGGGTATCCTAAACCCATAATATATCGGCACGCTCCTAGGACGATTAATAATTAACCTCGCCGCGGTATTAATATATAAGGTCGAGTTATAGCTAGCTTAGAGAAAGCAGGTTATTACCGTGACTAACGATATAAAGGGGGCTTTTAATATAATTCTTCACGGTTAGTTTATTTCTAGACTACGCTAGTAAGGATAGGATCCCCCTATAATTAAGTAGTAGGAAAGCTTCGCCGCTAATAGCTAAGCATAAGTTATATTCGGTGACTCGTGCCCTAGCGAATATACCCCGTTTAACCCCGTAGGACTCCTATAATAGTCCCCGGCTTCTCTAATCGGATATGCCCTTAGTATCGTAGATATATATAAACTGCCTAAAAAGAGTAATCGGTTTAGTTATACTAACGACTCCTATATTATCGCGGTCTATAAAGACCTTAATAAAGTAGTAATAGGTTACTAAGATACTATAGTAATAACTTAAGTAGTGTAAAGATAACGGAGTCGAATTAGATTTCGGTAAGGCCGAAGCTTAGCTATTCTCCCGCTAGAAAGAGCCCTAGTTCCTTATTATAGGGATTCCTTATCTTAACTACGAAGTTATAGTCGCCTACCATTAGCCCCGGGGGAGGATAACGATAGCCCACCCCGATTAGGTGGCTAGGGGCTTATATAGACAGGCGACTTGAGTTTCGGGACTATATCGAGACGTAGGCACGGAAGGGACTTAAAGTCGCTACCTATATTAAAGGATTTATAGGAGCTACCCACGGACCGAACCTAGCCTTATTTCGTAAAGTAGCCCTTATATACGTGCCGACTATTACGTACTACGTAGCGGAGATTTAGTAGAAAGGAAGGAAAGCCCTGGCCTAAGACTATTTTAACGTGATTTATTAGAAATAGTACTGGTCTTTATCCGGATACCTCCCCTAAACCCTTATAATACGCCGAGTATAGATAATAATACTTAGAGCTATACTACCCACGTGGAAGATAGTTCCTAAAGCAGCCCTATACTAAGAAGCCAGTATGCTATCCATAGAAGAGTACGCTAAGTACCTCTGATAAAGGTACGCGATACGACTTATAGAACTAGAAGTAAAGTACCTGGTTATATAAGCCGTGACCGTGATTTATAGAGGAGAGGCTAGAAAGACTAAGGCTCTTACCCGGAGGTCGCGGGTCCTACGGATACGCGAACTCGTGGAAATAAACCTACTAAGATACTAGCTTATGCGACCCCGATTTACCGGAACTCGATACGATAATAAGCTACTCGATAACCGCTTAAAGGAAAAGGCCGCGAAGGCCTTTAATAAAGAGGCGGGTAGACTACCCCTAGAATATATAGTGGTTTACTCCGATAAATCGTAGAAAGAATAAAGTATAACCTAAGTATTCTTTATTTAGCGCGGCGGATAAGAAATTACCTCGGGGCGCGGGTACCTCCGTATTACGGTAGTATTTAACGGGAAGGTTATAAGGGCTACGCGCGGCCTAGCCGTAGCGCTACGGCTACCAGAAATAGACTAGGTCTTCTGCTATATCGATAACTAAGTAATATTTAAGGGATTAGCTAGTATAGCCCCTAAATCGTTATAATACGAATTTCTATAATAGTAAAGACTAGCGAGTAAAGTCTTACTAACCTTAAGTAGTGCCCGGGGTATATAGGAATACTAGGTAATAAGAGAGCCGACGAGCTATACTCTGGGGATAATATATACGGTATACTACTAGAAAATAAGAGGCTAACCTAGGCTAGGGTAAAGGCTTAATTAGAGACTTACTCTAGGACTAGGCTTCGGAAATAGTACGCTATATCCCTATTAAACGGGTATAATAGGGCTTTATAGTATAGACTAGGGTTTAGCTGGCGTAAGCCGAAGGAACTTAGTCTGCTATATAGGTTACTAATACGCCTCCTATAAGCGTATACTAGGTATAGAGATTTTAGGGACTATCACGAACGCTTTAAGTATTAGAACTTTAACGGGTATTATAGCTATAGATACCCGAAGACGAGTGAATACTTTGCCTACTACCGTAAGGTTAGGGGTATCAGGGATAGTAAATAGCTAGCCTAAATCTAGTATAGGGATAACTAATAGTATAACCTATAGAAGACTCTTATAGAGATGCTGATAAACGGAGCGGCTTTCGCCGCGCTAAACGATATAACGGGATATCTAGAAAAGATATACCTACTATCCTCGCGATTAAGATAAGGAGTGCTACCCTAGAAATAGGATAGCAGGATAGGAAAATAGTAAGGAGGCCCCTAAGGGCGTACCGCTAGACACGGATAGTTTTATTCTTATATATCTTATACATTACTAACGATAGCATAGTATAGGTTATATCGTTTTTCGTGGGAAAGAGTTATAAAGTTAAGCAATTAGCACTATAATATCTTAGCATGGATATATAGAGATCGTACCGCCCGATACTCTAGGAGGAGCGCGTATCTAGTACTTACTAGTATTATGCCAAGGCGTTAAATAGATACACACACACACGCACCACGGCTACTATAGCTATTACCACGGCGGCTATGGCCGCTAGTAAGAAGAAGACGGCCGCCCGCCGGAAGACTATAGCAGGAATAAAAGAACCACCGATATGGACGCCTACGTCTATTAACGACCTCTTTAAAAAGGGGCGTACGCGCTATTTATAAGATCGCCGTATATACCGCGAGGAAAAGGCAGACTATAAAGCGTAGTAAAAGGAGTTTAATAAGATATACTCGTATATTAAAGGGACTATTTACACTATATTATATAGCCTCCTTACCTAGCTATAGGATAATACCATAAATAACCTATAAGCATGGATTACTATCCTTTACACGTATATAGGACCGACCCCTATAGATCTTTATAAGGAAGCCTTAGTCCTATACCGATAATACACTATGTCTATAAAGGCTATACCTAAGGATATATACGGGTAGGTTATAAGCTAGAAAATAGCGATAATATACTATATGTATATAGGCGTTTTAGAGCTATTAAGCGCGGACTATTAGGCGGAAGACGTGTTAAAAGCTATTAGACCTATTACCTAGGAATAAAGTAATAACTACCTAATTAATAACTATGATAAGATTATGGAGAATAAGCTAACGATTAACGATTTCGTAAAGGCTTTAAGGGCGGTTCTCAGCAATATAAAGAGCCTCTAATCCTTTACTATAAAGCCTAGAGTCGAGAGAGGCACCTTTAATACCCTTAGGAACCTCCCCGATACTAAGGATACTACTAATAATAAAGATAATAAAAAGCGTCCTCGTAGTAATACGTCTATAAAGGCTATCTCTCCTATAATAAGGAGGCCCTATAAGATATATAAGAACACCTATACCACTACCGCCTATTAATATATAAGACTAGATATACGCCCTTATACCTAGCGTGGCCGTGAAGATATTAAAAAGGTTATAGAAAAGAAGATACGTAACTATAGTTTTAAAAGCCGCGTAGATACCGCGATATAGAAAAGACGGGAAGCCTTAGGAGCTACCACCGCTAATAAGATAAAGGAAGTCTAGGAAGATTAACTCTATAATACTACGCCTATTATAACTACTACACTATAAAATCGGGGGGTTACTATATTACCCGTAAGTATAGTTTTAGAAGACCTTTCCGTTACCGCGAGTATACGGCTAAGCGTTTACCCCTCCTAAGAAAGCGGGGTGGCGCGCCCTTATACGACGATACTATTAAGATTATAATAGGGAGCGTCCCTTTCTATTAACTAAGCTAAAGCATTATTATGCTACGCGATCCTAGATATAAGATTATTAATCTATATCTTTAATAATTAAGGCCGTTTTACGGCTAATAGACCGCCTACTAGTAAGCTATCGTTATTTTAGGTAAGTACTTATAAGGCTTTTATCCTCGGATACGGAGACGTTAAGCTACGTATATAATCCTTATTAGACACGAAAAGGCTATTACGCCTCCGTGATATCGTATACTGTTATTACGACGGCTTCCGGTCCTCTATAGTATAGCGGACGATAGGGGACTAGCGTCGAGGTTTTAGTTTAAAATAAAAAGAGGATATTAACTAAAGAGTAGTAACTATCGTTCCTAGTGATCTAGTCGTAGTTGCGTCGTAAAGACTAAGCGTCTTCTTTATAAGGTAGGTTTAAGCGTAGAATAATAGTCCAGGTGAAGACTTAGATTAATCGATGCCTTATTCTTTAATAGAAGCAAGGCCTAGAATACTCTAGTATATATACCCACGAGATCACGAACGCCCTGATAATCCCTTGGCCTGGGATCACACTGGATCACTTCCTTAGCTAAGTGATCGTTGGTGATCCCAGTGATCTGTCTATACTAATATATTCTTTATACTAGCGCCGGGCGTGCTAGTCTATCTTCCTTAGTTATCTATCACGTGACTTAACACGTGATATTATCCTGAGTTATCCTCTGGTTACGTCCTGGTACGTTATATACTAGTGTATTCCTCGTGCTAGTGTATATTAGGCCTGTTGGCCGTAACAACTGTAAAGAGTTTATTACTACTATTATCTTAGAATACTAGCTACGCTTATAAGGCTACCGCTAGGATACTATAAAAAATACTATCGTTAGCTCTGCTAATAACCGGCCTATCTATAAGCTACTAAATATCTACGGCTAGTATATAATTAAGCGCGCGGAAGCTATAGCGGCTACTGTGTTTATGGTTATAGCTCCGTATCCCCGCGATAACCCGTATAGAAGATCACGATAACCGCGGTAACTGTAGAAGACTGCCGCGTAAAGGTAGTACGAACGCCTTAGCTACTACGGCACCGGTACCCTTATAAGGATCGTTAATACCACTTAGGGGGTAAGGATTAAAGGGCCGCGAACCGTAGAGTATAACGCGTATGGATAATCGTAAGTGCCTACGTAGATTAGGCGTATACTATCCCTTTACTTATCAAGGCCTAGCGAAGCCCTGGCTATCGATTTTCACGATCTAGAAAAGTCGGAATTGCTAGGCGGCCTGTATAAGTCTATTATATTTATTACAGACGTATTTATAGGATATACGTGGGATTACTGTCTATAGAAAAGAGACTAAGACTCTATCCTTTATACGTTAAAAGACGTTTTTGCCCTGCTTAAGACCTAATTCGATATTAGGCCACGTATCCTATAAGCCGATTCTAGGATATTTTAATACCTAGAAGTTATTACTTTCCTCGGTACTAAGGGGGTAGAAGGCTAGCTATCGGCACTATATTTATAGGATTCAAATAGCGTCGTAGAACGGATTAAAGATATTATTAAGAGAAATGTAAGGGCTATAGAATTAAAGCTAATCTGCCTATATGTATCTAGCCTAAGATCTTTAAGACTGCCGTGTATCTATATAATAGAACCCCACGATATATTAACGACTAGAAGACGCTATACAAAGGCCTGCGCGGCCGTTAACCTAACCTTATGCACCTATAGGTATACGGCTCTAAAGTCTTTATAAAAACGCGCGATATCTAAGCTAAAAGAAACCGCCTATAAAGGCTAGAACCGAAGGTATAGATCGGTTACCACGTCGGATACTATTCCTTAAATAGCTACGGCGTATAGCTACTATACCTAATAGATATTATTACTATAAGAGATATAATCTTTAACAAAGATAAGACCTTTGATAGTAGGATTAAAACGCTATAAGCTATAGCTTCCACTAAGGAAATTAGGGAACGCCTATAATCTATCCGTATCATCTGATCTAATAATATAGCGAATAGGCTACTATTAAGGGGCATAGCCGTAAACGTATTAGATCTTAAGTCGGAAGACTCTAACACTATCGCTATTACTACGGATAAAGGTAAGGCTATCGCTATTACTACGGATACTACTATTACTATAGAAGAAGACTATGCTACCGCTATTATTACGGGTAAAGGTGATACTACTATTATAGGTACGGGTAAAGACGATACTACTATTATAGCTACGGGTAAAGGCGATAATACTACTATTATTACGGGCGAGGGAGACGCTACCGCTATTATTATAGGAGAGGCCACCGCTATTACTACGAGAGAGGCTACCGCTATTACTACGGATACTCCACGGTTTTCTTTTTTTTTTCTTTTTTCCTTATTTATTACGCGCATACAGCCCTGAAGCTATGGCGCGGCGCCTATCACCCTAAGGGCTGGAGGCTATTAGAAGCTAGGTATAGTAAAATAGAGCGTACTAAACAAAGGAAATCCTCCGTAATAATCTGCCTAATAAAACCTAATAGGTAAAAAAACCAAAGCAAGATAACTAGACCGCAGGAATCGTGGTTTACGCCCTATACCACTCTGCCAACGCTATTTTAGTAGCTAAAAGGTAGGCCTATAAGGCCTGTATTCCTTTTTTAGTACTAGATAATAGCGGCAGAGATAGCGGTAGGCCTGCTAGGGCTTCCCGCAAGGCTCTTCGTTCTTCTTTATAAAAAGGGCAGGAAAGAATAAGGTATGCTGTATCCTGTATATGGGAGCCGGGACAGAAATAGCGGTCATTAACGTAGTTTTAGACCCTTTTTTAATAGGTTTTCAGGCATCCGAAGCCGGGGTTTAACTACATAAAAGCCGATTTTACCCACCTAGGGCCTTATATTAGTAGTGGTTTTCGGGAGAAACGGAGGTTATCGCGGACTAATCGCCGATATAGGCGGCCTAATCGAACCGATTTACATTTTTTCTCTTCCTCCTCTTTATAATTCTATAGGGTTTTCTAGTTTTAAATAAGGGCTTTATTTACCCGGCGTTTTAGGTGGCTAAGGGTAACTAAGCTAACGGATTTAGTAGCTTTTTCGGGGTTTAACGCCCCTTTAGCTACCTTATCCGCTGGTTCGTTCCCTTCTATCCCCACGTGCGAGGGGCACCACCATATAGAAACCGACATACCTAGTAGTTTAAGGCGTGAAATAAGGTCTTTAGCTTCTATAGCCCACTATAAGGTGTGCTGAAGCTTTTAAATAGCCGCCTAGGAATCACTAATAATATAGCACTCTAGGGGCCTCGGCGTTAGCTCTAGGGTAGCGTAAAGGGCCTGGAGAATAGCGTATAATTCAGCGTTAGTAACTGCGGCAGCGGCCCCTAGGTTAAAGCCTATAGCTTTATAGGGCCTTCCGGTATTAGCCTACTGTATTATAGCGGCTATAGCCTGCGAGGGTTCTCTAGGGGGCCTAGTAGGGTGGCCTAGGGAGCCGTCGGTAAAGAAGATAGTAGCCTATTCCCCTAGGCCTTATTAAATTTCAGCGAGGGCTTCGATGTGGGCTGTTTTCTGATTAAGGGTATCGGGGCCAGGGCCAGGGCCAGGGTTAGTGGCTATAATAGGCCGGTCCTTAGGGAAAAAGGGTCTTAGATCCGCTAATGGTTCCGAAGCCTAGGGGGCCTCCCACCTAGCCAAAGGGCCCTCGACATCCCCAGACTAACCTACTAAAGCCGCTATTTCTAGGCCTAGCCTAAATAGCTATATACTAGGCAGAAGGTTCTATAGCTAGTTAAGGCCTTCGTGGTTTTCGCTTAGTAGCAGCTAGCGTCTAATAGGGTAGTTCGGTAGGAATTTTAAGGTTCTAAAGGCATAAAGCCTATTAGACCTAGTTAACCGAACCGCCGCTAGGGGGACTACTGCTTTAAGTTCTAGAGGCCATAGAGGGGCCCCCCTAAAAGCACCTAAGGCCCTAACTAGGGCCCCGTACTATAGTCGTTCTAGACGGTCTATGAGGTGTTTCTTCGGTGATTTAGGGTCCTACTAGAGCTATAAGCTAAAATCTACTAGGGAGGCTATACAGGCTATATATAGCTGCCGTAGAGCCTTAAAGGAAAGGCTCCTCTATAAGCTAACTAGCCTGTATAGCCTGTTTAGGGCCTCTAAAGCCGAATTCAGTCGTTTTTCGATATAGGGTTTAAAGGATAGCTTAGGATCTAACCAGACCCCTAGCTACCTAATAGCACCTAGCGCGGGTTTAACTAGGTGCCCCCTTATAGTGACCGGAGTGTCTTTTTTAGAGCGTCTTCGATAGAAGTGAATAAGCTCTGTTTTTTCAGGATCGAAGAGGACTTAGTTAACTTTTACTACGTCGAAAAGGGAGGCTACGGCTTTTTCTAGGATTTTATAGTTTTTCCTAGTCGACGTAGACGCTATAGATAGGTAGAAATCGTCGATATAGGAACTAAAGACCCTGAAAATCCGGTCCTGTTATAACCTTTCTAATATAAATTCGGAAAAGGATAGGGGAAGCCTGGGAGCCTTATAGAACCCTTATATTTAAGGGGGTAGGCTGCTAGACATACCCCTCGAAGGCTAGTTAGATTCGCCTGTTTTCTGTGAAAAAGGCTACCTATTTAACTAGGTTTAAGGGTAGTTAGAGTTCCTGAAGGGTCCTAAGTAGCTAGGGACAGGCGACGTAATCGAAGGCTCCTTTAATATCTAAAAACAGCGTGGAAATCACAGGACTTTAGCGTGATTTACGCTATTTTTCGATATAGTGGAGGAGGAGAAGGGCTATATCGGTAGCGGAGCGTTATTTTCTTCCCCCTATTTAACTAGGGTATAGAAGGTCGTCGCGGGTATTAGCTATAAAGCTAAGCCTAGTAGCTATAACCCTTTCGAGGACTTTACCTAGGCAGTTTAGAAGGGCTATAATCCTATAAGACTTAGGATTTAAATAGTCCTTCTTTCCCGGCTTTAGTAAAACGACTCCTAGAGCTTCTTTCTAGTAGGTAGGATAGTGGCCTGCTATAAATAGTGCTGTATAGGCTTATAAAAAGGACCCGGGGATAATCTTATAGGCCTACTGGATCGGCTTTAGACTAATCCTATTAGGCCCTAGGGCTTTCCCCTTAGTAGTACCGAAGATAGCGCGTTATAGTTCGGCAGCGTAAAGGCTAGGCCACTCCCAGGGTCTTCTAAGGCCCTTACTATATGATCTAGTCAGGCTTTAGGGACCGTTAGAAGGGTAAAAGGGGCCTAGGTCCCCCGAAGGGCCTATAAATATAGGGGCTTCGGAGCGTCGGTGGCGGAGGGTATAGGAAAAAGGGTCTGAAGTAGGGCGTTATATTTATCTTCGAAGGCATAGGCTTTCTATTTTATAGGCATTTAAATCGGTGGGATTTTCGCGTTAAGGCCGCTCTTTATATAGTTATAGGCTTTAAAAATTTCGGGGCCTTCGGCGTAGGCTAGGAAGGCCTCCTAGTGGTCGTTTTTTGCTATTTTTACTACTTTATAGTAGGCGTTCCGAGCTTCTTTCCAGGAGGTTTCTAAAGACGCTAGCTAGGTAACCGAGGCCCCCTTTTTAGACGTCTTTCTAAATACCCTAAAAGTCCTATTAGCTGATTTTCGCAGGGCCTTTAGCTCTTTAGTCCACCACGGTTTCGAACGCTCCACTACCCTTAACTTAGGCACTATAGCCTAAAGCGCTAGGGTAATAGTATCCGAGAGGCAGCGACCTAAAGAGTCCTAGTCTAAGGCGTTAATAGCCTATTGGAGGTCCCGGTTAAAGATAGGTTCTAGGCTTTTTAGGGTACTAGAAAACAGGTTCTAATCCGCTAGCTTATAATTATAAGCCGGCGGGAGAGACCTATTTATAGAACCTTTAGAGTCCAAAATAGTAGCCGAAAGGAGGATAGCGCGGTGTAAGGAGGCAGTATTCTTAATATACTCCTACTTTTCGAAGCGGAGATAATCGAAGCCGGGCGTATAAAAGGCTAGGTCTATAACCGACTCTTAACGAAGATTAGACCTAAAAAAAGTCCCCCTGTTTAGGTTAACTTCTTCAGAATCCACTAAATAGGTGGCTCCGAGGCTATCTAACCAGTCTATTAGGGCCTAGGCCTTAATAGGAGCCTGGTTAGTAGTAGCTCCGTTCTACTATTAGTGGTTTCTGTTAAAGTCCCCTATAATAAGGGTAGGCTTAGGGACCTATAGGCCCTATATTACTCGATCCTTAGTCCATAGCCGGCTTCTAGGGCCTGAAAAGGAGGGGAAAGAAGGAGAGGTGGAAGTGAAAGAGGTAGAAGGGGTAGGGCTAGGGGGCTACCCTCGGCCTATTATTTCGGGGTCCTATTCTATCTGATTATAGACGTGTAGGATATAAAAGGTCTATAGATAATAAACCTCTATAATCTGCGCGTCTATATCGTCTAGAAGGTTATCGCGGTGTGAAAAGTCGATATTAGAGCCGTTTCTTATATCTGTAAGGACTCTAGGCTTAATAGGGAAAAACTAGGTGTTTTAGGATATGGGTGTAACGGTATAGAACGCAGGGTAGTTCCGAATAAACCACCCTTATAGCGTTAAGACGCAGGCTGGTTCCTGAATAAGGACTATATTAGCCGAAGCCTCTAAAGCCTATTCTAGGATAGCCTTTTACGCTGGGGCCTGTTTATCGATATTATATTAAATAAACCGGATATCTTTCAAACTATAAGGCCCTTTATTTATAGAAATAGAATTAGGGTTTTATAGCTTAAAAGACCTCGTAGTCCCTGCTAAAGGGGGGGTAATCTCCCTCGTAGTTATAGCACTTATAGGTCTTATACTCGTAGTCTCCGTACTCTTTATACTCGTTATATAATATGCCCTGTCCAGGCATATCTCTGGCCAGCCAGTACTATCGGACCTAGGGCTTCTAGGGTTCGGAATAGCGACCTTTAGGTATAGAAAATAGGGTATAATAAAGATAATTCCTACTAAACTAAGGGGGAACCGCGCTAAGGGTATATCCCCCGGCCGGCCCGGCCTAACTATAATCCGTACTATCCCTTCTACTATAGTCCGGGCGCTATACATTCCCTATCCATACGGATAGTGCCCACGCTATCCGTTCTATAGTAGGGCGGATAGTACTAGCGCCTATTAAAGGTTAGGGGCGTATTATTATAGTAGTGGTATTCCTCCCTATAGCCTTTAAAGGCATAGATAGGGCAGGAAACTAGGCCTTTATAGGTCCCTCGGGTATACCCGAATTTCTAGTAGTTAGAACACCAGGTTCTAGGAGTTATAGGCCTATATTTATACACCTTTAGCCCCTGGCCGGCTATATAGAGTCCCTATTTTAGGCAGTACTTCTGTTTTTTAGTGGAGGGCATAGAAATAACTACTATACCGTAGAACGTATTTAGAGCCCCTAGCCACCGAGGCTTTCCTACTACCCTAATAGGGTTAAAGGTGCCGATTTCAGTAGCTAGGTCCTATAGACCTAGGCCCTATTATAGGCTTCGGTTAAGGGCCTTTTACGGCGGCTCGGAGGGGTCGGGTGGAGGGGTATTGCCACCCCTAAAGGCTTTAGAAGGCACCTATTTAATAATAAGCTTAAATTAGTCGCCTATAGGCTAGGGGAGCTGGAGGGGGAGATTTAGCTCTTTAAACCACTGATTCTACGAGTCTAGGAGCTATTAAACGCTGTATTTCTGCCCCGGGGTTAAAATAAGGTTCCCGTTAGTCGACCGGCTAATAGCCGTAACTGCAGGGAATTTCAGGGCCTTATGAAGCTTATTCCGAAGCGCGAGGGGGTCGAAGTTATCCCTAGGAATCGCTGCCCTTGCCGTAGGTTAAAGGATAACCTTAGGGACCTTTTTAGGGTCTATAGGGAGGGGTATTAGGGGGGTCTAAGCCTGGGCTATAGGTGCTAGGGCCTTTGGAATAGGGGCCTGGTATGCTATAGGGCCTTTTTTCCTCTTTATAGCCTCGCTATAAAGGGGTTTAGGCTATTCTATAAGCCTACGAACTGCCTAGGCTAGTTCGTCGACCTTCTATTCGAGTATAGGAGGCTAGAGTGCTTCTAGAGCTCCGTCGATAGTAGATTTAAGCCCTATAGATAGGGCCTTAATCTAGGGGGCAGGGTTAAGGGTATAGGCCTATTAAAGCAACTAAAGAGCCTGTTAGAGTAGTTCCTTAACCTGTGCCTTACTAGGCGAACTAGTCGACTTCTGGGGCTTAGCCGAGGTTTCTCTAGGGGCTTTAGCTATTCCGGGCGCCTTTTTAGCCTATTTAGAGCCTAACAGGCTCGGTCTTTTAGTTGGGGGGGCCTTAGAGGCAGGGGGGCCTTAAAGGGCGTTTCGAAAGCGCCTTCGGCTTCCGAGTCTGAGGGGGATTCGATTCGGGTCCTAGAAAACCGTCTAGGGGTAGGTGTAGAAGGGCTAAAGTGCCTTTTCGAATTCAGAGGCGTAGCGAGAGTTAAATCCTCTGTATTTTCAGAGGTATTACCTATATCTACCTCCCCTAGGCCCTTTATAGTTATAGGGGCCTTAGGGGGGGCGTTAGGGCCGTTAGGGCTGTTAGGGGTGTTAGGGGCGTTGTTGTGGCTAGCGTTGTTGCTAGTGGGTTATTGGTTATGGCGTTATAGTTGGGTGGAGGTCGGGGGTGCGGCTCTGCGCGGCTGCTTTGTCAGCGTGGGCGCACGGGCCACGTCAGACTTTTCCCCCGTACGCGGGGGAGTAGCCCCGTTTCCAGGCATTTTCGCACTTATAATACGCCTAAATTAGCGCCTGCGCAGTATAGGACTATATATAGGCGTATAGAGCTTGAAAAGAGCTATCGATTGATATAGGTTTTGAGTGGTTTAGAGTGTTTGCGCGTAAAACGTATGTCCCCCCACGTGACTTATAAGAAGGATATCCACGGTTTACTATTATAAGGTTTAAACCGTTTCCTACGCCTTTAATATCCCCGGAACATCCTACGCGCGCGTTCCTTATAGCGTTAGCTGTAGTCCGGGGCATTAAGGTAGAAGAACACGATAACCACTAACGGATAGCTATAGATACCTCTAGAGGGTGCTTATCGGCCGCGCGCCTATTACCCGCGCGCCTATCTATCGCGAGAACTATTATAAGTCTATACACGACTAAGAAGGTATAGAACGATAATACCTAGAAGGCGTTCTTTAACGCTAGAAGGACTTATAACCCTATACGCGCGAGGAAGTAAGCTATCGATAACGGTGATATCAGTGCTACTTATCCCCCTCCCTCTAATACCTCTTAGCTGCTATTATATTTAACCTATAAGGATCTCCCGCCTCCGCTAAACCACTACCACAATATACGCCTCTATCCGTTATAGGAGTAGTAGTTATAGGCCGAGGGGGAGTACCTCGAGGGTGACTAATAGATAGGCTATTAGCAGAAAGTAGGCGGTAATTAGGCTAATAAGTAATAAGTCCTCGCTTATAGATAGGTATATACCTATAAATCTAATAAGGAGGGTACCTTCCTTAAGTATAAGGCACGCCTTATAGTATAAGGGGATTAATAAAAACGGTTAGAAACTAAAGATAACTACGCCGCTATATTAGCCTCGCGGTCCTTCCGTATACTAAGAGCGATCGCCGCCCGATTTAACTTAGAAATAAGGTAGTTTAACGCTATTAACGCGTTCGTTAACGCTAGCCTTAAAGAGGAAGTGTTTATAAAGATACTGTAAGGTTATAAGGTGCTAGGAAAGGTACTACTACTACGGAAAGCCCTCTTCGGTTTAAGGGTTCGCCACTACTATAGTAAGAGGAATTTAGCGGCACGCTATAGAAGATAGGATTCACGGCCGTGCCTAATAACCCCTATATTATAATCCGCGATAGTTTAATCCTATTCTTCTACGTTAACGATATCGGACTTATTTACTATAGAGATCGTAAGACTAACGCCGACGACCTCGAGGCTACCCTTAAACGAAGCTATAGATTATCGGGAGGCGACGAAATCTATTTATTCCTAGGAATTAAGGCCCTAAGGGATAGAGCTATACGTAGGTTATAGGTATTATAATCCTCCTATATAAAGAAGATCCCGGTTAAATACTACGTAGATATCCTCTACTAAAAACCACTAAAAATCCTATTATCTATAGAGCCGTTAATACCCCGTGATAGTGCCCGCGCTTTAATTCCTAAGGTCCGCTAGTATTCGAGTATAATCGGCTTAATCCTATATACTGCTATTATAATAAGGCCCGATATCGCGTTCGCCTATTTAAAGCTTTCGTAATACACTAAATAATATAAAAGCGCCTATTAACCACGGGCGCGTAATAGGAGTAAAATCGATAAAACTACTAAGACGGAGATTATAACTACCGCCTCCCTCCCGGGATACTATCGTAGCGGCACCGTAATACCGACGCTACGGTGTAGCTAGAAGAGACGTAGGATAGTGGCCCGATTTAGTCCAAGCAGAATTTATAACGGACCCACTTTTAGTGATACGAGCGCTCCCCCCCTCGCCTATAGCAGGATATAGCGCGGAACCGATAGGAGACCGAAAAGGGACTACTACGCCCCCCGGAACTAAAAGTAACTAAGATTAAGGCAGAAATTTAGGCCCTACTAGCTAATGGGAATATAATTAAGTAGGTTATAAAGCTAGTAAAGGAATTAATCACGATATATACTACCCGTAAGGACGCTAGCGTAATACCGCTAGTATACCTATATGCTACCGTTCGCCACGTTATGTAAGAGGAACTCCGAAAAGGAATAAGCGGCATAAAAGAGACCTAGGCTAATATTATAGCCCGGGCTCCTATAGCGGTACCGCCGCGGGACCCCGCCCCCCCTAAAGTAATCCCCGCTGGGTATTACCGGGAACTAATTATCCGCTAAGGAACCCTCCCCGAAGACTAGCCCCTTAAAGATAGGACCCTAAAGGAGATTATCTAAGCTATAAACGCTATAATTACCCGATACGATATTATAGCGGTATAGAAACTACTAAGCGGAGATATCTACCTTACCTTTACTAAAGGGGTATAATAGTAGGCTACCTATAAGGAATAATAGATTGAGAAGGCTTTTAGTAAAGGAGCTACCCTAGCCGTACGCACCTACCCTATACTAGCTAAGGCTATCTCCCGGGAGGTCTTTAACGCCTTATCCGAAGAAGACCTACTAGTATCCCTATAGGATATAAACCCCGAGGTAAAAATTATCCGAGCTTAATAACGGGTACTCCGCCACGGTACTAATAGGGTAGCGCTCCTCCTTATCGAATCGGCTTCGCCGGAAAGGGCAGCGAGCCTTATCCGGAATACCCTCCTCTTTAAGGGGGGTAGCTATATCTACGAACTATACGATCCCGACCTAAACCCCCTAAGGTACTATAAGTACCTATACTTCGGCTACTAAGCGAATAGCTACCGTATAGCGGAGAGGGTATACCGCCACTACGCTAAGCCCGAATCGGCGTACTTATAGGGCCTAGGATATTATAAAGCTACGGCGCGGGGGCGCCCCCGCCGTTACGCCGCTTATACTAAAGACTATAATACCTTTAACGATTTATGCCGGCTATTAAAGAAAAAGGCCGAGAAGACCCGCGAAGCGTATAAGTACTAAGCTAAGGACTTCGATATTACCCGCTAGACTAAAGCGGTATACCCGCGGTAACCGTAGATTTTCCCCCTAATTATTATTGCCTAAGACTAGGACTAACCCCTCTATAAAGGTAGGGGTTAGCCCCCGAAAAGGACTAGGGGATAGGAAGACTCCCCGATACTAGGCCCGATAAGCGCCTATATAGTCCCTTATAGGGCCGGTAAGGCACCGTAGTAGGAACCCTAGAGTTAGACCCCGGTTATACCGGGTATATTATCTTAGCCCCCCCCCCTTTAATAAATAGAAATCTATATCCTTTTATAGAATATAGGGAGGAGTTAGGCGTGGCGGGAGCTACCGCTCCGGTACCGCGCCGAGTACGATATAATAGTAATTCAGGAACCCGGCCTTAACCGTTTTACGAAAAGCCCTAGAAGCCCCTCCTAAAGGGTATACCGGCTAAGCTAAGGAGGAGGCTATACCCTCCTATATATCTATAAGAGATACCCCCTATATACGTGGACGTAGCAGGCCTACCGCGATACCTACGCAGTTATATTCGGGACTAAAGACGATACCCTTATAATCTAGTCAATCTACTTAGAGAACTATTAGTTAGCTAGGATCCCCTAAAACACGCCCCTATAAGATATATTCGACACGGCACCGTTATAAGGCCAACACGTCCTTATAGGGGACTTTAACCTATACTACCCCTTATAGTTATAGCCACCACGGTACTACCCCCGAGCCGATACCCTGCTTACCCTAATAACCCGGTAAAACCTAGACCTAGTAACCCTCCCCGGAATAACTATATAGCACCGCCCGGGCCGGCGTGCTAGTACTATCGACCTTATATAGGTAATATAAGGGCTCCGCTACGACTTTAGCGGCCCGGATAAAACTATTATCGGGTCTAACCACTATTTATAAATAGCCCGAATCCTTATAAAGACGGATACCTTATCGACTACCGCGACGATATTACTATAGGATTTAGCCGGGCCCCGCTAGGTCTAGAAAGACTTTAACCCCTTATAGATCCCCTAGCTTACCGCTACACGGCTATAGTAGACTAGCCCCCTTATATTACTACGGGATATCGACTTAGTACTAGATAACCTAATAGAAGACCTTATAACTATAGCCGATAAGGCCACGCCGCGCCGCTATAGGGGCACCCCCGGACGCCTATCCACCCCTTAGTAGAACGCTAAGCTAACCGCCCTTACCCAGGAAGTAAAGCGCCTTTACCGTAGATATATATCCAGGAAGTCCCGGAACCGATAGGACGATTTCTAGGAAGCGGAGAGGTGCTAAGATAAGGCTATAGCGGTAGCGAAGCGGCTATACTAACGGCACTTACTTTACTTAACCGGGAAGGATAATAGTCTTCTTTAGCGGCTATAGAAATAGGTATAAACTAAAGGAGGCATATTACCGGACCCCTTATCGGTGCTACTATTATACTAAGAGAATAGCGATTACCCGGTAACTATATACGTAGAGAAGGCTAAAGTCCTTAGCCGGAAATTCTTCCCCCCCCCCTCCCTACCGTTCCTAAGCCCTTAGACGCGGAATTCCCCCCGGGGTAGGATATCCGCTAAGACGTTACTATAGCGGATATACAAGGGCGCCTTAAGAAAATAAAACCCTAAGCAGTACTAGGACCCGATAGACTCCTAGTAAGGCTCCTAAAAGCATGTAGACCCCCCCTATACTAAAGACTTAGTGCTATTTTTATAGCGTGCCTTAAAGCGAGCTATTACCCGAAAAGGTACCGTTATGCTACCGTGGTAGTCCTTAAGAAGGAAGGCCGGCCGTTAGCCGATTACGGGATAGTAAAAGGCTAGCGACCGATATTACTCCTTAGTATAATAGATAAGGTCCTTAAGGGGATATCAGCTAACCGGATTATAACCGTAAGTAAAGGAGTAATAGCTCTTCCCGGAGGGATAAATAGGTAACCGGATAGGGCGAAGTATAAAGACGGTAGTATAGAGAGTCACGGAGGCCGTAAGGGCGAGCTAGGCCTATAGTGGCACCGCTTCGATACTCTAACTAGATATTAAAAGCGCCTTTAATACTATCCCCTATTCCCGCCTTATCGAGGTGCTTAAAAGGAAAGGCTTCCCCCGGTGGCTTATTACCCTAATTAGTAGCTTCCTCAAAGACTGTATAGCCTAGTTACTACTTAATAGCGAAACGGCCCCCCCGCGGCACCTTTATAGGGGTATACTATAAGGCTCCCCGATCTCCCCTATCCTTTTTATCCTCTATATCTCTACTCTATATAAGGAACTAGAAAGGGTCCTTAAAATAATAGTAATAGGTTTTACCGATAATACGAATATTATCGCTTTTAGCAGGATAAAGGCGTAGACGCTGTAAGGCCTTACCGATGCATAGCGGATATACCTAGATTAGGAGATAGCGAGCAGACTATAGTTCGAACTAGCTAAGTATATTTATATCCCCTTTACGAAGTCACGCTAACCCTTACTTACCCCGCTCCCCCTTAGTGCTACTTTAGTACCGGTACCGGAGGCGATAAAGTTCCTAGGCGTTTAGCTTAATAGAAAGCTTAACTTCTGATAAAATACTAAAAAGGTAAAAAGCTAATTAGCCACCTAAATATACGCCCTTTCAAGGCTTAGCGCGGTAGCGTAGGGGTATAGCTTTATAGATATAAGAAGACTATACCTTATAGTAATACGACTAGTAATCGCCTATTACGCCTTAACCGTTTATAAGATAAGGGCCGGCCCCCGGAAAGGTCCCGCCACGGTACTTATGACGGTATTAAACTGGTGCCTCCGATTAGTAGCCGGAGTCTATAAAGCCACGCCGGTTAGGGTCCTTAAAAAGGAGACCTTTATCCCCCCCCTTAACCTATACCTCTTAAGCCTTAGTACCCGGAAAGTCCGCCGGATATAAGAGGAGGGAACCGAAGATAAGATACTAGCCGGAGTACACGCTATAGCGAGAGCCTTAGCGGCACCGAATCGATACTATAGGACCTACACGGCCCTCGCGTGGATAGCCTAGCTTAACGCTCTAATAACCTAGACCGGAAATACGGCCCCGAGGAAAGCCCTTATAAGGGACTAGGGTTAAACCTAGGTAGAGTCACGGAGGCTATATACCTACGCCGTAGCGGTACCGAGCCGCCCCCCGATACGATACTCCCTCCGGAAATATAAAGGACTACAAAAGCTATAAAGCGCTATACTTACCTAAATTAGATTAAAAAAGCTAGGCCTATAAGCCTTTTTAGTAAAAGCGAGGGTGCCGGGATTTCTAATAACGCGGTGCCCCTATAGTAACGGAGGGGCAGAAATAGCGGAGCACGTAGTACTCTAATACTAGGATATAACCGAGGAAAAGCGTAAGGAGCTTTTTAGTGCTATAAGGAGGCTACTTATAACTAGAGGGGATTTAGATGACGTACTAGACCACGATACCGAAGCCGGGGCGATAGCTAAATAATTCCTATAACGGAAGAGGCTTAACGACTTTCGTCTTACCCTTAAAGTTATAGAAGCCTATAAGAACGCGGCGGTACTATAGCGGGGAAGAAGTAATATAATAACCTAGTTAGTATTAAATAGGGGCCCTATTAGCCGGGACCCCGGGGGTATCGAAGCGTTATTAGGCCGTAGCCTTCCCCCCTCCCTTTTTTACTCCTTACTAGCCTTATCCTTACCTCCCTTAGAGGCATTAATACCGCTCTTAATATACTCGAGGTCCTAGAACCGGTTAGCTATTCTACTATCACGGAGGCGCCGTAGCGGAACCGAAAGGGGACTACGTATATAGTTATCTATTAGGATACCTATTATCGCCTCTATATAGCGAACGCGGCAGAGGATATCCTATAAGGTCCCCTCCACTAATAAGGTGCCGCTATAGCCGCGACCGGAAGGTAGCGCCTAAGAGACGGCCCGTCTAAAGGATAAAGCCGCCGTTTTTAGGCGCTCCTTAGCCTAATAGATTATTAGTAAGGCGCTACCACGATACCGTAAGGAGACTACTTACTATAACGATACTATTACTACTAGTAGCCTTTACCGATATATAAAGACTATAAACGTTAATAAGACGCTATTACTACTTCTTCGTAGCGGGGGGGACCTATTAACTAGTTAGACTACCTTAATATACCGATAGTACTACTATAGTATAGTAACGGCTTATATCCTTATAGGGACGCCGGCTATTAGCGTATTAGAAGTATACGGTACCGGTGCTAGTACTATTAGCGTAGGCGGAAATATTATCCGGGTAGCTACCTAGACGCTTACTATAACGGAGGTAACTAATATAGGTTAGCCACCACGATACTACTTCGGTATTACTAGGGTATATATATAGTATAACTCGAATAGTACCTTATTTATACCGGTTATTATTATTACTAAAAGGAGGTATCTACGGTTATTAGTATACTACTACTACGGTACCGCTATAATATAAAAACACTTATATTATGCTTTTATTTATAGTTAATAGTAAGATTATTATTACTACTACTATTATACTACCTAGTTAACCCCACACCACCGCTATACCACCTATAAACTACCACATACTAATTCTAACTAAGGAAATCATAAATTAAGAATAGGAAAACTAGAAGATATTACTAGTTAGTATATCGCCGCGACGGTAAGCCTTTAAGGCCGTAAGCGGGAATATAACCGGGGACACCTATAACGTGCTCTATAGCATTATAGGAAGAAAAAGAGGAAAAGGAAAAGGACCTTGAATTCTATTATCTATCTACTATTTTTTTTTTCGGGTATAGGCGGAGCCCTACCCTTCCTACCTGCCGCCGGATATAGAAGGCACCCCCCCCCCTAAAGGAGGTAGGAACGCCTGCCTCGCCTTTTCTTTATTAATCAAATAGAAGGAATAATAGGCGTAACCCCGGGGACGTAAGGAGGCCAATATTAGTATACCGCGGCCGCTACACGGCGGAGACCCCGCGGCACCCTTTCGGCCCCCGCCCCCTTACTAATAACCGGCCCAGGCTAATCCGAACCATAGCCTACTACCCTTCCCGTTAGCTATTAGCCTAAAAGTATAATCTAGATACGCAGACGGGGTAAACCGGGGCTACGTCGGCCCCGTAAAGGCATTACTCTAACTAAGGATAAGTATACAGGTTTTTCCCCCGGGGCCCCGGGTTTTTCCCCTCTATAACTACCCGAGAAGGACTGTATAGTCTAAATAGGCTCCTATAGATTAGATAGGATAGCGGAGTAAGAATAATAATAATAATAAAGCTTTCCTAATATAATATTAACCCCTCCTCTAACCACCTTAAGAGGGCTTAATAAGTTCTGCTATTCCTATACTATATAAGATACTACTACCTAGAATTCGGTGAGGATAGAGTCTTTTTAACCCTAAGCGACGTATTTTTCAGCTATAATCTAGACCGTAAGAGTTTATAAGAATATACGATAAAGCTTTTTAGTGGTATACTTAACTATAAGGCGGGTAAGTAACCGATAATTACGATATCGTTAATAGAATCGGAATTACTCGCTTTTATAAAGGCGGCTAAGGAGATATTATGTATTAGTCGGATATTAATAGATTTAGAGTTTCGGTTATATTAATAATAACTATAGCTATATTACAATAATTAGTAAACTATTAGCCTTATTAATAAGAAAGCATAACGCCTACGAATACGGCTACGCCATATTAATATATATAACTAGTAGGCGCGTTAGTTAGTATAATAAGGACTCTTTAAGGTTATATATATATTAACACGAAGAATATAATTGTAGACGGATTAACGAAGGTATTACTAGAGGCGGAGATTAAATAACTAGAATAATAGCTTAATTTAATAGATTAAAAGAATCGTATTAAGTAGTCGAAATAACTACACGAAGAGATTAAGCGTGCTAAAGCCATATCTATAGTAACGACGATAGCCTCTAAGGGCGTAGTAGATCCGATAGATATAGATCCGGTTAAGCCGATCCGGCTAGTTAGAATTAAGGAACTAATTATAATATAATTAAATTAAATAGTGAAATAGGGCGGATTTAGATCCCTTTTACGAGGGCGTTTTCCCTTAACTATTATTTTTATAATAGAAAAGTTAAGAGCTTATGGTTTAAATCGAAGCCTCTAATTAGTTAGTTAACCTAGGAAGACCCACCTTAACTAAGGGGGTATATCGTATAGGCATCGTCTACACCTAGCAGACTATACCTAGCTAAGGGCTTCGGACCTCGGGGACCTCGGGTATTAGGATATAATAAGGGTAGATACCGGGAACGACCGGATAGAATTAAATAATATAGTACCTCAAGTCTTATATAAGAGGCAAGACGATAATCGACACGCCTATTAACCACGGGCGTATAATAAGAGCAAAATCGATAAAACTATCGGGATAGAGATTATAACTATTACCCCCCTCCCGGGATACTATTATAGCGGCACCGTAATACCGGCGCTACGGTATAGCCGGAAGAGTCGTGGGATAGCGTCGCCCCGGCCTTAACTATACAGAATTCGTAACAGACCCACTTTTTGTAATATAAGCGCTCCCCCCCCCGCCCGTGGTAGGATATAGCGCGGAACCGATATAAGACTAAAAGGGGACCACTACGCCCCTTAGAACTAAGTGTAACTAAGATTAGGGCAGAAATTTAGGCCCTACTAGCTAACAGGAACACGATTAACTAGGTCGTGGAGCTAGTAAAGGAACTAATCACGATACGTAGTACCCGTAAGGACGCTAGTACGATACCGCTAGCGTACCTATATACTACCGTTTATTATATTATCCGAGAGGAACTCCGAAAAGGGATAAATAGTATAAAAGAGACTTAGGCTAATATTATAGCCCGGGCTCCCGTAATAGCACCGCCGCGGGACCCTATACCCCCTAAAATAATCTCCGCTAGGTATTACTAGGAACTAATTATCCGTTAAGGAACCCTCCCCGAAGACTAGCCCCTTAAGGATTGGACCCTAAAAGAGATTATCTAAGCTATAAACGCCACGACTACCCGATATAATACCGTAGCGGCACGGAAACTACTAAGCGGAGATATCTACCTTACCTTTACTGAAGGGGTATAGTAATAGGCTGCCTATAAGGAATAATAGATTAAGAAGGCCTTTAGTAAAGGAGCCATCCTAGCCGTACGTACCTACCCTATACTAGCTAAGGCTATCTCCCGGGAGGTCCTTAACGCCCTATCCGAAGAAGACCTACTAGTATCCCTATAGGATATTAACCCTAAGGTAAAAATTATCTAAGTATAATAGCCGGTACCCCGCTATAGTACTAATAGGGTAACGCTCCTCCTTATCGAATCGGCTTTACCGGAAAGGGTAGTAAGCCTTATCCGGAATACCCTCCTCTTTAAGGGGGGCAGCTATATCTATAAACTATATAACCCCGACCTTAGCCTCCTAAAGTGCTATAAATACCTATACTTCGGTTACCGAGTAAACGGCTACCCTATGGCGGAGAGAGTATACTGTTACTACGCTAAGCCCGAATTAGTATACCCCTAAGGCCTAGGATATTACGAAGCTATAGCGCCGGGACGCCCCCGCCGCTATGCCGCTTATACTCAAGACTATAATACCTTCGATAATTTATACCGATTACTAAAAAAGGAGGCCGAGAAAACCCGCGAAGCGTATAAGTACTAAGCCAAGGACTTCGATATTACCCGCTAGACCGAAGCGGTATACCCGCAGTAGCCGTAGATCTTTCCCCCGATTATTATCGCTTAGGACTAGGACTAACCCCTCCGTAAAGGTAGGGGTCGGCCCCCGAAGAGGATTAGGGGATAGGAGGGCTCCCCGATACTAGGCCCAATAAGCGCCTATATAGTCCCCCGCGGGACCGATAAGGCACTATAATAGGAATCCTAAAGCTAGACCCCGGTTATACCGGGTATATTATCTTAACCCCCCCCCCCCTCTTTAATTAATAGAAATCCACGTCCTTTCGTGGAATATAAGGAGGAGTTAGGCGCGGTAGGAGCTACTACTCTAGTACCGCGCCGAGTATAATATAATAATAATTTAGAAACCTAGCCTTAACCGCTTCACGAAAAGCCCCGTATACCCCTCCTAAAGGGTATACCAGTATTATAACGGCTTCCGGTCCTCTATAGTATAGCAGACGATAGGGGACTAGCGTCGAGGTTTTAGTTTAAAATAAGAAGAGGATATTAACTAAAGAGTAGTAACTATCGTTCGTAGTGGTTTAGTCGTAGTTACGTCGTAAAGACTAGGCGTCTTCTTTATAAGGTAGGTTTAAGCGTAGAATAATAGTCTAGGTAAAGACTTAGATTAATCGATATCTTATTCTCTAGTAGAAGTAAGACCTAGAATACTCTGGTATATATAGTAATACTATCTATAACTTCCTCTAGCTATATATTCTTGGATCGTTAGGAGTGTTGGAGAGTTATGGTTCTAGACGCTCCCTTGTTCCTGGAACGCGGGAGTGTTCCGAGTCCTACACTCCGTCGTTCCACCCTGGTCTTTTAGTCACGTGAGCTCCCACGTGATTTCCAGTGTTTCTGTCGGGGTTTCCTGTATGTTAGGCTTATTGGCCGTAATAATCGGCTAATCTAAGGAGGAGGCTACGCCTTTCTATATATCTATAAGAGATACCCGCTATATACGTGGACGTAGCGGGCCTACTATAATACCTATACGGTTATATTCGGGACCGGAGATAATACCCTTATAATCTAGTTAATCTACTTAGAAAACTACTAGTCGGCTAGGATCCCCTAGAATATACCCTTATAAGATATATTCGATATAGCACCGCTATAAAGCCGATATATCCTTATAGGGGACTTTAACCTATACTACCCCCTATACTTATAGCCACCGTAGTACTACCCCTAAGTCGAAACCCTGCTTACCCTTATAACCCAGTAAAACCTTAACCTAATAACCCCCCCCCGGAATAACTATATAGTACCGCCCGGGCCGGCGTACTAGCACTATCGACCTTATATAGGTAATATAAGGGCTCCGCTACGATATTAGCGGCCCGGATAAGACCGTTATTGGGTTTAACTACTACTTATAGATAGTCCGAATCCTTATAAAGATAGACGCCTCGCCGACTACTGCGATAATACTACCACGGGACTTAGCCAGGCCCCGCTAAGTCTAGAAAGACTTTAACCCCTTATAGGTCCCCTAGCTCGTTACTACGCGGCTATAATAGACCGGCCCCCTTATATTACTAAAAGATATCGACTTAGTACTAGATAACCTAATAGTAGACCTTATAATTATAGCCGATAAGGCCGCGCCGCGCCATTATAGGGGCACCCCTAGACGGCTATCCACCCCTTAGTGGAATGCGGAGCTAACCGCCGTTACCTAAGAAATAAGGCGCCTTTACCGTAGATATATATCTAGGAAGTCCCGGAACTAATAGGACGAGTTCTAGGAAGCGGAAAGGCGCCGGGATAAGGCTATAGCGGTAATAAAGCGGATATACTAGCGGTATTTACTCTATTTAACCGGGAAGGATAATAGCCTTCTTTAGCGGTTATAGAAATAAGTATAAACTAAAGGGGGCGTACTACCGGACCCCCTATTAGTGCTACTATTATACCGAGACGATAACGCCTACCCGGTAACTATACACGCAGAGAAAGCTAAGGTCCTAAACCGGAAGTTCTTCCCCCCCCCCCCTCCCTACTATCCCTAGGCCCTTAGGCGCGGAATCCCCCCCAGGGTAGGATATCCGCTAAGATATTACCGTAGCGGACGTATAAGGGCACCTTAAGAAGATAAAACCCTAAGCGGTATTAGGCCCCGACAGACTCCTAATAAGGCTCCTAAAAGTATATAGACCCCCCCTATACTAAAGACTTAGTACTATCTTTATAGCGTGCCTTAAAACGAGCTATTACCCGAAAAGGTGCCGCTACGCTATTATAGTAGTCCTTAAAAAGGAAGGCCGGCCGCTGGCTAACTACGGGATAATAAAGGGCTAGCGACCAATATTACTCCTTAGTATAATAGGTAAGGTCCTTAAGGGGATATTAGGTAACCGGATCGCGGTTATAGTAAAGGAGTATCGGCTCCTCCTAAAGGGATAAATAAGTAACCGGATAGGGCGAAGTATAAAGATAGTAGTATAAAGAACCACGGAGGCCGTAAAGGCGAGCTAGGCCTATAGCGGCACCGCTTCGATACTCTAACTAGATATTAAAAGCGTCTTTAATACTATCCCCTATTCCCGCCTTATCGAGGTGCTTAAAAGGAAAAGCTACCCCCGGTAGCTTAATACCCTAATTAGTAGCTTTCTCTAGGACTGTATAGCCTAGCTATTACTTAATAACGAAACGGCCCCCCTATAACACCTTTACAGGGGTATACTATAAGGCTCCCCGATCTCCCCTATCCTCTTTATCCTCTATATCTCTATTCTATACGAAGAGCTAGAAAGGGTCCTTAAAACGATAGTAGTAGGTTTTACCGATAATATAAATATTATCGCCTTGGGTAAGACGGAGGTATAGACGCGGTAACGCCTTACCGCCGTATAGAGGATATACCTAGAATAGGAGATAGCGAGCGGATTATAGTTCGAACTAGCTAAGTGTATTTATATTCCCTTTACGAAGTTACGCTAACCCTTACCTACCCCGCTCCCCCTTAATACTATTTCGGTGCCGGTAGCGGAGGCGATAAAGTCTTTAGGCGTTTAGCTTAATAGGAAGCTTAACTTCCGATAAAATACTAAAAAGGTTAAAAGCCGCCTAACTACCTAGATATACGCCTTCTTAAGGCTTAGCGCAGTAGCGTAGGGGTATAGCTTCGCGGATATAAAAAGACTATACCTCGTAGTAATACGACTAATAATTACCTACTACGCTTTAACCGTTTATAAGATAAGGGCCGGCCCCCGGTAAGGCCCCGTAGCGGTATTTATAACGGTATAGAACCGGTGCCTCCGATTAGTAGCCGGAGCCTATAAAGCTATACCGGTTAGGGTCCTTGAAAAAGAGACCTTTATCCCCCCCCCTTAACCTATACCTTGTAAGCCTTAGTGTCTAGAAAGTCCGCCGGATATAAAAGGAGAGAACTAAAGATAAGATATTAGCCGGAGTATACGCTGTAGCGAGAGCCTTAGCGGCACCGAATCGGTATTATAAGACCTATACGGCCCTCGCGTGGATAGCCTAACTTAACGCCCTAATAACCTAGGCCGGAAATATAGCCCCGAGGAAAGCCCTTATAAAGGACTAGGGTTAAACCTAGGCAGAGTCACGGAGGCTATACACCTACGCTATAACGGTACCGAGCCGCTCCCTAATATAATACTCCCTCTGGAAATATAGAGGACTCCTAAAGCTATAGAGCGCCGTACTTACCTAAATTAGAATAAAAAAGCTAGGCCTATAAGCCTTCTTAGTAAAAGCGAGGGTACCGGGATTTCTAATAATGCGGTGCCCTTATAGCAATAGGGGGGCAGAAATAGCGGAGTATATAGTACTCTAATACTAGGATATAACTGAGGAAGAGCGTAGGGAGCTTTTCGGTGCTATAGGGAGACTACTCACGATTGAAGGGGATCTATACGACGTATTAGACCACGACACGGAAGCCAGGGCAGTTATAAGGTAGTTCCTATAACGGAAGAGGCTTAAGGACTTCCGCCTCGCCCTCGAAGTTATAGAGGCCTACGAAGATATCCGCGATACTAAAGGGGGACCGTATGGGGGATAAAGTAGCACGACGACTAATTAAGTATTAGGATAAGGGCCCTATAAGCCGGGGCCCTAATAGTATTAACGCGGTACTATTATACCACCGATTAGCTCTTATCGTTATTACCTCCCTTAAAGGTATTAACACCGCTTTTAATATACTTAAGACCCTATCAGGCTAATTAGCTAATACCGCTAAGGAGTCGTAGCGGGACCAGGGGGGAGCCACTTATAAGGTATTCTAGGATAAGGTCTATCTTACCCTCTAAACGCCTTATCTAATAAGATAACTCCTACACCTTTACCGACACGGTACCGCCGCGACTATGACCGGAAGGTAACGCCCGGTTTAGGGCCCGGCTAAAAGACCAGGACGCCGTCCCTAGGCGCTCCTTAGCCTATAACTTATTAGTATAGAACCGCCACGGTATTAAAGGGGAATACCTATAATAGCGATACCCGCGCTATTAGCGGCCTTTACCGCTATATACGCCTAATAGATATCTATAAGACGTTACTACTACTTCTTAGTAGTGGAGGGGACCTATTAAACTATTAGCTATATCCACCCCGATACTTACACGATACCGCCACGGTACCTAAGCGACTTATATTCTTACACGGACGGCGACTATTAGTATACTAGTAATAGGCCGCGCCTATTCCCGTAGTATTAGCGTAGGCTTTTATATTATCGGGGTAAATACCTAAACGCTTACTATAACGAATATAACTACCCTATGTTAGCGCTATAATACTACTCCGATACTACTAAGGGCTATATACGGTATAACACGAACTATACCGCGCTTATAGCGGCGATTATTATTATTAGTATCATTATTATTAGGAGACGATATCTACGACTATTAGCACGCTACCACTAAGGCACCGCTACGCTATAAAGGGAACTTATATTACGTTATTACTTCGGATTACTTATATATATATATATATAAATCGCTACTATACTGCCTAATTAACCCTACGCTACTACGCTACTGCGATACTATCTATAAAGCACCTATAGTTAAAATATAATAGGAGTATAATAAGAAAACTAAAGGGGTATACTAGTTTGTATAGGCTATAACGATATACCTATAAGACTATTAGCGGGAATAGATCAGGGAAAACCTATAACGAACTCGTTAGCGTTATAAGATGAAGAGGGAGGATTAAGGTATAAATGCCTCGGGGGATATTATCTATCTAATTCCTATAATAGGGTAAGGCCCTATTCCCCCTACCTACCGCCGGATATAGCAGGAACCCACTTAGGGGAGGCAGAAGGCGCTTACCTCCCTTACTCTCTTTATTAACCGAGTAGAAGGAATAAAGGCACGATCCTTGGGGATATAGGGAGGCCGAGGCTAAAGGGCTATAGCCTCCGTACCGCGGAGGCGTGGCGGTACCCCCTTAGCCCCTATTCCGCCGCTAACGATTAGCTTAGGCTAACCTACCTAACCCTAGCCTGCTATACTTCCTATTAGCTACTAGCCTAAAGGTATAATCCAGATATATAGTAGAGATAAACCGGGGCTATATCGGCCCCGTAACGGTATTACTCCACCTAAGAAAGTGTATAGGGGTTTTCCCCGGGTTTTACCCGGGTTTTCCCCCCTATAGCTACCCGAGAAGGACTATATAGCCTAGAAAGGCTCCTATAGATTAGTTAGGATAGCGGAGTAGGATCGATAATAATAATAATAATAATAATATAGTACCTATAGATAAAGTCTACACTACCTAAATAAAGGGATAAGAGACTCTTATAGATATAACTTAATATAATATATACACACAAGATATCTGCTCTATTAGGTTTACTATTACAAGTGCTATTTAACGTGTTATAAGACACCGCGGTACCTATACGGCCTCCGCTCCCTTACTAGCGATTAGCCTAGGGTAACCCGAACTATAGCCTATTATCCTTTTATTAGCTACTAGCCTAAAGCTATAATCCAGATATATAAAAGAGATAAACCGGGGCTATATCGGCCCCGTAGTAGCACCACTTTACTTAAGGATAAGTATAAAGGTATTCCCCGGGACCCCGGGATTTTCCTTTTATAGCTACTTAAGAAGGACTATATAGTCTAAATTAAACTCCTATAGATTAGATAGGATAGCAGAGTAAGATCAATAGTAATAATAGAAAATACTAATACTAGAATAACTACTATATCCTATATACCTAATACTATAACTACGTATTATACTATATAACCTCTATTTAATTATATTTAAGATATATTCGTAAACTACTCTTTAGGAAGTTAAAGAAAGTTCGATAAATATACCTATACTGATAGTATCTATAATATACAAATTTTCAATAGTATTATAACATATCTATAAGTCAAGCTAAAATCAGTCTATCGCTATATTCTATAGGAAAGGATTCACTTACTACTTATATATACTACGTAGGAGACAGTTCCTATTAGTAGCTATAAATTACTTTAATACTATATGACTTTATATTAGGGAGCTATAATATAGCTTAATCGGATACTTAGTAGTATATCTAGACCCCTGTATTTTATATAGAGAATTACTGCTATTTATATACCTAGTTATAGTCTATTCCGCTTATTATCGTGATACTATTGGTTTATTCAGATCCGCAAGTACACCACACAAAATTAAACAGGGGTTAGAGTATACTATCTAACCCCTGAAAAAACGTACAGTATATACTTGCGGGGCCTATATAAACCAATAGTATCACGACAATAAGTATAACTAGATATATTAAGATTCTATACAAAATATAGAGGTTTAGATATACTAAAACAGGGAGACTTAGTACTCTCTAAAACTACCTTATAGCTCCTTAATATATTAAATGGTAACTAATAGCTTTATAAACTACCTCCTATATAGCCCGTATATATATCTAGTAACTAAATCCTTTCTTATATAAAATAGCTATAGATAGATTCTAGATTAACCTCAAGATATCTTATAATAGTATTTGAAATTTGTTTTCGTATTAGTGCTATTAGTGTAGGCACGTACCTCGAACCTTTTTAAACTTCCTAAAAGGGTAATTCACGAAGTACTACTTTGTACGTTTTTTCAGGGGTTATATGGTACTAAATCCGTGCTTCTCGGGTGCTAAGCCAACGCGTGCATAGCCTAATATACGCGAGCAAATCACCGAGCGCCTAGGACACTCTCTGGGACCATATTTGAACTTCTGAACTTGCTGAAAATGATCGTTTCCTGCGACACCTCCTTGTTGACCGATATCCCCCTAAACTTCATCTCCTAATATTTCCCCCTTTTCGCCTTTGCGCCCACCCTCTACCTACGCGAATATGGACTTGGACGAAGCGCAGATTCTCCTGAAGTCGTGGCTACGATATGTCGTTACAACCTTTCAGAAATTGCCTGGGTCCGCTGTCCTTGTTCGTTACGTCCAGTCAAGCTACCAGAACGACCCTATTCGCTCCGCGATAGAATTAATACTGGTTATCTTCTTCATTCGATATCTCCTGTCTCCCTCCTACTCTACTCAGAAACAAAATTACGTGAAACTACGCGACGACGTATGCCATCCATCACTGCATATTAGCCCATCCCTGCTTCAATGTTCACGTTCCTCTTCGTCGCGGGGTCTGACTTGGTGCGCAGGAAATTGACGAACTAGTCTACGAATGGAGTCCCGAGCCCCTGGTTGCGCCTCTTACTGCGTTTGAGGAGGTAGAGGCTGAAAAGCTGCCCGTCATCGTTGGGTATGTACTCACTACCTTGGTCCCAACGGAATACCGGCTGGAGTCGAAACCGAGTGACCGATACTGATGACGGGCTATAAGGCCTACGGGACCGAAGTCCAAGCTCAGCAATGGACGGACAGTGACGAATCTTGCAACCTACAACTTCTACAACTTCAACGCCAACGAACAGATCAAGGAGAAGGCAATTCAGACGCTGCGCACATACGGCGTTGGCCCTTGCGGCCCGCCTCAGTTCTACGGGACGCAGGATGTTCACATGAAGACCGAAGCGGATATCGCCAACTACCTCGGGACTGAGGGGTGTATCGTATACGCCCAGGCCTTCTCGACCATATCGAGCGTCATCCCAGCCTTCTGCAAGCGAGGAGACATCATTGTCGCCGATCGCGCCGTGAACTACGCGATCCGCAGGGGCCTCGAGATTTCCCGTAGCAGCATCAAATGGTATCAGCACGGCGACATGGATGATTTAGAGCGTGTCATGCTGAAAGTGGTCAAGGACCAAGCGGGAAAGAAGCTGACCAGGCGCTTCATTGTGGCCGAGGGGCTTTTCGAGATGACCGGCGACAGCGTCGATCTGCCCAAGTTGGTGGAGCTGAAGGAAAAGTACAAGTTTCGCATCATCCTGGACGAGACTTGGTCTTTTGGCACCCTCGGACGGTCGGGGCGGGGCTTGACAGAAGCCCAGAACGTCGACCCAACTCAGGTGGACATGATTGTTGGGTCTCTGGCCGGTCCTCTCTGTGCTGGCGGAGGATTTTGCGCTGGGGCCAAGGATGTTGTCGAGCATCAACGCATCTCAGCCGCCTCATACACCTTCTCGGCTGCGTTACCGGCCATGCTTGCGATTACCGCAACTGAAACGCTGAGCCTGCTGCAGTCGAACCCGGACATCTTGACGCAGTGCCGTGACAACATCCGAGCGATGAGAGCTCAGTTGGATCCTCGCAGCGATTGGGTCACATGCACAAGTGTACCGGAAAATCCGATATTGCTCCTGGTACTTAAGCCCGAGGTGGTGAAGGGGCGTAATCTGTCCATATTGGGCCAAGAACGCCTCTTACAGGAGTGCGTGGACGAGGTAGGTAACTGCGTTATGTGCTTGACTGCTGTGGCGGCACTGGAGATTAGGAGCTAACATTCTCGGCAGGCTTTGGCCAACGGGGTCCTCATCACGAAACTGAAGACAATGCCTTTGCTGAACTACGTCGGGTCCCAGAGTGGCGGATGGCAAGTGCAACCTGCACTTAAGGTATGCGTGACATCAGGACTCTCCAAGAAGGAAATAGAAAAGGCCGGGATCACCATACGCCATGCCATCACCAAGGTTATGACGCGGAAATCCAGTGCGCGGACCGGGTAGGTTCCCTCTAGAGACCTGGGCGTATGAAGCGTCCTCCGGCGTGAGTCCTATCGGTGTCATTTTTGCCGGGATGGGCATGCTTGCCCGGAACTCGGCGCCGAGTGCCAAACCCAGGTCGTCGGTTTAGGGAACTCGCCCGTTCCGTTTCATCCTCTGCCCTTGAGTTATCGCGGCAGTGGCTATTGGGCCTGGATGGGCACTATTTCTGGGTGTCAGGGGTAGAGGCGGGTCAATGGAAAGGACATACACGGCATGGCAATAGATTATTTGAGCGACTCGGGGTGGGGTGTTGCCAGGAAGAGGGTACTTTGTGTGTAGTTAGAGACAGCTCTCATTCGCGTTGCGCGATCGTGCTCCGGTCTCCAGGGGTAGGTGTGATACCGCCTCCCTTGAGCATCGAGAGGGATTTCCAGAGGCATATTATAGACAGCCTTATTAATGATAATGGTTCCACGCTGAACCGCCGCTTCTTCGGCATACCTTTTGGATCATACACAACGAAACTCAGCGTATGTCTTTGTCAGGGCTTTGATGGGATTATTCCTGGCCTGTTGGGTGAATCCAGGAAGAGAACTAGATTGTACTTCGTAAGCCTGCTACTACCTAGCCAGCTCGTATATTTTATGTGATACTTGCTCTAGGGCGTATTTAGGAAATTATCTTTGGATTTTGAGTGTCGTCTTCGTGGTTATGGCCTACCTACCTGAGTCAAGCTTACGCTTACTCTCTGCAGTGCGATGCTAGACGTATTATGACTAGAGTATAGCATACCGGCATAGTTATTGCCTATCATTCTTATATTGTTATTTGTATGTTTACTCTGGGTCTATAGATTTAAATATACAGCCCACGTCTTCTTTAGCAAGTCAATATCATACGACTCAGACCTCTCTTCTAGGCCAAGCAGACAAGAAACGCAACCAAGTTCTTCACAGTATCGCCTCGCCCAGCAAACGACCTTGGCGGATCGAGGCTGCATCACAGGCATATCCGCCGAAACAACAAGCTCGATGGATGGCGTGCGAATGTTAACTGAGCAGAAGCCGGGGTCCGTAGCCAGGTTCATTAGGGCCATGGAGCGAAACCCGCACGAAATACAGGCAGAGAGCGCCAAGCACTTCCATGATAGCTTTTACGGTCGTTGGCCCAACATGGGAGCTTGGGAATATTCAATTATACATGCGCCCCGCCGCTTCTTTAATTCTCGTGCCTGGTATTAGGAACTTGGCCCCGAAGCAGCGAGGGTCTGTATACCCATCCAGTGTATGGAATTACGAATATATATGAAGGGTGAGGATAATTCCGACTAGACTCCAGGTGGACAGCTGTGATACCTAACTGCCACCTAACGATTAGTCCGTAGGGTCAGCCTGCGGTAGGCAGGTATCAGTAGGTAGTCCTCGCGATGTCTCTCAGTCCTCTTCCCTTTATACTACCTGACCCTTGTGGGTTGCCGCGTCCTCTAAGTCTTCCACGTTGTTATTGTTATCGTAGTCGTCGTTGTCGTCGTCGTTTGCTCTTATTAAGGGCACACAGTATTAGTTAGTGTCACAGCTGCGGCACCTGGATCCTAGTCGGCGTAGTCGGAATATCCTCATCCAATATGAAGCATCATGTTAAATCGACCCATGACCTGAAGGAGTACGTTGTAAGTGACCCTCCTGATCAAGTGCATCCTCGGATTGCCAACGTCGACATCTTTCGACCTTCCTTGCCCTCGTGGCAGAAAGAAGTGGGCACCCCATCTCTATCATAACTTTGTACCTTGGATCGAACGAACGATGGAGACAGGAAAACTACGAGATAGGTCATTCCATGCCAGGGGTCTAGACTCGGATGGACGGTCGGTAGGTACGGAGTACTGGTACGCTGTCTTCTTTTTTCCCGAGGCTCTCACCCTCAGTTTACGTACAGCAGTGTACCTATTTAGGTTAATAAAGGGGTAGTTTGTCCCCACGAAGTCGAAAATATTAACGGTATCAAGGGAGGCAGATTTACCGTGTACGGCGTGCTCCCACGCTACCTAATCCCTCTAGTTAATAAGGGTAGTAGCGGTTGCCTTTTAATTAGCGTTAGATACGTTAGAAGATATCTTTACTTACTTATCGGTTAATTAATTAATTAATAGGTAGGTTAGTAGGTTAATTAATCGCTTATTTACTCTGATTAGGTTAATAGTAGTTATTTAAGAGTGCTTATATAAACGTGATTACTTTTTATAGTAGAATAAGGGTAGCTTGATTTATATCTATCGTTTAGGCATTATAAACCGGGCTTATAACTATCGCACATTAAAATAGCACTTATATAATTAACTTAATAGAGTAGAAATTTCGTGTATATATATTATATTAAGTTATATCTATATAAGTCTCTTATACCCTTAATTTAGGTAGTAAAGACTCTGTTATAGGTACTATATTATTTAGATCCTATCCGGTCTTTTCCGGTATCCTCCCTTATTATATCCTAATACCCGAGGTCCCCGAGATCCCCGAGATCCGAAGCCCCTTAGTCAGGCATAGATCTCCTAGGGAGCATATCGTGGTCCGTGTGCCTATACTATATAAGTCCCCACCCCACTATATAGGATATACCCCCTTTTAGGACACCACTTTACACTATAAACACTACTTTTACTACCCCTACTATCCTGCGAAGTAAAAGAGAAACTATTATAACATTAAACCCCTAAGTAGATTAATACCTACATATTAGTATTTTAGTTTAACGTTTTATATATATATATCGTATATATACTATAGTATGGGTTAGAAGTTAGAAATTTATATTTATTAGCGCGACTATATATTATACTAGGAAACCTTAACAAAATACAATATATGGATAAATATTAATTATACATTAATAGGAATAGGTAAAGCTATAAATTAAGTACTAGAAATAACTTCGAACTCTATACTATATATATTTATTACCGATCTAATACTATATACTCTAGTTTATATAATGTAACTAAAAGTAGATATCCCCTACTAAATCTTTATATAGGCTTACACGTATTACTTAATAACTTCTCGAATACTAAATACTTTTCTATAAGGGTTATACGGTAGTATCTATGAATTATAGGCTATTTTCTGATATATAACTTATACTTTTCACGAATAATACTAATCTATTATAAATATTCTTAGTTATATTCTAGTTTACTAAGAAAACACATACTAAAATACATAAATAATCAAGTCCTAACTTCTAAGCTATATTATAGCTCTTATACTAGCGAAATATAAAAGCTATAAATATAATATTAGTACTTGATTTGTAATCCATATAGGGTTTTATTTTTATAATATTTAGTCTTTTAGTCTATAAGATAACAGGAGTAGTAAAAACAGTGTTTTTGGTGTAAAATGGTGTCCCAAAAGGGGGTATGTCCCATATGGTGGGATGGGGACTTACTGCATAAAGGAGCTCCTACAGAGTATGATAACAGTTACGGATTAGATGCTGTTGTAATTGACTGTTGGGACTGGCAGAGCCGATTGAAGCGGGTATCCTCTTCATAATGTACCTGGCATGGCGTTAACAATCCTCACCCTCGGGATCCCGGGTTTTCCCCTCTATAGCTACCCGAGAAGGACCGTATAGTCTAAATTAGGCTCCTATAGATTAGATTAGATAGGATAGCGGAGTAAGAATAATAATAATAATAATAATAATAGGGTAGTTACTCCTATAGTCCTTTTATTATAGAATAGATTAGAGCTTTAGTCTAAGAGAGATATTTATTCCCTTAAAGCTCTAAGATTTGTAGGTTTACTTAAGGCCGCTATTACGGGAATAATATAGGGGAATATACTTAGTATATTAAGGAAGGCTAGGTGATTTATATTAGTAAACTCTTCGGCTTCGGTCACTATATAGAACTAGCTATAAAGCCCGTAACGCCGTCTCCCGAAGCCCCGAAGACGACTAGATTCTAGCCTATTAATAAGACTAAGAAGAGGATACCGGTTAACCCGTCTAAGGGTTATAAGACTCCTAAGACGCCTAAAGCCGAGGAGGAGTCTATTAATCTTACTAATTCCCCTAATCCCGAGATTATAGACCTTACCAGCACGCCAGGTCAGAGTTTCTAGGACCCTCTAATACTATCTAATAATAGCAGTAATATCGAAGATATAAGCCTTAGTAGTCTCGAGCTCTAAATACCTAAGGGTAAGGCTACGAAGAAGACGCCTTTAGCCGTTAAGAAAGCACCGCTTCCTAAAACGCCGAAGACGCTTAAGACTTTAAAGGCGCCTAAGCCCGCTACCGTCTTAAAGAAGAGGAGCTACGATATCTAAGATAAATAGGAAAAGGAGGCAAAATATTAGGCTAAAGGCACGGAGATATCTTATTACCTGCTTCACTATAGACTCGTAGATATACGGCCCCTAGCTAAGCGCGTTAGTCCTATTAGGCTAAATCTATATACTAAGGAAGAATAGGTTAAGTCTTTTAATAACCCGTACCGAGCTAGCCTCTAAGACGTAATAGCTAATAGCGCGTTATATCTGCCGCCGCCTCGAGCAGTACCTTAGGAAGGATAGCTCCGTTATAACGCGGGGATTAAATAGGAAGTAGATAAGGCTACTGCTAATTAAGAGGCTAAGAAGGCTAGTAAGCCTAACTATATAGTCGGAGGACGAACCCTATAAAAGCGTAAGTAAAGGCATAAGTAGATGATTAGATAGGCGATATCTTAAGGATATAGTTAATAAAGATAGTAAGGGAATAGTATATAAGGAGGAATCGGAGCTAAGAAAATCCCTAACTAAGTATACGTACAGGACGAGGTGATTAGAGGAATAAGGGTATACGATAGCTGTTTGCTTAGTTTATTTACTTATATCTGCTTTTTTTTTAGGAGTTATCTACGCTACGAGGGCGTAAACGAGATGGCTGGGGCCGTATTATAACCGCGTAGATACGGCTTTAGAGTGGTTTAGCAGACGGTTATATAACCCTCTTTTCTAGGCTACGGGATCTACCTCCTATATATATATATTAAGGATAGGCGCCGGACATCCCTATTAAGGGATTATTATTCAATTATTATCCTCTTTTATAATTACTTACTCTACGTTTAAGATATCTTTCCAGTTCAACTTACATTACCCTGATCAGAATAGTAACTACCGATCTACTTCTTCGCTAAAGGTTATAGCAGTATTAGTTATATTTTGGTTATACATCGTGGTTTTACTGGACTAACCTCTTTATCTGATTTTTATCTTGACGATCTAGTGCCACTACGTCTTCACTTGGTTACAATAACCCACGCGTCTATATCTTTAGGTATAGCCTTTATAGGCGTAGTATATCGTCGATATAGGATTAGGGCTTCCTTATAAAGGTCTATAGGGGTCGGTCCTATATACGCATAAAGGAGAGTAATCCAGGCTTATAAGTTATTTACGTTATCGTCCTATAGTTATATAAGGAGGTTATATAACATAGTATAGATAGTCCCTTTAATATATAAGCGTACCATATTAAATTTCTTCTACTACGCGTCGTAGTTTACCTTTTCCTCGCGGTATACACGGCGATCTTATAAGTAGCGCGTACGCCCCTTTTTAGAGAGGTCGTTAATAGATATAGACGTCCTTATTAGTAATTCTTTTATTACGGCCGTAGCCTTTTAGCGAGCAGCCGTCTTTTTCTTACTAGCGGCCGTGGTAGCTATAGCCGCCGTGGTAGCGGCGGCATTTATAGCGTCGGTAGCCTTATCGCCCTTTAGCGTGATAGTAAAAGACGGAGTAGCCGTGATAGTAGAAGACGAAGTGGCCGTAGCCTCCTCTATCGCGTTAGAGTTAATAAACGCTTCGTATTTACGGATATTAGGCGGCGTAGGCATAAGGAGAAGGTAAAAGTTAGCCTCCTTATTACTTAGCTTTATATTAAGATAGTTATCCTTGATACTATCCCTCCTGTGTTCCTTCGACCTTCCCGAGAGGTGGTCGTCGGGCAGATCAACCATCAATACCGTCCTTTATACTCGTCCTTAGTTAGAGTAGTGCTATTATAGGGCCGATATAGCCCCGGTTCGCCCCGTCTGTATATCTGGATTACACTTTTAGGCTAATAGCTAACGAGAAGGGTAGTAGGCTATAGTTCGGGTTAGCCTAGGCCGGTTATTAGTAAGGGGGCGGGGGCCGAAAGGGTACTGCGGTATCTTCGCCATGTAGCGGCCGCGGCATGCTAACTTCGGCCTCCCTATATCCCCGGGGGCTATACCTATTATTCCTTCTATTTAATTAATAAAGAAAAGACGAGGCAGGCGTTCTTACCTCCCTTAGGGGGGGGGGGTGCCTTCTATATCCGGCGGTAGGTAGGAAGGGTAGGACTCCGCTTATACTCGAAAAATAGTAGATAGATAATAGAAATTAAGGTCCTTTTCCTTTTCTTTTTTTTCTTTTCTATAACGCTATAAAGCACGTTATAGGTATCCTTTATTATATTCACACTTATAGCCTCGAAGGCCTGCTATCGCGGCGTTATACTAACTAATAGTATTTTTTAGTTTTTCTATTCTTAATTTATAATTTCCCCGATTAATCTAGTATATAGTAGTTTATAGGTAGTATTATAGTAGCGTGGGGTTAATTAGGTAGTGTAATAGCAGTAATAATAATAATCGTAATATTAACTGTAAATAAAGTCGTAATATAAGTATCTCTATATCGTAGTAGTGCCGTGGTAGTAATATACTAATAGCCGTAGATACCTCCTTTTAGTAATAATAATCGTTATAAGTAAGATATTATTCGAGTTATGCCGTATATATACCTTAGTAGTGCCGAAGTGGTTTTATAGCAGCTAACCTATAGTAGTTATCTCCGTTATAGTAAGCGTCTAGGTAGCTACCCCGATAACGTTTCAGCCTATACTAATACCACCGGTACTAACGCCGTGTGCTTCTAGTAAGCTAATAGTCAACGTCCCTATAAGGATATAAGCTATCCCTATACCGTAGTAGTGCCGCCGGTATATCGAGGTAATCTAACTAGTCGATAAGTCCCCCCTACTATAAAAAGGCAGTAATAGTGTCTTATAGATATTTATAGTCTCTATTTATCGGTAAAGGCTACTAGTAGCAATAGTATTGTTACGGTAAGTAGTCTCCCTTCGATATCGTGGTAGCACCGTACTAATAACCTATTAGGCTAAGGAGCGCCTAAAGACGGCGGCTTTATCCTTTAGACGGGCCGTCTCCCGGGCGCTACCTTCCGGTTATAGCCGTGGCGGTACTTTATCATTAAAGGCGCTCCTATACGATATCCTCCGCTAAACTCGCCGTATAAAGGGTATAATAGGTATCTTAATAGATAACTATATACGTAGTCCCCTTTCGGTTTTACTACGGCGCCCCTATAGTAGTAGTATAGCTAACCGGTTCTAGGACCTTAAGTATATCGAGAGTGGTATTAGTGCCTCTAAAGGAGGTAAGGATAAGACTAGCGAGGAGTAAAAAGGGGGGAGGGCTTCGGCCCAACAACGCTGTAATACCGCCGGGGTCCTAGCTAGTAAGGCTCTATTTAATACTAACTAGACCGTTATATTACCTTTTCTCCGCTATAGTACCGCCGTATTCTTATAGGCTTTTATAACTTTCAGGGCGAGGTGAAAGTCTTTAAGCCTCTTCCGTTATAGGAACTACTTAGCTATCGCCTCGGCTTCTATATTATAGTCTAGTACGTTATATAGATCCCCTTTAATCGTAAGTAGTCTCCCTATAGCGCCGAAAAGCTCCTTACACTCTTCCTCGGCCACGTCCTAGTACTAGAGCACTATATACTCCGCTATTTCCGCCCCTCTATCGCTATAAGGGCACCGTGTTATTAGGAATTCTGGTACCCTCGCTTTAGCTAAGAAGGCTTATAGGCCTAACTTTTCTAATCTAATTTAGGTAAGTACGGCACTCTATAGCTTTAGGAGTCCTCTATATTTCCGGAGGGAGCGTTATAATGGGGGGCGGCTTAGTGCTATTATAGCATAGGTATAGGGCCTCCGTGCCTCTGCCTAGGTTCGACCCTATTCCCTTATAAAGGCTTTCCTCGGGGTCGCGTTTCCGGTCTAGGTCGGTAGGGCGTTAAGTTAGGCTATCCACGCGAGGGCCGCGTAGGTTCTATAATACCGATTCGGTGCCGCTAGAGCTCTCGCTACGGCGTATACTCCAGCTAATATCCTATCTTCGGTTCCCTCCTCTTATATCCGGCTGACTTTCCGGGTACTTAGGCTTAAGAGGTATAGGTTAAGGGGGGGGATAAAAGTCTCTTTTTCGAGGACCCTAACCGGTATGGCTTTATAGGCTCCGGCTATTAGTCGGAGGCACTGGTTTTATACCATTATAAGTGCCGCTACGGGGCCGTGCCGGGGGCCAGCCCCTATCTTATAGACGGTCGAGGCGTAATAGACGATTACTAGTCGTATTACTATAAGATATAGTCTCCTTATATCTACGAAGCTATACCCCCACGCTACCACGCTAAGCCTGACTATCCTATTATATAGGGCTAGGGACGATATAGAATTTCTTAGCTATACTATTAACTACTTCTTTAGGGGCTCTAATAGATATTAACTATAGTATTGTAAGGCGGGCGACCTTAAGGAGGCGTTATTTACCTTTACTGTTAGATTATATACTATCGTATCTATATATAATCCAAGTCTCCTAGTCGATAATTAGGCTAACGAAATAGTTACCGTTAATATAGTAGATTATAGAGATAAAGCGGCTAGTTTTAGTATATCGCCGTGCCTTATCGGTAAGAGTTATAAACTCCGCCTTACCTTTAGTATCCAGTTCTTAGCTTAGGACTTTATTAAGGAATACTATAGGCCTCGAATCTCCTTACCTACGGCTAATTACCGCACTTACCACTTTTTCTATAGCGCCTTTCTCTTACCACTTATCGGCCTTAATATCTTTACGTAACCGGTAAGCTAATATTAAAATAAAACGGACTTTAAGATACCGCTCGCTATATAAGATTATTTAGAGGGGACTATAATACGGCTAGTCCTACAATCTCTACGTTTAACCCGTCGCTCTTATTCTTATCTAGGAGTCCCTAAACTATCTACTAGCCGTCCTTTAGGATAGCTCTAAACCTAGTATAAGGGGTATTATTATCTACGGCCTTAAAGAGGCGATACGGTAAACTACTCGCTAGGAAGGCCTACCTACTCTTCTTAGGGTTATACTCCTTATAAGGCCTAATACTTAGTTCGATAGCGGTTCGTCCCTTAGGTTAAACGCCCTTATTTAGGTCTAAGCTCTTAAGGGCGGTAGCCTAGTAGTCTATAGAGCTATTAGTAGCTATAGCGTCGGTGCTTATAGTTCTTAACGCTTACAGGTGCTTATATTACTCTAATCAGGGTCTTTAGTAATAGTTCCTTATAAAAGAAAAGAGAAAAAAGGGGGGAAGGAGGGCGTTAGGGAAATAGGGAGGTTAAGATAGTAAAAAGGGATAAAATATAATAGGAAAAGTTAGGAAAGCCGGAGTCTATAAAGATATATTAAAGGGGAAGATTAGGATTAAGGCTAAGAAGGGTTTTATTTATCTTCCGAGAGCGTCTCTTAAAGGTTCTTTTCCTAAAGTAAGAGTCCTTAGCTTATAACTATAGCCCTAACGGTCTTTTAGTTATTAAAGGAGGTTATTTCCTAAGTCGTGTCAAAGATAGTCTTTATAAATCGGAAAGAGGGTGCTAAATTAAGAAATCGATATTAGAAACGCTTACTATAATTAGCTAGCTAATATCGGATAAGGCTCTTTATTTATTATTAGATAGTAGGCGGAGTCGTGATTCTATAATAAAGGGAAATAAAAGGAGGTAGCTATAAATAGCTATAAAGGCAGGTCGAATAGTTATAATTACTTTATTAAAGACGCCTCCCCTAACTTATAGAAGCTATAAGCCGCTTAGTTAACGTCTTTGCTTATTAGTCTCTTAAATATAAAAGATATAGGATCCCCGGCTCTTCGTTCTTCTTCTTCTAAGTAATATCACCACTTCTATAGTTATCTTTACCGATAGCACTATCACTATAATAACTTCCTAACTTCTTAAGTATATATTATAGCTTCTAAGCATATAATTAGGGTATTAAACGAAGCGGAACTATATAAATATAAGAAGGCCGTTAGTAGATAGGAGTCCGTTAAGCCTATTCCGTGGTTTTAGTCTAAGACGCGTTTAATAAGGGGTACCCCTAATAAGTATAACGTTTAGGTGACGCCTATAGATATAACTATAAGTTTTCCTTCTTTATTTGCCGTGGTTACCCTAATTAGGGCGTGCTAACTTCGGTGCTAAGGTTAATACTTATATCGGTTAGTTTAAGGTGGCTAGTAAGGGCGGCGTTTTGTACGTTAAGCTCGACCTTCTATCTTTGGTCGTTAGTTTAGATACCCGGCTTACCGTTACGAACCGGTTTTAGGATACCTTATTAAATATTACTAACCGAGATATAGAATAGGCTCTGTTTAGGGAGATACGCGACTTCTTTAAGACGCCTTTATTCCGTTATTATATCTTTATAGCTAAGGACCTTATAGGTCCCTGGAGAGAGTATATTATAAATATTATAATCAGGCCTTACACTGCCAGGGCACTTATCGTGCAGGTATATAGCGTAGTTAATAAGGTGCCCTGCTAATACTACGAAAAACGCTGGATAGCTATAATAGATCGGGTTAATAATAAGATTACGTACCTATTCTATAAGTGCGTCTCCCTATTATGAAATCCATGCTTCCGCGACTACGCTAACTGCCTATTCTATAAGTCTACTTATATATTTCGAGATAAGGGCCTTTATAAGGAGTTTTAGTAGGCTAAGTATAAGATTAGCTAGCCCGATAATAATCACCCCGGCTTTAAGCACTATAATCCCTTTCTTAAGGATAACTTAATACTACTATAGTCTTTCTATAACGATAAATAACACCCGATCTACTCGCCTCGGACCGGTATCTTTTTAGTTAATATAACCGTTATAAGCTGTAAGATTACTCGCTAGATACGCTAGGCCTATAGCGGTAAATCCGGTAAGGCTTATAATATTTACATAGTCTTATTCTAATACTCTTAGCTCGGTATAGGAAAGAGGTAGATAGGTATTATAATATTATCCGTAAGGCTAAGGAGGTGCTTAACCGGGAGGAAATAGTTATTTACTAGACTATTCCGCTCCCTAAAAAGGCTTAGGTCTAGCGCCGGGTCTCCGAGAAGTACGGGCCTAAGGAGGGTAACTATAAAAGCGACCATAACCTAGAAACTAAGTTACTTACTTAATAGGGTGCTTTATAATTAGGGGAATAGGTAGTAAGGATAGGTGCGTGGTTAACTAGGTAGCTTATAAGGAAAGGAATTAGATAGTTAATTACCTAAATAATATAACTCTCATAGATAAACAGGATTTCTAAGAAGCGATATTCCCTAGTAACTAAGGTATTACTCTTTTCGCGAGAACTTCGTAATAGGTCTAATTAGGGGAATAGGTAATAAGGTTAGGGGGAAATAAGTATAAAAGGAGGTCGTCTTCGTGGCTTATCTTCTTCTTTTTTCCTTCTCTTTATAATAATCCGTTTTCTACTCTATACGAGTAAACTCCACGGGCCTATCTACCGATAAAGCCCTTATAAGAAGAATAAGATTTATAGGTAGCGGCCGGTAGTCGCTTAATTAGGCTAATAAAGCTAGGGAATCCCCGGATTTTCCGGTTTTTATTATTATTATCGCCGTTATTGTCATGATATTATATGTTTCTTTTTAGGGGTTTTTCTGGCGGGGCTCTTAACGCCGTTGACTTAGTGTCTTGAACTTACTTTTCTGGTGATAGGTATAATATTAGTCTTTTCTTTCCGGACGAGGAACTTATGTATCGTAGGTTTAAGGGTAATATATATAGGCGTGGTTAGGGGAATAGGGGTATAATATTAGTAATAGGGAGAGCGATTAATAATAGAGATTAGGAAAAGGGGCTTTAAGTAGTAAAAAGGAGAGGGCTCTTATGCTTTTAAAATCAGGCTATTAAGATTAATATAATAACTTAATAAGTTACTAGTTTTGATAATTAAGATAGAAATAGATGAAATTGATATTGAAGACTTGAATTGTTGCGAACGAAGAAGTATGGATTCCTCCGTAGTATGTGACTTGTATAAGGAAAAAGAAGAATGGATTCTGAGATTCGGGGCATTGTATTTGACCCGAAGGGAGGTGGCAAAGTCGTGGTCGTACGATATAGTCTATTACGTCACACCACGATATAATACTATCCTCGATATTAGACTATTAGATATTCAATGTACGAGGTAATCTTGTGTATAAATCGAGGATATATCTAAGTATAAGATAAGCATAGCTATATTATAGTAGAGCTCTAGTATTAAGCTAGAGGCTTATATATAATTATAAAATATACTTAGATATTATTTAATAATAATATCAATAACTAGTACTAGGGTTAGTAAAGAAGGGATTTACTATTTACGGCTTATAGCCTTTAACCGTATTTCTCTTAACTATATTATACCCTTAGTAACTATCCTTATACTAGTTATTCCCGACTATAACTCCCTTCCGTAGAATAGGTAGCTTATATTAAACCGGGTATAACTTAGCTTAGGTCTAATAAATTATACGGTGATTAGGAGAATAGAAGTAAAGAATTCGAGACTATAATAAAATAAACCTATACTTATTATAGAAAAGAATATATATAGTAGTATATCTCTATAACATCCACGTAGTTAGGCTTACTGATAAATATAATAAACGATAAATATAGGAAAAAGTCTTCTAATCGGGGAAATAAGTATAGATAGGTTTATAGTGCTTTTAATCAGGGTAATAAAAGTAAAAGTTTAAAAAAGAAACGGGTTAGAGTAATAGTTAGGAAGATTATTTATAGGTTTACGCCCTTTATACTAGCGTATATCGCGACTCTAGGTAGATAAGAGGCTTAGCTTTATTTACCCTGGGCCCTAAGACTATACGCTAGCCTCCTAGTAAGTATAGACTTTTAAAACTAAAGGAAATTATAGCAAGTAATAATAAGGAATAAAATATAGCTCGCTAGTATAATTCTTATTCTTATTTAGGTTAAAATCTCGGCGTTATAGAATCTATACCTTAATAGTACTAAACTCCCTTACCTTTTTTAACTCTTCTTCTAGCTTCTTATAATACTCCCTTAATAACTCTCTTAGTCTCTTAGAGCGGCGTAAAATATTATTAATAGTGTGATTAGGGGAACTAATATTATCCTCGGGCTTAGTATCTTCCTTAGGGTCCTCGCTAGGTAAAAGGGGTAGTTCGGTGATTTCTTCGGTAATAGGCGCTCCTTAAGCAGGGTATATAATCTTAAGCTCCTCGCTATAGTCTCGTTTAAGTATAGTCTAGTCCTTAGGCTCCTAATACCTATTATCGTTTTAGATAAACTTCTTTAGGCGGTTAGCGATAAAAGTAATCCCTTTTAGTTTATCCCTAATAAGAGTCTCGAGGATAAAGGACTTATTATCGTAATTAGCCTTTCGGATATAATATAGGCTATTCTATTAATAATTAAGCTTAGCCTTATAGCTTATATTAATAGCTTTCTTAGTATCGTGAACTAGTATAAGATCCTTAACTTATAGCCTTTACTTACGGAGTACTCGGGCACGGCTAGCGTTAATATAGGCTATCCGTCGCCTTTATTATTTAGTAATTATAGTAACAGTAGTATATCGGTCGGTATTAAGCTAAGTAAAAGCCCTTAACCGAAGTATTATCTTATCCTTAGGGGTTTTAACGCGGCCTTAGTCTAGTACTCTTTAGGTTAGGTAAGTTATCTTAATCGGGGTAGTAGCCTTATAGCTATATAGAAGGAAGAAAGGGGTTCGGCTAGTAGAAGCTCGTACCATTATACGGTTAGCGAAAAGGACTATTAGGAGGATCTCGTAAAGGGCTCTAGGGTAAAGCTTTAACTAGATAAATAGAGCGTGGGTAATAGCCTTATACCTAACCTCGTTAAGGCTATTAGCGCAGGGGTAATAGGCTAAGGCGAGCTTTCGAGTAGTCCTATAATAACGGTTTAGCTCGATTATATAACTCTTATTTTCTAGACCTTTATTTATAAGGAGGATTATATAAAGCCTATACTTATAGATTATATCTTCCTATACAAATAAAGTAATAACCTTAAACGTGTTTTTCTTTAGTAATCGAGCCTTAACCTAACCTATAAATATATAGCGGGCCTTTATGAGATACTACCCTTAGAGATATTAAACGTTTAGGCTAACCTAGGTAAAATGGAGGGCGGTTTTAGGTAGACTTATAGCGATTAGAAGGTCCTCCTAGGAACGGTTACGGCGGGCCTAGTATTCAGAATAGGGCTTAATAAACCTCTGAATACTCTTATAGATACTATCCTAGAAGTAGTTAGCGGCGAGGCGATAGTAAGTACCCTGCCTTCCTTAGTATCCGGATTCGTTATAGGCTCTCCTAATTAAGTTTAACCTGGGTATCCTTATCGTTAATCTAGCGTTTAGGGGTCGAATCGGCCTTAGTTACTCGGGTCTATAGTAGTCTATCCTTAAGAAATACACGGGTAGCCCTATCTTTAACTCTACAGGCTTCCCTAGGATCTATTCCTTTAAGCACGCGAAAGGTTATTAAAGAGGTAGCTACTTATCGGGAAAACTAACTCTAGGTAAGGTCCTTATTAAGGATATCGTTAGCTAGGGTAGGGTCGTCGAATTACTTCTTAGCTTCTATAAGGAAGACTCTATTATCTATAATGTCGTTTAGGTCTCCTTCGGTATTATTATTAGTCTAATTAGAGGGTATTCCGGGTATTTAAGAGAGTCTATCGGCTATAGTATTCTTAGATTCTTTAATATACTTAACGTCGAAGTCGAATAGCCGGATCTAGGCAAGCTATTAGGTAATTAGGGTATTAAGGAGGTTAGTAGTAAATCCTTTTAACTAGGATAGGAGGGCTTAGATATCGGTTATAAGGATAAAGTAAACCCTATAAAGGTAGTTATATAGACGCTAAAGGGTTTTTAGGACTCCCCTTAGCTCTAGCTTACTAGTATTATAAACCCTCTTTATAGGAGACTACTATCCGCTTTCGTATTATACTACCGCTCTCTTATCTTTAATATACTAACCGAGGATTCTACCCTATCCTTCTATACTAGTATCGATAATAATATAGATAATTCCTATACCTTCGCCGTACTAAATAGTGATTAGGATAGGGGTAGTAGTAAAGGCTTTCTTAAGGGCGTCTATAGCATGTTATTAAGGCTCCTCTTACTTAAAGATAGTATTCTTCCGTAGTAGGTCGGTTAAAGGTTTAGCGATAATAGCGAACTTATAAATCTAGACTCGGTAAAAGGTAATAAGACTAAGGAACGAATAAACGTTAAAGACTATATTATACCTTTCCTACTCTCGGACCTTCGCTATCTTAGCCTGTTTAGGGGAACGACTATTAGTACCGTAGACATAGTCTATAATAGTGGCTACTTTCTAATACTACTAGCTTTTAATACCTATAATAGTGCCTCTAGCTAGCTCCACGTTAAGAAGCACTTTATTAATATTAACGATATACTCGGCTATAAAATAGCGAATTCTAGGTCTAATTAGGGTATTCTTATAGGTAGTTATTAGTCCTTTTACTATAATATCGTTAATAAAGGGTATATAATATTAGGGGATAAGGTTATAAAGGATATAAGTTATAATACGTATAAACTAGGCTACTAAGTTAGTAACCCCCTAAGGAAGGGTATATATCCTAAAAAGTCTAATAATAGTCGTAAAGGTGGTTAGATCTCGAGACTCCTTATTAAGGGTAACCTAATTATAGTCGGAGAAAAGATCTAAAAGGGATATAAGCTTATATATCGCGAAATCCTCGGAGACCTTATCGGCTCTAGGCGGTATAAAGGTATGTCGAAGGGTTATTATATTAATCTTAGTAGCCGAGTTAATAAGCCGTATATTACCGTCCTTTTTCTTAACTAAGAACCAGGGGTTATAATAGGCTATATAGCTTTTCTTAATCACGCCTTTCTTAAGGCGGTCCTTTATTATCCACACGATTATAGACTTTAAAGCCTTAGGGATAAGGATCCCTTTCGCCTATTATACCTTATAAGCAACCGCCCGAATCTTCTATGAAGGGGCTACTTATTCGTTAAGGTAGCCGTACTTAGTCTAGTCCCACGTACTAGCTACCTCGCGGTTTGGGAGAACCTTTATTAGGAGCTCCTTTTCTTTAGGGGTTAAGTGGTTAAGGGTTTCTAGGATAACGTTAAGTCTTTTGGGTATAAGGCGGGAATAGGGTATAATTTTAGAAAATTCGGTATAATTAGGCTAATAAACCGCTCGTTTTCTAGCTCCTAGTCTTCCTTTTTAATTTCTATAAGGATATTCTTCTTCTAATAGGGGTCTTTATTAGGGATACTTCTATTAGACAGAACGTCGTTAAAAGGGTAAACCTTAAAAGCCTTAGGCTTTTATATAGTAAAGACACCTTCGGGATTAGGGGGATAGTACGCTTCTTTAATAAGATCCTAGGACTTCCTCCTCTTAGGCTGCTATAGTCTTTTCGTTATAACCGTGGCTATACTAATAATACTATCCTCCTCTTTCTTTAAAGCCTCGAGCGCTCTTATTTAGGAATTATCCTATATCGTCCGGTCCTTCCGAAAATACGAGACTAAGAGGCTATTAGGGTAATTAGGCTAATAGTAGTATAGAAAAGTTGAAAACGATAAGTGGTTAGTGTGAATTAGTTATTATTATATAGCCGTAGTTATTATATAGGAAGCCTCCGCGACACACCTTTTATATCCTCGGTCTTAATTTTGTATTATAGCCCTTAAGGCTATATAAATTCTCTTTATTAAGGGCTTTACCTCTTCCGTAAATAGGAAGGCTACTAAAGCGGTAGCGTCCTTATTATCTGAATAAAAAGAAATATCATCGTCGCTCTTCTTCTCCTCCCTCTCCTCCCTCGCCCCTTAATCGGGCGAACCGCTAATCCAATTATTACTTAATATTAAGGTAACGGCCCCGGACTAACTATAAGGGACGCTATCCTCCCCTTATTATCCTATACTTAGATTATTTAAGTCCTCCTCCTCTTAACGCTTCTCCTCCTCTTAACGCTTCTCCTCCTCTTTAAACTTAGGCTAGCTTTATCTATAAGGGCGGTCGTTAACCTATTCCCTACTAGCGATAGAGATAATAATACGGGTATCCCCGTAAGTAAAGTCTATATCGATCTATCTGTCCTTATAGGTAAAAGAGGCATAACTATTAAGTAAGAACGGCAGGCTAAGAAGTATTCTAGACTCTATCCCCTTAATGACTATAAAATAGACTTTCCTATACTAGTCTCCGACCTAGAGGTACTCTTCTAGATAGCCTAAGTAGTTTACCCTATCCACGTTATTAATCCCCTTAATCGCGATATTACTTTTCCCGATATAGCTCCGTAATCCTAGTTTTTTTATAAGGTCTAGCCGGATAGTGTTAAAGACGGCTCCTATATTAATAACTACGTAAAACCGATCCTCCGTAGGGTAAGCCTTAGCTATTCGCTTAGTTAGGCTAACTCATATCGTTATATACTTAGCGTAAATAGTAGGAGGCTTTAGTTTATTAATTATTAGGGCGGATGTAATAGATAGGGCATTATTAAGCGTAGGGGTAGTAGTCGTAGTGTTCATAAACTATATGGGGTATTCGGGTCTAAGGGGTAAGGAGTCTATAAAAAAGGCCTTTTTAGGGGTTAAACGGATAACTTTATAAGACTTTATCTAGGTGCCGATTAACCTTAGCGTCTCCTCGTAGTCCGCGAGGATAGCTTTATTAATGGAGAGGAGGTAAACTAGAAGAACCTTAACCTCTATCTCTAAAAGGTGCTTTAGGCTTTTCTCGCGGACTTTTTATATAATAGCCTCCTAATTAAATAAATTAAGGGTATCCTTCTAAGCCGACGCTCGCGAGGTAAGCCAGGTAGTAGCTAAGGCGGTGGGTCTAGATATAGGGGCTATCGAATTAGGGGCTAGTCTATCGTCTATATCAGTATCGTTAACTATTTCTATAACCCTCTAAGAGCTTTCCGGAGTTAATAGGGTCTATTAATTAGCCTAATTAGGGGAACTAGCTACTTTTAGCGTAGGTTTACTAATTCTCTGGCTCCTAATAATACGAAAAGAGTCCTAGGGGTCGGTCGAGGTAGGCTAAGATATAGACGTAGTATATATTCTAGTAGTAATAAAATTAATAGATCCCGTAACCTTAGTAACTCTTAAGGCTTAAGTAGCTTAGGTAGCCTAACCACTCTAACCAGCTTATTACTTCTATGCCTACTTAACTATATACTTAATTATAAGTCTATTAGTCTTTTAAGTCTTATAGGGGAGGGTAGCGGGCTAGAAGGTCTTAATATAGAGGTCTACGAGTTCCTTAAATCGGCTATCAAGCTTAGTAGCTAGCTAATATAGTACAAGGCGTCGGTATAGCCAGTACTTATTAACTCGTAGCTTACTCTTTAGGCAGGTTACCTAGGTACCGTTCTAATGTATAACTAAATACTCGGGGAACTATTACTTAACTAGGTTATAGGCGCTATCGTGGATTAGAATGGGGTAGTTATCTCTCCGATACCTTTCTTAGCCGTAGTAGTAGTAAGAAGCTAGTGGAGGTTAGCCGTTATTCTAAACTTCTTATTACTATCCTAGGCGGTTATTATATTACTAGGTCGGGCGGTTATTATTATATCGGTTATTATATCTAGGGCGGGGTCCTCTATAGTAGATCTCCTCGGTATACTAGGCGTTATAAGACTAGTAAGCGGCACCGTTAGCCTAATTAGGGGCGGCGAAATATATTAAAGCCGTTATTATAGGCTAAGGGGCGTGCTTAAGGACGGTATAAAAGGCGTTCTTTAGATTAGACTTTATAGTAAGGAGGGCTTAAACCTTTTTAGTGTCTATCCTCTTAGATAGGGCGAGCACTTAAGTAATAATACCCCTAACGCCTTTAGCTCTATTATAAATAAGGGAAATAGTATACTTCTTAAGGAGGTCGGTAAGCTTATCTATATCCGATTAAGAGACTATAGATTCTTAGACTATAGTAGGCCGCCTTAAAGGCGTGGGCTAGAAAGCGGTACTATTAGGCTAATTAGACTTAGCTATACCTAGTATAGTATCTCTATCTATAGGCTTACCCTTTACTTCCTAGATATCCGTAGATTACTTATATAGTATCTCCGAAAGTAGCCTATAGCTCTTAACTATCTTCCTTAAGTTAATGCCTCGGATCTTAAGCGTATTAGCGATAAATATATAGATATCCCTATATAGAATAATAAGGATAATACTATAGAGCTTAGAGTCCTCGATAAAAATACCTTAAACCCGCTCGGCCTTAGCCTTCTAGATAGTGATTTACTATAGTAAGTCCCTAACCTAATAAATGCTATTAATCTTATACGTCTTATATTTTACCCGAAGCTAATAAACCTTATAAGAGAAGTTAAGTTAGTAGTTAGAATCTAGATAAGAGTATTCTTTAATAAGCTTCTTAACCAGATTAAACTAGTTACCTTTAGCGGCTTAAACCTCTTTAACTAGACGTTTGATAGCGGGACGAATAGCCGTGTCCGTATATAGGTTAACGTAGGTAATCTTATCGGCTTTACTAAGACCGTTAAGCTTAGTGTAGTCGTTATACTACTAAAGGAATATACAGAGGGATTTACTATTAAAGCGGGGAGCTTTAGTAATAAGGGGATTTAGGGGTACTCTTAATATAGTAGTAGTAGGGGGCAGGGCTTTAACGACCTTAGCGATAGTACTCTCTCGGTCACGGCTTATTAGGGCTTATAGTAGCTTAATTAGGTCTTTAGCGGTGGTAAGAGGCTACTAACGCTTAGGGACGGTGGTAGTAGGAGTATTCGAAGCGGGCTAGGCAGTAAAGATAGGCTAGACAGGGGTAGTAGTCGATTTATGGGCAGGGGTAGATCTAAAGGCTAATCCGGGGGTAGTAATAGGGGCAGTATTAGGGGTAGATCTAGGGGTAGTTATCGAAATAGTAGTCGGAGCCGCGGTAAACGTAGTAATTAGCCTAGGAACGGGCGGGGGTAAGGCCGTAGCCCTGATATCGTGGTTCCCCTGATTAAAGGTAGTAGAAGTAGTAGGCGTAAGAATAGGGGGAATAGCCGGCGAGGGAGCCTTATTATCGGAGTCGCTAATAACGATAATAGGGGTAGGCTCGCGATACTAAGTCTAAGTATTTATAGTGTTTTAGGTGTAAGTATAAGGGGGTAGGCGAATAATAATAATAGGGTTAGAGCGTTTAAGAAAAGGTTCTTCGAATTAATTATCTAGTAAGAAGATCCTATAAGTATTCTAGATACTAGCTAGGTTATTATATATATTATCTTATCTTAATAAGAGTAATAAAGTCTTTAACGAGAGGGCGGTCCTAGGCTTTACTCCGTGATATTTATCTTTAGGGTTAAGCTTTTCTAACCTACCTTAAACAAAGAGGCCCCCTACGATCAGGAGATTACCTGTTAGTAAAGGGACTATACTCATAGATATTAATAATAGTAATATTATACGCTAAGTCTTACGAAGAAGTATTATAACTTACTTACGGGGTCCGTAAAGGTCTTATCTATTAGACTATCGGGTCCTTATATAAGGTATCGTTATTTCGCTTCTATACTCGGTATTAGTATTTTCTTTAGGTTATTAGGGGTTTATTACCCTAATCCGGGTACGTTACTCTGAGCGGTCTTATCTTTTCTTTACTATTATACGAGAGTCTATTTTAATTAGTGGTAAGGGTTATAGGCCCCCTATTAAGTCTATTCTATATCCGGAATCTAACTTTATTATAATTTAATGGGTTTCTTCCGTTTCTATAATTACTACCTTCGTGGCGGCGGGTCTTATAATTAAAAGTGCTAAAGGTGCTTCCTATCTTACCTATATAGTCGTTTCTTTTTCTAAATCTATTAGGGTAAATCTCCCCTTAGTCTTAAAGCGTTAAATCCTTCCTTGGTCGTTATCTTTATATTCTTTAGGGGTCGTTAACTAATAGTCTATTCAGGAGGGCCGGAACCTCCCTTAAGCGCCTCTATTACTCTAATTAGGATTAGAACACTTTAAGAACGCCGAATAAATCTGCCTCCGATCACTATATTATAGCTAAGTAAAGACGTAGTGGTACTAAATCGTTAAGATACAAATCGGATAAAGAGGTTAGTCTAGTAAAACCACGATATATAACCAAAATATAACTAACACCGCTATAACCTTTAGCGAAGAAGTAGATCGGTAGTTATTATTCTGATTAGGGTAATGTAAGTTGAACTAAAAAGATACCTTAAACGTAGAATAAGTAATTATAAAAGAGGATAATAATTGAATGATGATCTCTTAATGGGGATGTCCGGCGCCTATCCTTAATATATATATAGGATGTGGATCCCGCAGCCTTGAAAAGGGGATCATGTGACTGTTTGCCAAACCACTCTAAAGCCGTATCTGCGCAGTTATATTATAAGCTAGAAAATAGCGATAATATACTATAAATATATAGGCGTTTTAGAGCTATTAAGCGCGGACTATTAGGCGAAAGACGCGTTAAAAGCTATTAGACCTATCGCCTGGGAATAGAGTACTAATTACCTAGTAAATAACTATAATAAGATTACGAGAAATAAGCTAACGATTAACGATTTCGTAAAGGCTCTAAGGGCGGTTCTTAGTAGTATAAAGAGCCTATAATCCTCCGCTATAAAGCCTAGAGTCGGGAGAGGCACCTTTAATACCCTTAGGAACCTCCCCGATATTAAGGATACTGCTAATAATAAAGATAATAAGAAGCGTTCTCGTAGCGATATATCTGTAAAGACTATCCCTCCTACGATAAGAAGGCCCTATAAGATATATAAGAACACCTATACCACTACCGTCCATTAGTACGTGAGGCCGGATATACGCCTTTATAGCTAGCGTGGCCGTGAAGATATTACGAAGGTTATAGATAAGAAGATACGTAGCCATAGTTTCAAAAGCCGCGTGGATACCGTGATATAGAAGAGGCGGAAAGCTATAAGGGGCACCGCTAGTAAGATAGAGGAAGTCTAGGAAGATTAACTCTATACTACTACGCCTATTATAACTAAAGACCTATCCGTTACCGTGACGGGGTAACCAGGCGTCTACCCCTCTTAAGAAGGGGGGGTAGCGCACTCTTATACGACGATACTATTAAGATTATAAGAACAAGGAGTATCTTTATTTATTAACTAAGCTAAAGCACTACTACACTACGCTATACTAGACTTAGGATCGTTAATCCACGTCTTTGTTAATCGAGGCCGTTTTACGGCCCTTAGACCGCCTACTAGTAAACTATTATCACTTTAGGTGGGTATTTATAAGGCTTTTATCCTCGGATACAGAGATATTAAGCTACGTATATAATCCCTATCGGGCACGAAGAGGCTATTACGCCTCTATGATATCGTATACTATAAGGAGTATATTACTAATATCGTCTCGGAACGCTAGCTACACCTATAAGTCTACCGCTAGGATACTATAAACGATACTATCGTTAGCTCTACTAACGACCGGCCTATCTATAACCTGCTAGATATCTATAGCTAGTATATAATCGAACGAGCGGAAGCTACCGCTACCACGTTTACGGTTTCGGCTTAGTACCCCCGCGATAATCCGCACGGAGGATTATAATAGCCGCGGTACCCGTAGAAGACTATAGTATAAAGGTAGTATAAACGCCTCGGCCATTACGGCGTAGATACCCTTATAAAAATCGTTAACACTACCTAGGGGCTAAGGATTAAGGGGCCGCGAACCGTAGAGTATAACACGTACGAGTAATTGTAAGTGCCTATATAGATTAGGAGAGTGCTATCCTTTTACCTGTTAAGGCCCGGCGAAGCCCTGGCTATCGACTTTCACGATCTAGAAGAGTTGGAATCATTAGGCGGACTGTATAAGTCTATTATATTTGTTATAGACGTGGTTATAGGATATACGTTGGTTTACTACTTATAGACGAGAGACTAAGGCTCTATCCTTTATATGTTAAAAGATGTTTTTGCCCTGTTTAAGACCTAAATCGATATTAGGCTATATATCCTACGAGCCGATTCTAAGATATTTTAGTACTTAGAAGTCGTTACTTTCCTCGCTGCTAAGGGGGTAGAAGACTAGCCGTCGGCACTATATTCATAGGATTAAAATAGCATTATAGAATGGATTAAAGGTATTATTAAGAGAAGGGCGAGGGCTATAAGAGTTAGAGCTAATCTGCTTATATCTATCTAGATTAAGATTTTTAAGACCGCTATATACCTATATAATAGAACCCCACGATATATTAACAAATAGAAGAGGCTATACAAAGGCCTACGCGGCTGTTAACCTAACCTTATATATCTGCGGGTATATAGCTATAAAGTCTTTTTAAAAACGCGTAATACCTAAGCTAAAAGGAACCGCTTATAAAGGCTAGAACCGAAGGTATAGATCGGTTATTATATTAGATACTACTCCTCGAATAGCTTCCGCGTATAGCTACTACACCTAACGGATATTAGTATTATAAGATATATAATCTTTAACGAAGATAAGACTTTTAATCGCAGGATTAAGACGCTATAAGCTATAGCTTCCGCCGAGGAAAGTAGGGAATACCTATAATCTATCCGTATTACCTAATCTAACAATATAGCGAATAGGCTACTATTAAGGGGTATAGCCGTATTAGATCTTAAGTCGGAAGACTCTAACGCTACCGCTATTATTACGGATAAAGGCGAGGCTATCGCTATTGCTATAAAAGAGGCTACCACTATTACTATGGGCACCGCTATTATTTCGGATACTACTATTATTATAGGAGAAGACCACGCTACCGCTATTACTACGGGTAAAGGCGACGCTACCGCTATTACTATGGATAAAGGCGAGGCTATCGCTATTATTATAAGAGAAGCTACCGCTATTACTACGGAAGAGGATACCGCTATTACTACGGATACTCCACGGTTTACTACTATAAGGTTTAAACCGTTTCCACGCCTCTAATATCACCGGAAGATCCTGCGCACGCGTTCCTTATAGCGTTAGTGGTATTCCGAGGCGTAAAGGTAGAAGAAGACGATAGCTATTAACGGGTAGCCGTGGATACCCCTAGGGGGTGCTTATTAGCCGTATACCTATTAGCCGCGTGCCTGTCGACCGTACGCCTATTAGCCGCGTGCCTATCTATCACGAGAACTATTATAAGCCTCTACACGATTAAGAAAGTATAGAACAATAATACCTAGAAGGCGTTCTTAATGCTAAAAGGACTTATACCCCTATACGTATAAGGAAGTAAGCTATTAATAACAGCGATATCGGTACTATAGATCCCTTTCTCTTTGATGCCTCCTAGCCGCTATCGCGCCTAACCCGTAAGGATCTCCCGTCTCTACTAAACCACTACTGCGATATACGCCTCTACTAGTTACGCGAGCGGTAGTTATAGGCTAAGGGGGAATACCTTGAGGGTTACTAATAGATAGGCTGCTAGTTAGAGGTAGGTAGTGATTAGGCTAATAAGTAATAAGTCCTTACTTATAGATAGGTATACATCTATAAGTTTAATAAAGAGGGTATCTTTCTTAAGTATAAGGCACGCCTTATTATATAAGGGAATTAATAAAAACGGTTAGAAACTAAAGATAACTACGCCGCTATATTAGCCTCGCGGTCCTTCTATATACTAATAGCGATCGCCGCCCGATTTAACTTAGAAATAAGGTAGTTCGATACTATTAACGCGTTCGTTAATACTAGCCTTAAAGAGGAAGTGTTTATAAAGATACCGTAAGACTATAAAGTGCTAGGTAAGGTCCTGCTATTACGGAAAGCCCTTTTCGGCTTAAGGGTATTATTACTACTATAGTAAGAGGAATTTAGCGGCACGCTATAGAAGATAGGATTTATAGCCGTCCTTAACGACCCCTATATTATAATCCGTGATAGTTTAATCCTATTCTTTTACGTTAACGATATCAGACTTATATACTATAAAGATTATAAGACTAACGCCGATAACCTCGAGGCTGCCCTTAAACGAAGCTATAGGTTATCGGGAGGCGACGAAATCCGTTAGTTCCTGGGAATTAAGGTTCTAAGAGATAAAGCTATATATAGGTTATAGCTATTATACTCTTTCTATATAAAGAAGATCGCGGTTAAATACTACGTAGATATCCTTTACTAAAAACTATGAAAAGTCCTATTATCTATAAAGCCGTTAATACTATATAATAGTATACGCGCGTTGATTCCCGAGGTCCGCTAGTATTAGGGCATAATAGGTTTAATTCTGTATACCGCTATCGTGATAAGACCCGATATCGCGTTCGCCTATTCGAAGCTTTCCTAATATAATATTAACCCCTCCTCTAACCACCTTAAGAGGGCTTAATAAGTGCTGCTATTCTTATATTATATAAGGTATTACTGCCTGGAATTCGGTAGGGATAGACTCTTCCTAACCGTAAACGACGCGTTTTTCGGGGATAATCTAAATCGTAAAAGCTTCTAAGGATACGCGATAAAGCTTTTCGGCGGTACTATTAACTAGAAGGCGGGTAAGTAACTAACGGTCATAATATCGTTAATCGAGTTAGAACTACTCGCTCTTATAGAGGCCGCTAAGGAGACTTTATTTATTAATCGGACATTAACGGATTTAGAGCTTTAGTTAGATTAATAATAACTATAGTTATATTACGATAATTAGTAGACTATTTGTTACGGGCTGTGGCCCGCGGAATAGTCCCCGGCAGTGGCCGGGACCAAGAAGCACGGACCTCCTAGCGAGGTCCGTACGATTCCACACGTACTTAGCCGCCTGCACACCGCGCAGACTCTTCCTTTCCTCCTTTCCTTCCTTAGTTCGAATAATCTATATTTTCGGCCTCAATACGTGAACAACTTTTGACAAGCCGTCACACTATTAACTTTATAATGCCTGCGAATAAGGCTATAGTATATCGATATATATAACTAGTAGGCGCGCGCTAGTTAGTATAGTAAGGTCTTTTTAAGATTATATACGTTAACACGAAGGATATAACTACGGACGGCTTAATAAAGGTATTACCGGAGGTAGGGATTAAAAAACTATAGTACTAGCTTAATTTAACGGATTAAAAGGATCTTATTAAATAGTCGAAATAACTGTATAAAAATATTAAACACGCTAAAACTGTGGCCGTAACGACAATAAAGGCCCCCGAGGGCGTAATAGATCTAATAGATATAGATCTGATTAAGTAGATCTGGCTAATGAGAATCGAGGAACCGATTAAGATAGAATTAAATTAAATAGTTAAATAGAGTGGATTTAGATCCCTTTTATAAGGGCGTTTTCCCTTAACTATTAATTTTATAATAGAAAAGTTAAGAGCTTTTAGTTTAAACCGAAGACTTTAATTAGTTAGTTAACCTGGGAAGACCTACCTTAACTAAGGGGATATATCGTATAGGCATATAGACCACGATATAGTTCCTAGGGGACCTATGCCTAACTAAGGGGCTTTGGATCTCGGGGACCTTAGGTATCAGGATATAATAAGGGAGGATACCAGAAAAGACTGGATAGGATCTAATAATGTAGTACCTATAACAGAGTCTTCACCACCTAAATTAAGGGTATAAGAGACTTATATAGATATAACTTAATATAATACACATACACGAGATTTCTGCTCTATTAAGTTAATTATACAAGTGCTATTTTGATGTGCGATAACTTATACCACGTGTACTTTTTATATTAGGTTATTAGGAATTCCCTTTGATCTGGTGAAACGAAGTACTTAACATTTCGAGCTGATCTCGGGCTGGAAAGAACTTAGTGAGCTTGAAAGCGGGCAAAAAGGGCAGGACGGGGGTTGGAAAACCACGCCTGCAACTTCGTCCATGCACAGTCACGTCACCATATCCATCGGTGGCTTTGCCAACCCATAAGAGTCGACTGGGTTGTTGTTGAGGTTCTCGGCTTTGTGACGTATAGTGCCGACTCGAAGAGGCTGTTATACACTCTCATTACTTGGTACATGAAATTACGATGAGAATTGCATGGATGCATGTGTTCAGGATTTTTATAGTGGAAAGGAGTCAAAATACGACGCGACTCATGTCTGTGAGGACTGTGGGAGTGTGGGAATTTTCCAGGCGAGGACGTTCCATGACGAAATCACACTAAGGTACCTAACCAGCCACATACTTTTAAACTAGGGAAGGATTACGGCGCCCGGACGTTTTACTATCAAGCCCGTGAAAGTGGAGTCATAATAACATATATCCCCTTACTTGCTAACTGCCTATATCATAGTACTAAGGCGAGGTCTCGGCGGGCACAGGTATATACCGTGATATTCGTTAATATCCTAGTCCTAAGGTATCTTCCTCGATATCTTCCTCGATTCGTATATGTAGATTCGATAGCTCCCACGTAGAGCCACGGTTCCGGGCTCGTACTAATAGGGTCGTTCGTTCTATTATAGGTACCTTAGGCGGCGGTGGTGGTATACCTTAGGAGCAGTTTAATTAATTAATATAACTGTAAGTACCTGGACTCAACGAGGCCTCGCTTTATTATGGTGTTTGCAAGTAAAGGAACATGTGTTATCATGACTCCACTTTTACGGGCTCGATATCAAAACGTCCGGGCGCCGTAATCCTTCCCTTAAACTAACCGACCGGGAGTGCGGAGAGATATCGGTGTTTACTTGGTACTTGGTACTTACCTACTTCGTAGGTACCTTAGGTACCTTATGTATCCGTATACGAAGTACATACGGAGTACACGTGTACGTGTACAATGCTGTGAAGAATGCGGTACGAAGTCTGTGCATACTGTGCTACAATGGGAGGCTGGATCCTGTTTGATTGCCTTTTGCCCCAGAGCCGTCTCCAGCCTCTTTTGCCCGTTTCTACGTGTAAATGGGGGGAAACGTTTAATAACAGCGGAGTAGGAGTGAGTATATGCATGCTTAAGCTGGGACTCTGCTCTCGGCTGAGAGGACATTTTTCACGTAACTAACCAGAGGGAACGCGTTTTCAAAGTGGCCTTGCGCTTGACTTAATCGTACCTTCCCTTCTATCATGTTCCCAATTGGGGTGGGAATGGCAGGTTGCTGTTGTGTGCAAGGACGAATTCATACAATGACGCGCTTGACTGCCGTACCTATCTTAGGTCTTGGCAGTCACACAGCCCCTGAGACTCACTCTCCACTGTCGCCTTCGAAAACCTGACCTGAACCTCAGATTCCCAGGAACCGTTAGGCCACTTTTCAGGGCGGACATCGGTTGGTTGGTGCGTGTAATACCCACCCAATACGAATGAATGGAGTGGACGGATGAAGATGCGAGCAAGGCAGGAAGGTGGTCCATGTATCCCTAACTGTAACACCGTACGAAATAATCACGGAGTACAGGTGTTGACGCTGAAACTAATTTACCTACCCGGGTTTGGGGGGGTATAGGACAGAGCCCGATAACTGGTCAATCTGTCAACAGTCTTAGAACATCATGTCGACAGAAATTTCTCTGTCCTGGCTCTGGTCAGAGCAAAAGTCTCTGTCCGAGCTCTGACCTAGAAACCCCCCCTCCCGGGTAGGTATAGAGGTACCTGGGTTCAAAGGCCTTCGGACCTGTCCTCCCATCTTGTCTCCTACTCCATGGTCTGCAGAAAACGATGATATCCGTACTGACGAATAAAAAAGAAGCCGTCCAGAACGAGGTTTTACACTGTAGAATGGCACACATACAAAGTCTTGTACGACGTACCTTATTGACAATCTGCATGTACGTATGTAGTCCTCCATTTGATACTAGGTGCCTTACGATTTATTACTTCGCACATGGGGGTATACCTACCTATGCACGGAGAGATTACAAATACGCAGTATACAGTGTGCATTCTGCACATAGGGACATTCCGTGTCTCGTCCAATTTCTAAACGGGGCAGCCCTGGCCCCATCTTCTCCTCGCGCCGCCCGCCTCCCTTTCCCCCTTTTTTCTTACTTAGAACTTCGACAAAACACCAGAGAAGGGCATTCACGCGTTGCCTCTTTCCACTCGATGTCGGAGTGAACAGACGTCCTTCGCTTAATTTGACCCTATCAACTTCCTACGCACTCTCGTTTCTACTTGCCTTTCGCTTTTTTCCACGTTTGTTTTCATTTTCGGTGCAAGTACGGAAACCCAGATTGTGCCCGCAGAACCTTCGAATCCACGTCCCTGAAGAGAAGAAATTGCCATCAAACACGACAACGAGTTCTCCTCGGTGGCCTAGTTGACAGCATACTTCATCCATTCATTTTGGACTTGCGATCCTCCGTGTTAGTCATTTCGGTCTCCTGTGTACCGACCAGGGGAATACTCGCCCGTATCCCCTCGAGTTTTTGCATCTCCCAGAATCGGAGATTGATCAGGCAGCCCGACCGCCGTTCTGTCCTGGGGACATCTGACTACCTTACCTAACGGAACTGGGGGAGTCTCTTCTTTTAGCCGACGGGATCCTGCGTCGGCCGCAGATTCAATTGCGTCTTATGCCACATTGACGGTAGGTCCGGGAATATAAATCCTGCGATCCAGTATTTCCGACATCCATTGGTTGCAGTAACGTCCTGGCTAAGACAAACAAAATACAGATACAGAACGAACTGCAATCATGTCTGGATATCCCGGTGGTGGCCACCACGATTATGATGATGGCTATGGTCAGCGAGGCCAAGGAAACCAGGGCAACAACCAGAACAACAACGGAGCCGATTCGTACTACCAAGATAATGACCAGTACTACTACGACAACAACAACAACAACAACAACAACAACACAAACAACAACAATGCCTATGACACTCGCGGAGGACAGCAAGATGGCTACTATGATGAATCGTACGTGACAATCTCCATTGCTCTTGGCTTTGCCTGGCTGCGACCGTGCTGACACGACCTTTTCTTATGTCTCTAGTGGCTACTACAATGCCGATCCAAACAATCCATACCAGCAGGATGGCGGATACTACGATGGCCAAGATCAGTACCAGGATGACTACTACAATGCCCAGAACAATAGCAACAATGGCGGCTACTATGACCAGGATTATAACCAGGGCTACGATAATCGAGGCCGCCGTCATGGAACCGAGGACGATTCTGAAACTTTCAGCGACTTCACCATGAGATCGGACATGGCCCGAGCTACCGACATGGACTACTATGGTCGCGGCGATGAAAGGTACAACAGCTACGGCGAACCGACGGGTGGTCGAGGCTACCGGCCGCCTTCATCTCAGATTTCGTATGCCGGCAATCGCTCATCTGGTGCGTCCACTCCGAATTACGGAATGGACTATGCCAACGCGCTCCCTGCCGGTCAGCGCTCTCGTGAGCCGTATCCTGCCTGGACTTCGGACGCTCAAATTCCGCTTTCGAAGGAAGAGGTCGAGGATATTTTCCTCGACCTGGCCGCCAAGTTTGGCTTCCAACGCGACAGCATGCGGAATATGTATGACCACCTGATGACGCTTCTCGACTCCAGGGCTTCCCGCATGACGCCGAACCAAGCACTCCTATCCCTGCACGCGGACTACATTGGCGGTGACAATGCGAACTACCGCAAGTGGTATTTCGCCGCGCATCTGGATCTCGACGATGCTGTTGGGTTCGCCAATATGAAAGGGAAAGGTTTCCACCGAAAATCCAAAAAGAACAAGAAGCAGAAGGAGGCGCAGACGGAAGATGAGGCACTGGCCGAGCTTGAGAGTGATAACAGCCTCGAGGCAGCCGAGTACCGCTGGAAGACTCGCATGAACCGCATGTCACAGCACGATCGTGTCCGGCAAATCGCACTTTATCTCCTCTGTTGGGGTGAAGCCAACCAGGTCCGATTCATGCCAGAGTGTCTGTGCTTCATCTTCAAGTGCGCCGACGACTACCTCAACTCCCCCGCTTGTCAGAATCTTGTCGAACCGGTGGAGGAGTTCACTTTCCTGAACAACGTCATCACGCCACTTTACCGATACTGCCGAGATCAAGGGTACGAAATCCTAGACGGAGTCTACGTGCGTCGTGAACGCGACCACAGCCAGATCATCGGCTATGATGATTGCAATCAATTGTTCTGGTACCCGGAAGGCATCGAGCGCATCGTGCTGGAAGACGGCACCCGGCTGGTCGACCTTTCTCCTGCAGAGCGGTACCTGAAGTTCAGCGAGATCAATTGGAAGAAGTGCTTCTTCAAAACGTACAAGGAATCCCGTTCGTGGTTCCATCTCCTCGTCAACTTTAACCGCATCTGGATCATCCACATCACCGTGTTCTGGTTCTACACCGCCTTCAACTCGCCCAGTCTCATTGTAGGCCCATCATACGAACAGCAAGTCAACCAACCTCCCGACCCTGCCCGATATTGGTCTATTGTGGCTCTGGGCGGCAGCATCGCCTCTTTGATCCAAATTCTGGCAACGCTTGCTGAATGGGCCTATGTTCCTCGCCGATGGGCCGGTGCTCAGCACCTAACGAAGCGGCTTCTTTTCCTCATTCTTATCTTCGCCATCAATGTCGGACCAAGCGTCTACATCCTCGGCATTGCCGGGCCAGAAGAGCGTCCCGCTCATATTCTCGGCATTGTTCAGTTTTTCATTGCGTTGGCGACCTTCCTCTTCTTCGCCGTCATGCCTTTGGGAGGACTGTTCGGCAGTTACCTCGCGAATAACTCTCGCAAATATGTCGCCAGTCAGACCTTCACCGCCAGCTGGCCTCGTCTTGGTGCGAACGCAATGGCCATGTCATTTGGTCTTTGGGCCATCATCTTCGGTGCCAAGTTGGGTGCGTCTTACGCATACCTAACACTTTCATTCCGCGACCCCATTCGATATCTCTCCATCATGAAGATCGAGTGTCTGGGCGACAACCTTTTTGGCGACGTCCTGTGCAGGCAGCAACACAACATTCTGCTGGGGCTGATGTCCTTTACCGATCTCATCTTCTTCTTCCTGGACACCTATCTCTGGTACGTGCTCATGAACACCGTCTTCTCAATCGCACGGTCGTTCTACATTGGTTCTTCGATCTGGACCCCTTGGAGGAACATCTTTTCTCGCTTGCCGAAGCGTATTTATTCCAAGGTTCTTGCCACAGGGGACATGGAAATTAAGTACAAGCCCAAAGTCCTCATCTCGCAAGTATGGAACGCCATTGTGATCTCCATGTATCGCGAGCATCTTCTCGCGATTGATCACGTTCAGAAGCTGCTCTATCACCAAGTTCCTTCGGAGCAAGAAGGCAAGCGGACGCTCCGAGCGCCAACATTCTTCGTCTCTCAAGAGGACCACTCGTTCAACACGGAATTCTTTCCCGCCAATAGCGAGGCCGAACGTCGACTTTCTTTCTTCGCCCAGTCGTTATCAACCCCGATCCCGGAGCCCCTCCCTGTTGACAACATGCCAACGTTCTCTGTCCTCATTCCCCATTACAGCGAGAAGATCCTGCTTTCGCTTAGGGAAATTATCCGTGAAGATGAACCGTACTCCCGTGTTACCCTCCTGGAGTATCTGAAGCAGTTACACCCCCATGAATGGGACTGTTTTGTCAAGGATACCAAGATCCTGGCAGATGAGACATCGCAGTTCAACGGTGACCTTGAGAAGAACGAGAAGGACGCTGCCAAGAGCAAGATCGATGATCTTCCCTTCTATTGCATAGGCTTCAAGTCATCCGCTCCCGAGTACACGTTGCGGACTCGCATCTGGGCGTCGCTACGCTCGCAGACTCTCTATCGCACGATATCTGGCTTCATGAACTATAGCAGAGCCATCAAGCTACTATATCGTGTGGAGAACCCAGAGGTCGTGCAGATGTTTGGTGGCAACTCGGACAAGCTTGAAAGGGAGTTGGAGCGCATGGCCCGTCGCAAGTTCAAACTCATCGTCTCCATGCAGCGTTACGCCAAGTTCAAGAAGGAAGAGATGGAGAACGCCGAGTTCCTGTTGAGAGCATATCCGGATTTGCAGATTGCCTACTTGGACGAGGAACCCCCCTTGGCCGAGGGCGACGAGCCCCGTCTGTACTCGGCGCTTATTGACGGCCACTCGGAAATCATGGGGAACGGCATGCGGCGGCCCAAGTTCCGGATTCAGCTGTCTGGCAACCCTGTGCTCGGGGACGGGAAGTCCGACAACCAAAACCACTCGTTGATTTTCTACCGTGGCGAGTATATCCAACTCATCGACGCCAACCAGGACAACTATCTTGAGGAGTGCCTCAAGATTCGAAGTGTACTAGCTGAGTTCGAAGAGATGAAGACGACCAATGTCTCGCCGTATACTCCTGGTGTGAAGGAGAACGCGACCTCCCCGGTTGCTATTCTGGGAGCACGCGAGTACATCTTCTCTGAAAATATCGGCATTCTGGGCGATGTCGCTGCTGGCAAGGAACAGACGTTCGGTACGCTGTTTGCCCGCACGCTTGCTCAGATTGGCGGTAAGCTGCATTATGGACATCCTGACTTCCTGAACGGCATTTTCATGACAACTCGAGGCGGTGTGTCCAAGGCTCAGAAGGGCTTGCATCTCAACGAGGACATCTATGCTGGCATGACCGCCATCCTCCGGGGCGGTCGCATCAAGCATTGCGAGTACTACCAGTGCGGCAAAGGACGTGACTTGGGTTTCGGGTCCATTCTCAACTTCACCACCAAGATTGGCACAGGCATGGGCGAGCAGATGCTCTCACGGGAGTATTACTATCTCGGCACTCAGCTGCCGCTTGATCGTTTCCTCTCTTTCTACTATGCGCACGCTGGCTTCCACTTGAACAACATCTTCATCATGCTCTCGATTCAGATGTTCATGATCTGCCTGCTCAACCTTGGCGCCCTCACGTACGAGACGCAAGCCTGCGAGTACAACAGACAAGTGCCCATCACGGACCCTCTCTTTCCTACGAAGTGCCAGAACACGGCGGCGATTACCGACTGGGTTTTCCGCAGCGTCCTGTCGATCATTTTCGTCATCTTCTTGTCTTGGATTCCGCTCATTGTGCAGGAACTAACAGAGCGAGGCTTCTGGCGGGCAATCAAGCGGCTTGTCAAGCAGATTCTCTCTCTTTCTCCGTTCTTCGAAGTCTTTGTTTGCCAGATTTACGCAAATTCGGTACTACAAGATCTCTCGTTTGGCGGCGCCAGGTACATCGGCACGGGTCGTGGTTTCGCCACAGCACGCATCCCCTTCGGCGTACTCTACTCTCGTTTCGCCGGGCCGTCCATCTATTTCGGCGCTCGCCTCTTGATGATGCTTCTTTTTGCGACGTTGACGGTGTGGCAAGCGGCGCTTGTGTACTTCTGGATTACACTCATGGCGCTCGTCATCTCCCCCTTCCTTTATAACCCGCACCAGTTCGCCTGGAATGATTTCTTCATCGACTATCGAGACTTCCTCCGCTGGCTGTCTCGTGGCAACTCGCGATCGCACGCTTCGTCCTGGATTGCCTTCTGCCGCCTCTCACGTACCCGCATCACCGGCTACAAGCGAAAGGTTCTGGGCGACCCTTCGAGCAAGCTCTCCGGCGATGTCCCTCGTGCGGCTATCACAAACCTGTTCTGGGGCGAGATCGCAACCCCTTTTCTGCTGGTCGCCGTCACTGGCATCCCATTCCTCTATATCAACGCGCAGACGGGAGTGAATGAAGACAACAATCCGGACGTGGACCTCCAAGCCACAGACTCGCTTATTAGGCTGGGCCTAGTAGCATTCTTCCCGATTGTGGTCAACGCCGGTGCGCTCGCCGTCTTCTTCGCCATGGCTTGTTTCATGGGACCTCTCCTCAGCAAATGCTGTAAGAAGTTCGGCAGCGTCTTGGCGGCTATCGCACACGCCATCGCTGTGATCATGCTCCTCGTCTCGTTTGAGGTTATGTTCCTACTCGAGGGATTCAACTTCTCTCGGACGCTTTCTGGCATGATTGCTGTCGTCGCAATCCAACGCTTCATCTTCAAGCTCATCATCTCACTCAGCCTCACTCGTGAGATGAAGAGCGATCAGGCCAATGTCGCCTTCTGGACAGGGAAGTGGTACTCCATGGGCTGGCATTCCGTGTCCCAGCCTGCCCGTGAGTATCTCTGCAAAATCACGGAATTGACCATGTTTGCGGCGGACTTTGTCCTGGGTCACTTCTTGCTGTTCTTCATGTTGCCGATCATATTGATTCCCAAGGTCGACATGGTTCATTCGATGATGCTCTTCTGGCTTCGCCCCAGGTACGTCGACCACTGCGCGAATTGTCACTGTTTTCCTATGCCATTGCTGACCACTCATGTTCGTGTAGCCGGCAGATTCGCCCTCCCATCTACTCGATGAAGCAGTCCAAGCTGAGGCGCAAGCGTGTTTTCCGATACGCGGTGCTCTACTTCCTCATGTTCATCGTCTTCGTCGGCCTGATCGCTGGACCTATTGTCGTTGGCAGAGAAGGCTTGTTACCTGACAATCTGGACGAGACGCTCAGTATCGGAAATATTTATCTGATGCAACCCACCGGCTTGGATAACGACAACACGGAGGGTGAAAGGGAGACGGGTATCGACGCCCCCGACTACTCGGGTGTCCATACGCCCACGCCGGCGGCAGACGACGCTGCGTAAGCGGATTCCAGAGACAGGATTCGTCTCTTTTGAAGACGCTCCGCAACTAAGTGGCCGGGCCATCAGTGTACGTAACATAGGAGAGGCTGAGGGCACACTTGACAGTGTTCCGGGTTCTACTTGTCCTCAGGCCTTTCCGTGATGGACGTTCATGTCAGGACTTACGCCATGTGCGTTAATATCGCTAGCTGGTTTTCATGCACTTTGCTCTATTTTCTTCTTGTTTTCTGGGGTTTGGGAGGCATTAGAGGTTCATGACTATTGATTCCTATACAGTACTTAAGTAGTTGGTAGTATATTGCGCTATGCGTCTATCTTATCTACCGGCAAATATATTTCGTTCTTTTTTAAGAAAAGACTCGCCGTCGTATCCGTCGTGAGCAGTCCCCGTTGGAAGGGGCATGTCCCCGCCCGCGTGCTCGGGTAAAAAGAAAAAGAAAAGAAGAAAAAAA